>NW_003852397.1:4074384-4105692 GCF_000181295.1 Otolemur garnettii | reverse complement strand
TTGAATGGTAACTGTGTACATTGATGCACTTTGGGGGTACAGTGTGGTGTTTTCATACACAATCCAAGACACTTCCATCAAACTGGTTAACATAGCCTTCATGTAACTTTCTTAGGATTGGTGCCTCTTTTATGAAATTTTAGATCTGCTCCTAGAAATCCTTCCCTAAAATGCAAAGTTTTTCCCCAGATGAATTTCTCCTAAATTGATAAATTCATCTTGTGAGGAAATCAGAACTGCTTTAAAGTGATTACAGAGTGCATCTCATTAACTTTTTCTCAATGATATAAATTTCTTAGTGACAAAAAATTTTATCAAATGATGTAACTCTCCCAATGATCTGAATTTTGTTCTCAAATGACATAAAGGTTTTCTCATGACATTATTCTGAATCATCAAACTCCCACACTTTGTTATTCTCATTTGTCTATCCTCTCTTACATGTCATGCTGCTAGTCCCATTTTATCACTTTAATTAAAAAACTCTTACTATGAATTTTTAAAACATATGCAAAAAGTGGAGATAATGGTGAGCCACCAAATTCTCATCCCCTGGCTTCAATGATTATCGAAATGTCTATCTACCTTTCCTTATCATTTTAACCTTACTAAAAACTTCCCATCACCATACCATTTCATGTACATAAGTACACATTTCATCAGTTTCTACATCATTTTGATATTAGTTTATTTTCCTTTATGAGATTTTCCAGGTTTGGCCCTCAGGTAAACTCTCTCAAACTGTTCAGTTCCTTCTTCCAGGGATCTCAGCATCTGAATAAAGCCCAGTGATACTCTGCCTCCCCAATGTGGTAAAACATGAGTGGGAAATAAAGATTTGCCTCCACCCAAGAACACTTCTGTCTCTATCATAAAAATATGGAATTCTAGTCATGAATTGAATATCTCCTTTATTATGCAAAATTGTCATGCAGAGATTATTTGGGGAAGACAGGTGAATGTGCTAATGACACTTCCTCCTCGGTCAATGAAATATGAAATCAGCTGCTGCCCATAATCTCATCAGGACCTGTGGCATCCTGCACCAAATGATTCGCCAGGGTCTAAAGACTATATATGTATTTTTAAATCCCTTTCTTAAACCTCTAAAAGGTTTTTACAAAAAATATGCCATCGTTAAGTGAAATTCAGTATTTAAGAACCAGGAAGCCACTGAGAAGCAAGCCTGTGATGATTTAGTAATATGTCAGTTCAAAGAATACATGACTTCAGTGATCTCTTTTGAACACCACAGAATCCCAGACGTGGGAAAAATAGAAATGAATGACACACCATTCAAGGGATCTATTCCTCTCTGTTGTTCTTACTTCTTTTGAAACTATCAAGCTCTAATAATTATTCCATCTAAGCAGCCCCCAGTAAATGAAACAGCCTTTAGACAGCTGTCAAGGCTCAGTCTTCCGGAAGCTTTGATTTTAATGAAACTCATTAAGGAAAGAAATTAACAGAAAATATCATAATTTGTCTTGTTTCAGAAAACTAAACAGAAACAAAGGGCTTCCTCACCTGACAAGGAATCTGACCAGCCAAGCTCCTTTATTATATTCAGAATTCCCACCTGCCAGCTCTGCACACGCTCAGGACTACAAACTAGGAAGTGTCTCCTAGAGAAATGCCCAGCCCAGCCCAGCCCCGAATGACTTGTGCTTCAACTTCAGGGAGAAATCCCCTCAGTCAGGGCACGGGCTTTTGGGACCATGTATGCAAGCACAGAATATCCAAGGAAATGTAAGGCTATGGAAAATAATTCCCAGTAAAGGGCTATGGGCTGGGCACGGTGGCTCACGTGTGTAATACGAGCACTCCGGAAGGCTGAGATGGGAGGATCACTTGGGCTTAGAAGTCTGAGTCTAGCCTGAGCAAGAACAAGCCTCTGTCTCTACTCAAAACAGAAAAATTAGCCAGGCATTGTGGCGAGTATCTATAATCACAACTACTTGGGAGGCTGAGGCAAGAGGATCACTCAAATCCCAGGAGCGTGGGGTTGCTGTGAGCTAGCACTCTAGCCCAGATGACAGAGCAAGACTCCGTCTCAAAAAAAAAGGGTTATGGTTGGAGAAATATTCCACACATCTGGCTGAAAATCTCCCCTGTCCTAAGTCTAACTTCTCTCTGGAGAATGATGAAATATTTACTTTGGATTTTTTTTTTTAATTCAGACAAAGCCCATGAAATAGATGCTCCTTGCTTTGCTTTCTATAATGTCTTCCCAAATTTAGCTGAAATGTTCAATTCAAGAAGAAAGCATCCACCTTAACTTCCAGCTACCACCTCGGACATTCCCAAGATGCTGAGGACACCCAGAACCATTATGCTGACAGGTTTGGCATGGTCCTGACCTGGATAGGCTCGGACTCCAGGTGGATTTCAGTGGCATTTTACTCTGTGGGTCAGATACCACAAGATGCCCAGAAGAGAGGGTATCAGAAGTGTTTATGAAACTAAAACCAAGGAGATATATATATATATATATATATATATTTTTTTTTTTTTTTTTTTTTTTTTGAGACAGAGTCTCACTATGTCACCCTCTATAGAGAACCATGGCATCACAGCTTACAGCAACCTCAAACTCCTGGGCTTAAGAGATTCTCTTGCCTCAGCCTCCCAAGAAGCTGGAACTATAGGCACCCAGCACAACACTTGGCTATTTTTTTGTTGTAGTTGTCATTGTTGTTTAGGAGGCCTGGGCCAGGTTCAAACCTGCCAGCCCCAGTGCATGTGGCTGGTGCCCTAACCACTGAGCTACAGGTGCCAAGGCAAAACCCAGGTTATATTATTGACAGTGGTCTCACTGCTGCTCCCAGCTATAAGCACACACTTCTGAGTCTCTCTGGAAAAAAGCCTGAAACGATGGTTGGGCCTTTCCAGGGATTTAGGTTGTGTAATAGGAGGCAAGAAGAGGAGCAGATCAGATAGGGGCCATGGACATAGCCAGGTGCACCCACTTCCAACCTGCTAAAAGAATAGTCAAAACATCAGAGTCTGGTGGGGAAGGAAACTGAGTCCGTTCCCAGCCTGCTCAGTCATGGGTTATCTGACTTTGCTACGTTATTTCACTTCTCCGAGTTTCAGCTGCCTTCCATGTAAAATAGGGATGCTAATATCTTTTTCATTAGGGTGTCATGAGGATTAAACAACATAACCCATCTAGCCCTATGTCTGATATAGTGAGAGCTTTAAAAAGGGGGAGGAACTGTGAGTATCCACAGGGGTGAGAAGAGGATACTAATAGGGGCTCCTGGTACCAGGAGGTCCTATTACTTGAGGTAGAGGAAAGAATCCCTCCCAAGGTGGGCAGAGGTGAGACCCTGGTGAGGGAGAAGGCAGAGTTCCAGAATCACTTTTCTCCCTGGCTTTGCACTGTCCTATAGTCCTATATGGCTAAGAAAAGTCTCCAATCCTTCCTGGCTACTCCTGTCTTTACCACAAGGATCTACAGAGGAGACTGCTGCATGAAGCCCTACCTGAATGTCCCTTGGTATGGGATAGGTTGGGTAACGCTCTGAAATCCTGTTTTTTAAAAACAGATTGGTTCTGCCTTTTTCTGGGCTCCATCTGATATACACCAGGCATCAGACCACCCTCTTCTCCGCTGCTGCCCCCTACAAGGTCATAAATCAGTTCTGTGCAATGTATTGAACACAGTTCCTTTTAAAAGGAGAAAGAAATCGGCATATATGAGGGCTGTCTGGCATGAAAAATAGTGTTAACAATAGCTGGATACTTTCTGTCCAGTTCTCATATACTCCAAACCTGAATGACTGATAAAACTGAGATTTCTACTTCAGATTACAAGAATCTGGGTCTGCTACAACATACAAACTACATATGTATTAAGGAAGATGATCAGATTTGTATGTCCCCCAAACTTCAGAAAAATCCATATTCTCTCACGCAACAGAAAATAAGAGATCTCATATGATGATAACTCTATGAGAATGAGATAATTATTCCTACCACTATGCAAATTTAGGAAAACCTATTGGTTAATCTGCAAAGGTTCTTTGTAACCCGATGATTCAATGACAAAGCCATATGGATGGGGGATCAAGAGATTAAACAGTATACAATAGCAGTTTATTTTCACATGTCCCTGATGCCCCCCTGCATTGGTTTGTGACTGTTTTAAGGCTCCCCTAATTGTGTACCCATTCACCCCCAGACAGGATACGCATACATTATAGTTCTCAGTCTTTCCACAATATTTTCTCTTTTTCTTGTTTCATGCCTGTTTCTACCATTTTCTTAGTTAAAATAAATTTCATCTTAGTTTTTTCATCTCTGATCCATTTAGATTCTTTATGTTAAACATTAGTATATTGAAAGGTGAAAAAAAATTCCAATTAACAAGCTTTTACTTTTGCAGCCCCTACATGCTCTGTACAGATTCCAAGGTTCAAAAAAAATGCAGCCAGCATTGGATGGTACAGATAAAGGTATCTATTAACTTACAAACTAGTGGTTTTTAAAAACATTTAATTAACCTTATTTGGTAAACAAATTAGCACGCCTTTCAATACTTATTTCAAAAAGCAAGCCCTAGTTAATTTAGTTTTCATCTAATTCAGACTTAGTTTGTTCATTCATGCGATGAATATTTATCAAGAACTTTTTATAAGACAAAGTACTCAACACTTAGGATGTAGCAGTGAACAAGACAAACTCACTATCATTATGGGGTTTTAATTATAATGAGAAACAGAAATAGACAAAATGCCTATCTATGAAAAATATATGATATCCAGTAGCATTATATGCTGTGAAAAAAGAAAAGCAGTTGTAAGCTTTTAAAGAAGATGGGGACTGCTGATCTAAATAGCTATTTGTTGAATAAAATAATATCACTACAGTAACTTTCAAATTTTTTCTGATCTCCCTCATATGCTATGAATCAGCATGCTAGAACCAACATACTATCCATGCTATTCTGTAGTTTTACTTACTAATTACATTTATTTATTAATTCACTTATACCCCACCTCGTTTTAGAAAGAATTTATGATAGCTACTAGATAATTCCACAAATTGCTCTGCCTCTTTGCTATTAAAAACCTCAATCTTTATGAAAATAGTAGACACACAAACTCATTTCCAGAGAATTTTATTTTCTCTCATCTCACGTTGAGTTCTTGGACAAGTTAAGTGTGTCACTAAGTACTCGGAACCAAGATTTGCCAGGAAGATCAAATGAAAAGGCTAAAAATCAATATAGGCAGCAACTATATCTTATAATCACAAATTTCACAGAAATTTAACTTTGTAATTTTTTCACAATGTGTCAGGCACAGAAGCACGTCAAGATTAATCTCGTGAATCAGCATCCTGAATCTACAATGTTTAAATTTTGCATTCTAGTCTATATGCAACAAATGTCAACATAGCATGGACGAGTGGCGGCAGGAAGAAGGGGGAAATTATTCACAAATTATGCAGAAGGCTGGCCACTGTGGCTCATGCCTGTAATCCTAGCACTCTGAGAGGCCAAGGTGGACTGCTTGAGGTCAGGAGTACAAGACTAGCATCAGCAAGAGTAAGACCCCTATTTCTATTAAAAAAAAAAAAATAGGAAAACCAGCTGGGCATTGTGGTGGGTGCCTGTAGTTACTCAGGAGGCTGAGGCAGAAGGATCTCTAGAGCCCAAGAGTTTGAGGTTGCTATGAGCTCCGATGCCAGGGCACTCTAGCCAGGGAGAAAGAGTGAGACTCTGTCTCAAAAAAAAATGTATGCAAAGTCATGTTTTGCCAATCCTCCTTAGTAGAACAGAAAAGCTTGAATGATAGGAGACAAAGGATTACTTAAAAATTGCAATAGAACACACATAGAACAGAAAAGCTTGAATGATACAAGACAAAAGATTACTTAAAAATTGCAACAGAACACACACAAGCAGTAATACCCTCCACAACCAGTCTCAGCCCCTCAAAGTTCCTCTCAGAAGGCCACATTTAGGCTGCTGATGGTGACAGGAAACCCCTGGGGTATGAAAGCTCAATTTGTGAATAATCAAGTATCATCTACACAGAATATGAACTAATACAGTGAAATCTCTGTCTCAGATCCACTGCTTGACGCTAAGTGTCCACCTAGTAAATGAAACACTCCATGCCAACTTTCCAAATGCTTGACTTATTTCGACCAAGTCTGATAGACAGACAAAAGACATCAGATTCGACTTTGATTTGTGATTCATTTTGCCATTCTCAAAAGAGTAGCCATGAACAGTGTTATCTTCTATACATTTTCATAGGCTGAGAAAAATTAGCAGAAACAAAGCAAGCCTATAGTTCACATAAGCACTTATATTTGGCTTTAGGGGTGTGTGTGTGTGTATATATATATATATATAAATAAAATACATTTTTTCCTGTTCTTTCTTTCTCTTTATTTGTTGTTGTTGTTGTTTTTGAGACAGGGTCTTGCTCAGTCACCTGAGCTAGAGTGCTATCATGTCAACCTAACTTACAGCAACCTCTAACTTTTGGGGTTTGAACAATTCTCCTACCTCAGTCTCCCAAGTAGCTGGGAGTACAGGTACCTGCCACAATGCCCAGCTAATTTTTCAATTTTTAGTAGAGACAGAGTCTTATTCTTGCTCAAGCTGGTCTCTAACTCACGAGCCCAAGTCATCTTCCCACCTCCACCTTCCAAAGTGCTAGGATTACAGGCGTGAGCCATGGCGCCAGCTGAAAATATATTTTTGTTTATCAAACCACCTTTACCAAAGGTGTTCATTAATTACTTATGTAAATAAAGTTTTATGTTTTCATTTTTTTGTTGATTTCGAAGGAAAAGAATCTCTAAACTGCAAAATACATTCTTACTTTTAGTTCTGTTTTGCATTCTTATGATGTTTATTTTATTCACAAAATAGTCACTTGAACCAACAACAAAATGAGTATACCAAGTGTACACAAAATATCCATGCATTAAATACAAGAATTGGTAAAGATCAGAGAAGAGAGATTACGTTGGTGTTGGAAAGTATGTGAATGCCTTACAAATGATAAAATGTGATACAAATGTGTATTCTTATTGTCATTACTGCTATTAATGACATGCTATCAATTAATTGTCTTTGAGGTTCATTGTGTGATATGTTAGGCCACAGCTTTTTTAATTGCCACACGGCTCTCTTTTATCGGTCACCTGATGTTCAGAATTGCCAGATGGACACACGTGTTCCAAGGTCAGACTAGACTCTTTCACCCAGGAAGAAGCAAGGTTCACGCTAGCCCAACGCCTACAGCTACTGAAAGATCCGCCCAAGCTGACTATTCATGCTACGGCTTATTCATGTATAACCACGGTTCTCCTGTCTCAGAGTCAAGGTTGTGATACTAGCTTTGTTAGGCACAAATGAAGGTAGTCAAACTATATAATTAATTCATGTCATTTTGTCAAGCCAAGTCACAAAGAAAGAGCATCGGCAAACCACACCATTACCTTGTTTGATACCTCCAAATGGTATGCAATCATTTGTTCTCCGGTGTAATGGATCAGAGGGGTTTCCAGAAAGTGTCTGAAGTGATGGAAATCACGCTGCTGTGAGCATTGTAAGATTTCAGGTAAGCTAATTTGTGTGTGTGCAGAGAAGTATGGTGCTAGTATAATAGATAACGTTTGACTACATGGAGATTTTGGAGAGGCCATTATTAGGTCATTCAGCATATCAAGGACAAAGCACTGATTTACTGGGTTAGCTTCAGAGTGTGCATTTCTGCTTTTTACACATGACAAGCCACCAAGTGGGATCATTAGACACCATCCTTGAGTCAGGACCATCTTCTAACACAGGCTGCCCGTGCCCTGTTATAACATCCCTATTAGTTAACAAGGAGAGCCATGGTCTGGTTTCCACAATGCCACACAATTCACAGGTCAAGTGTAAATGCATATTACAGAGCACCCTCTGGCACATATTGTTAAAGTCCTCATTAAAAAATCTCTGAAAGTCTTCAACCGTGCAATCGGAAAATGTTTCCAAATCCTCTTGCCCCCAACATAATAAATCCCATTGTTTATTCAATCTGATGTTTTATAAATTGGATACCGCCTGATTTATAGGGGAGGAATACCTTTCAAAACAAACCAACAGAGTTATTAAGGAAAGAAAACAGAATCGGGAGAACCCCCTTTCTGTGGTAAGATGACAATCCCAGGACCAAGAAACACAACAGCATTGCTAACCAATCGGGGTTCCGCCTGGGTCACGCACTATCCGTGGCAGAAAGAGACAAGATGGCAGATGCCCTGGGTTATTTTAATTAATTTAATCATGTGACTAATTGGTCTCTGCTGGGTTTCTGTGGTAACTGCTTCCTAAGTGCTGATGGGCAATTGTGTTAAATGTAGCTTGGAATCTGCGTGTAGGGCGCAGAGCCTTGGAGAGCGGTGCAGCTGCGCTTGGAAGGTGCCCTGCTGGGCCTCTGATTGTTGGAGTGCTGAGCGCTTCCAGCTGCACCGTCCTCTGGAAACAGGCACTGCCTCCCTTTTCTGAAGGAACACTGCCCACCTACCTACGTGGGCGAGGACTCACTGTGGACATATGAAAAGGATCTGTGATCAAAAAATACTCAGGTTCCGCAAGGATTTGCGAATTCGATGGAGAAGAGTATCTGTAACAAAGGGACACTGGACTAGGAAACAGGAGAGAAGGAAAATGAAGGCTACTCTTCTGTGAATAATACGCTGCCCCAGAAGCTATCATGTGTTATTCATAGCTGTCCAAACGATACTAATAAGCCATCCTTTTAAATGCCTTGCAGGCTTTATCTTTTTTTTTTTTCATTCTCTTACAATGCCATCTCCTCCTTGTCACCGAGAAGGTGCGTGGGAGAATGGGTGGGTGGATGGCCAGTTTTAGAGCAAGTCTACTGCAGACAGATGGAAGAAAAATGACTTCCAAATTTTCCCATGAAGTGGGATATGTTTGTATTTGCGCAATGCATTCTAGCACCTGTGCAAAGAAAAAATGTAATCACAGATTTCCCTCGGAAGGGGATTTTTAAAAAATGTAAAAACCACGAACTGCAGCACAAAGATGCTGCTGTACTTGAACAAGCCCTTCCATCTGCAGTCCCAGTCAGGCCTGCAGGTAATAGTTTCTCCCCACCCCATCCTGGACCCCTGTAGAAAGGACAGTCAATGCTTGGACCGTTCCAAAAACTCAAGAGAAATTGCTTCCTGAGGTCATTCCCACGTCTATCGGAATGGCAGCATGAATGATGCCTTTTTTCCAGAACGGGAGTGGGAGTTTGTCGGAGGCTGGTGTTGCTTTTCCTTGACAAATGCCACAGTGACCCACAGAAGCCATTCTGGGTCCTGTGTGTTCTAGGCTTCTAGGCAGCTCCAATGGACTACAGTCCTACTTCCCCTACCAGCCTTCCCAGGCAAGCAGAGATGTCTTGGTAAATAAAGTTAAATTGGCTTCATCTAAAAAATTTCACATTAGCGATGAACATTTAATGGGCTGACAGTTTAAATTCCTTTCAGAGGTAGCAAGAAGTTCTGCTAAGTATTACCCTGCATCTGACAGGGCATCCAGGCAGCAAGCCTTATTTAATCTAACATCTTACTAAGACTGGGAGCTTCCCCATATCCGTTAAGTGTCTGTAATGCAAATGGAAGGTTCTCTCCACAACATCAACAGTTCTGTAACGCTACAGCCATACTCTAAGTGTCTACACTAAGTATTGGACAAACTGCTGAAAAACTGTGTCATTTGATTCTCAATGCCCACGTCTCTAGCTTTAAAGCTGAAATGTCCTTTCCCTTAACACTGTCAAATTTATTCTTGGATGGCTCCTCCAAAAATCTGCCTGGGGACACCAGGCAGTGCCAGTCAACCCACAGTTTGCGATGCTGCTCGTGCGTTCATGGGTTTACGGCTCACCTCCACCTGTCCCAACCTCCACTCCAGCTGCACAAGTCTGAAAACCTTCCTTCTTCTACGTCTGGCTTAAGAGAAGAAACCTGGTTTGTAGAAGAACAGAAGGAAGCTGAATTCTCCTGCATCCAATAACTTTCTGTTAGGATTCTAAACCTGGATGCAAGAGGCCTATTTCTGGATTTCAGATAGTCCAGGAACCCCATGAAATTATCTGCAAAATTCTGTATGCACGTCTAGTCCCTGAAGAGAGAATCCAATCTGAAGCTTTCTTCAGATGATCAAAGAAGGCGACAATTCAAACAAAAGGCTGGGAACCCCTGTCTCAGACAGTTTTCTCTGCAGGTTTATTCCCCACTCCACCCCATCCCACCTCTAATCTAGCTGTGAATATCAAACTATTTAAATGGGGGAAAGCTTAGCTGTCATTTCTTTATCAGCCTACTTCAAAATAAATTCAGCCACTCTTTCTCCTAGGTAGCCACGTTATCCTCCCAAACAACTCCCCCAGTGTCGGCCAGTCCTTGTGAAGGATGAGCCTTGTGCCATGATGAGCAACACTGCTCTGTGGGGCCAGTCTGGGCCTCATCTCATCTGAGAAGACCAAGCCAAACACAGCGATAGCCTAGCCCTCCGTTCAACTCCTCACTCGCTTTGGCCTGGGCTTAGAGCTACAGAGGGGAAGCTGCTTGGGAGGCTGCCCCTGCACCCCGTCTGATCTTCCTCCACTCCCCAACCAAGTCACCAAGAAACAACAGCCTGATGTAGCACATTTTAAAATCGGGGCATTCCATTTTACTGTCCAGTCAGTAGACCCATGGCCTCCAGTTCTCCACTTACGTGAGGCACGCTTAAAACAAATTATAAATGGAGCAGCCACTGGCCATTTCAAGGAATAAACATGACTCTGTTAAGAGAGCCCAGAATGAAAGTTTAGAATAACTGATAATACCTCAGTGTACACTGGTAAAATTGGAGAGTTAAGGTCAAGGAGAATCTGGTGGTGAAAACTTGAAGGACCCTTAACCTGCCATAATACTGACATTTTGTACAATTTGCCTGCTAGTTTCAAGCTGGCTTCTCAACTCATTACTAAGTCCCAAACAGCAATGACTTTTAATGAAAAAGAATAGACCAAAACAAAAGGTATGACAATGCATCACATAAAAAAATAAGTACGGCCATAAGATGGAGACTTTACATCTTTTGTGTTTACCTGGATGGAGCTAAAACACATTCAACCTTAGTAAAATACTTCAAGAATGGGGAAAAAGGTATCCAATGTACTCAATACTAATATGAAACCTATATATACACGCTCACATGAAAGAAAAAACACAAATACAGTCTAGCAAGGGGGAGGAGAGAAGGGAGGGAAGAGGATGATGGGTGGGACCTCACCGACTGTGCACAATGTCAGGGTGTTCAGCACGCCCCCTGGGTGAAGGGCTCAACTACAACCTGAACTCTACCTTAGAATTGAAAACCATGTAACCTAAATATTTGCACCCTCGTAACAATCTGAAATTTTAAAAAAGAAAAAGAAATACTATACTGTTTCATGAAACTTTTATTTCAGATTTAAATAAATATGCCCTGATTTGTGTAGTCTAAAACCCAGACAATTTTCACATTTTAACACTTCTGAAATGAGGATGCATTTTACAATTGGTGTTAGCCAGGTTGCTGCTATACCATAATTATGTGAAAATCTTCTGTTGACACTCTTCGGTAAAATCAAAAATACACCAGTATCAAAGTGACTTAGATTCTATGAACTGGGGTATGAGTGTGTGTGTGTTTGTGTGTATGTATGTAATAAACCACCAAGCACAGTATATTTCTTAACTACCAGTTTATGGTAAATAAAAGTTTAAAAAACAGCATACTAAGCCAATTTATAAGGTTTATGTGCACATTTACTGAATTCTGATATTGTAATCAAAAGGACTCCAGCTTCTATCACTTTTCAGGCAACTGCAATTACAACTCACCTCTCGTCACTGACTTCAGAGACCTCAGCAGTATTGTTGGTACCTGTTGTGGTATCTGCCCTCCACTAACTGTGTGACCCCCCTATAAGTCACATCTACTCATCCTCCAGGAGGACGTTGGGGGTGCTTTCTAATATCACTGTAAGTTTAAGCATTCAGAAAGTGGGCAGACGGCAACTCAGCTCTCCGTGTGTCTGTCAGTCTCCACGGTCCCGCATTCACAAGCCCACTCTGTTAGAATCTGCACTTCTCTGCCTCCTGCATCTCCTGAAAAAGACTTCTTCATAAAACAACCTGAAGACAAAATGAAGTCAAAAATCAACTTTAAGGCCAAGTGCAGTGGCTCACGCCTGTAATCCTAGCACTCTGGGAGGCCAAGGCAGGTGAATCACCTGAGCTCAGGCATTCAAGACCAGTTTGAGCAAAAAGTGAGACCCCATCTCTATTTAAAAAATAGAAAAAAAAAAAAACCTACCCGGGCATTGTGGTGGGCGCCTATAGTCCCAGCTACTCAGGAAGCTGAGAGAAGGGGATTTCCTGAGCCCAGTAGTTTGAGGTTCCTGTGAACTACAATGACGCCACAGCACTCTACCCAGGGCACACAGTGAGACGCTGACTCAAAAAAAAAAAAAAAACCAAATCCAAAATCCAACTATTTAAGTCACATAATATTGTTCTAAGTCTGCTGATAAAGTCTGTAATGTTTTAAAATGTTAAAATGCAGTGTGAGAATTACAATAAGGATTATACATTTGTTCTTTAATGTGTGACATGTGGCACTCTCATGCCTGACTCACATCCTTTTTAAGCCTCACCATCCTTAGCTTTTTTCTATCCATCCCATTTCCTGAATTTACATTTTGGTCCCTATATTAGCATGTGTTCACTCATGCATAGAGCCCGGCCCCTGGCCGGGGTAAGTCACCCTATGTCCTGTCCCCATCAGGGTTCTTCTTACCCACATCTGTTCCTGCCCGCCTCACACTGTGTCATTTGTTTATTTGTCGGTCTCCTCTATTCAACTGTGAGCGCCTGAGAGGCAAAGACCTCTCTTTATTTATCTTTGTATCCCCAACCACAGAACAATGCCTGGCAGCAAGGCTGCAGGTGCTCAGGATTACTTGCTGAATACACGAGTAAGTGAATAAATGCAAGGCCTGAGGTCAATTTCCACACAAGCAGAGGAAAATTCACACACTCAAACATTCCTCTGAGCTGAAACCCTATCTCAGATTTCTGATTTCCAAGGCACCCTGCCCTGAGACATGTCCCAGGCTCTGAAGACCTCTCTGAGTTGCATTTGTGGCACAGACAAATGTACCCAAATATGCACTCTTGTGCTTCTCTGTAGCCTTTCACTCCCCAAACTAGTCCTGCATCCTGGCCCAAGCCAAGAATGTGGGTCAAACTGTCCCTGGCCCTGCTGGCAACTGGCCCTGGAAGGGGGCTAAGTGATAGAAGAATTGTTCCAGCCTTAGGACCCAAGACCAAAATGGAAGCCACCAATTTCCTTCCTGTCCCTTCTGGCCTTCCAAGTGTGGTGAGGAGGGTCCCCACAGACATCCCAGGGTGAGTGAGCCCCATCTCTCCGTCTCCTGCCATGCACAGCTGGGACCACAGCTACCACCAGCCAGGCCCCTGGATGTCCCCGGAGAGTTCAGGTGATGAGGCTGGCTGTAAGAATCACCCTGATCCTGATACAAATTTCATTCAATATGCCACCCATCTCCCTGCATACAGAGGGAGAAAGAACGTGAGGTCTACATCACCTTTAGTAGCCCTGACCAAGCAATTAGCCAAATATGTAGGCCCTGGACAAGTCAAACATCTCCTTGTCCAGAGCTGAATTACACGCTCAAAAAAATTACATTTAACTCACACTAAATGCCAATGGCTGCATTCAAAATGTAAAGAAAGTGAGCAAAAGGGTATGAATGAGGAGGGGAGTTGTACTTGTGGGAAAAGAGAAATGTTAATTTAAGCTCTACCTCTGTCTACTTTGAGGGACTTTAATTTTCTTCTCTCATCACATTTAATGCAAAATAACACCCACTACAGCTGTGTGCCACCACGCCTGGGTAATTTTTTTATTTTCTATAGAGATGGGGGTCTTGCTATGTTGCCCAGGCTGGTTTCAAACTCCTGGACTTGAGTGAATCCTCCTGTCTCAGCCTCCTGAATTGCTGGGATTACAGGCATGAGCCACTGCCCCTGGCCAGAATCATTCACTCTTTAAGATAAGTTTGAATGAGCTAGAATTTGAGGAACCAATATTCTCTTCTACTTATTAAACAATTCAGTATAAAACAGTTGAAAATGATGTCATGCATACGAGGTTTTCTTTGTAGGCCTACAACAGGCCATAAGATTGGGGATTCTTTTTTTTTTTTTTAAATCAGTATTGATTTGATGCCAGGTTTAAGTTCCATTCAATTTACAGCATTTGGTGTCGGCTGCCTTCACATCTGATGCACAAACTCCTCATACTCTCAATGGTACCACTTTAACCAAAAGTAAGAATTCATCAAACTATATCAGGGGCCAGGTATGGATGTCTACCTTCTCTCTCTTCCATTCACCTAAAGTGGTCTAAATCACCCTTCCCTGGAGCATGCCTCATCATCTGTGCAGTGCAGTACAAAGGGAGAAATGCTTTCCCAACCCAGAAACTCATCAGCTTGAACCCCAAAGCATGACATCTGAATACCTAATTGCAAGAGCAGAAGCAGCTCACAACTGCTCCGTATCCACCATCATTAACAACCTGCCTGCCTTTCCAGGGCTGCCTCCATGGATTAATATATGCACCACATATTAAACCATCTGCTGCGGAGACTGACCGAGTCTTTCTTCGTGGTGGCCAACTACAAAGGTTACCCCTTAGCATTAAGAGGCGGAGTACACTTTGATTACATTTGTCTTTACCAATTCCTTAGTTTTATTATTGGTCTTTTCTCCTCAGCAGTATACCATTCCAGCCTGGAATATAATGAAAATGCATTTAATCCTCTATGTCAACTCTTTTAAAATTCAGCATTAGCCTTTTATAAAAATCAGGTTAAAGATTATCAGCATATTGTTTGGCATAACTTTGCCCACTTAAAAAAAATTGCCTTTAATGTAGTCAAGCATTTAGAAGTTAATTTTTCCCCTCCAAACAGGCTACATAATGAGCCCCCTACCAACTGGACCAAGCCCTCCTCTCTGGAGATGCTGGGAGTCAGCCCATATCAGGGAGCATGAGGATTAAAACGTTTTGTTCCCTTGTGCTAGCTGACAGCTGAGTGTACGAAATTGCAGCTGATACTAGATTACCTCATTACATTTTTATTTATATATTTGTAAAGCACATTACCTAATTATATGTATGTATTTGTAAAGATTGGGGGGAAGGGTAATCCTCTGTGGTTTTTCAAATGAAAGCAACTTAGACAAAGTAACAAACACCCCTCCTTCCTGCCACTAATTTCCAAATAAGCCATCAGTATCTTAAGCGATATCACTCCTAACGTAAACCCCTGGGATGGTGTGCTATTAATTTTTCTGTACTCTGAGGAATATCATCCACTCCTTACCCAGGTTCTTAATCCACAGTTGGGCTTTATTTCTTGTCTTCAGTTGTTTATTTTCCCCAAGGGTCTCTTCAGAGAGAGTCTGCTAAACTCTAAGTGAATTACTTGGATTTCTGAAAATCCAAACAACTTACCTTACATTTTGCAAGGCTATATTTGGTCAATTTTATTTCGGTTTATATTGAATGCTAACTCAAGATACAAGTACTGGTGCTTTATTTTTGTTTTATTCTTTCTCTTTTCGCAGAGGAGGCTTCTCAAGCAACAACCCCGCAAACTCTGTCTTGTTCTCTTATTCTTAAGAGTCTGAGTGTTCTCAAAATTAACTAAAGCCAGCCAGGTGAGGTGACTCATGCCTGTAATCCTAGCCCTCCAGGAGGCTGAGGCAGGTGGATCACCTGAGCTCAGAAGTTTGAGACCAGCCTGAGCAAGAACAAGACCCTATCTTATTAAAAATAGAAAAATAGCCTTGGCGTTGTGGCAGGTGCCTGCAGTCCCAGCTACCTGGGAAGCTGAGGCAAGAGGATCTCTTGAGCCAAAGAGCTTGAGGTTGCTGTGAGCTACAATGGCAAGGCACTCTACCTTGGGTGACAGA
Organism: Otolemur garnettii; assembly: GCF_000181295.1. NCBI lineage: Eukaryota > Metazoa > Chordata > Mammalia > Primates > Galagidae > Otolemur > Otolemur garnettii. The sequence continues at coordinate 4,089,621 of NW_003852397.1, read as the reverse complement.
GTGAGACTGTCTCAAAAAAAATTTTTGTTTAAACTGAAGCTCACTGATCTCACACGCACAAGAAAGCACTTGCATCTATACAACTAAGAGTCCCCTCCAACGAGGCAGGAAGCACTCCCACTCCAATGATTTCCGAGTTCTCAAGTATGCTGACTATTTTTAATATTACTATCAGCAACATCATACTTCATTTCCTTCCCATGCTTTGGATCCTCTGATTTGTGGCACTTAAGCTTCTCAAATTTGCTTCAGCTGATTTTCCTTGACGATTCAGATCACCAATTAAGTTGCACCAAATCCCTATGAAAACTCCTCCACACCAAAGACGGATCCAGGAGCAGGAAGCCACTCCCAGCTCTCCATACACCGCTTCTTTCTCTTCTACGGCCTTCTAATGTCCTTAGAGCACAGCCCCTGACATCCAGTGGACAATTCGTATGTAACTGTGCCTTTACTATCTTCAGTTGCTGTCTGAAATGTCAGCTGTCTGCCCTCTCATTTCTCATTGGTCTTTAACATGTCTTCCCAATTTCCTAAGACAGATTTTTCACTTTTCTAAAGGATGCCTTTTTAGTACTAATAAAACTTTCATACTTGTCTGCTTAATCACGCCAGCTTTACTGTCCCCTTTTTACTTTTTGTTTTTGGCTCAGAGGTATATGAACCATCTGTGCCTCTAAAACAGTTTGCTTAAATAGCCTCCAGGCAGATTTTATGGTTTTTAAGTTTTTTGCTTTAACCTTCAGCCTGCTGTTAGCCATTTTCATCACAGTTTTAAAATCAGCCTCTTTTGGAAATGGCTGTCATTATGTGTCGTTCTCAGGAGCTACTGGACCTGGAGAGGGAGTCACTGACTCCAGCTGAACTGGTCACCCTGGAGCTCACAGTCACCTGAGGCAGGTACAGATGTGGTTAGCGGTGATAAGGGTCCTCTCGTCCCGTTAGCATCCTGAAGAGCGATGTGGACACCTGTCATTTAGAATCTCCGTGTCCACAGCCCCCAGTGAAGGGCCAGGAAGATAAAATCTGAATTACTTACCTGCTTGTTTGTCACTATGTTTCCACAGAGCTGTCATCATGATCCTCGCACTAACATTAGATAGGCTGAAACAATACCAAAAAAGGGAGGAGAATCCCTTCCTTCCCTCCACACCGTTGTGCCATGAGAATCACCCTCTGTTATGGTGCCAGCAGAGACACTGTTCTGTTTCCATTTTAGCTTGGGGACCTGAGTATCAATAACCATTTTTCTGTTCTAGAATTTATCATTACCCAAACTTCCTGTCTGTCTTTGCATTAATGTTAATACAGCCCCGTGGAGTTCTCTCTGCAGATAACAAAGCTACATCTCTTCTCCACATGCAGGGTGGTGATGGGATGAACACCTGCCCTTTCTGTGCCTCTTTACATCAAAAAGTCTTATTCCATGGCCAGGGGCAGTGGCTCATGCCAGTAATCCTAGCGCTCTGAGAGGCTAAAGCTGGTGGATACCTGAGCTCAGGAGTTCCAGAACAGCCTGAGCAAGAATGAGACCCCATCCCTACAAAAATAGAAAAACTAGCCAGGCATGTGGCACATGCCTGTAGTCCCAGCTGCTCGGGAGGCTGAGGGAAGAGGCACTCTTAAGCCCAGGAGTTTGAGGCTGCCGTAAGATATGATGATGCCACAGTACTCCACTCCACAGATATGCTGATGCCACAGCAACAGAGTGAGACTCTGCTTCAAAAAAATTTTAAAGGTAGTACAATCACAATCTGAAAAAAAAAGTCTTATTCCATTTATTTTTCAACCATATGCATCAGACAGTAATTACACTATTCTCCTCTCTCAAATAGGTATATTTTTACCCAATCCTTTATCTGTTGCCATTATTATTTTTTCTAATATAGTTGATAATTAGAAACACTTAAGCTCTGACAGTTATCATTACTGTTCTTGATACTATTATTAGGTATTTACAAAATCCTTCTACTTACAGGAGTTGCAAACTGTCGATACACTCTCTGATATGATTTAGCATTAATGTGCTAACCGTATAGTCCATGAATCTGAGTGAAAAGTGAAATTAGAAGAGGCAAAGGCCAGCAGGCAAGCAATGAATGAAATGAATAAATGAATTAATTAATTCACAAACAAATAGACAAAAGGAGTTATCATTCCAGGGACTATTTCATTTGTTCAATCATCTTCTTGTTTGCAGGCAAAGCTCCATTCCTTTGCAAAGAACTTGAAATTAGCCAAGAAGGAGCAAATCAATGCTAGAATTAGAAATCACACGGCTGTGTCTTTCAGCACAATAAGCTCTTCCTCTTTCTCTACTCAACACTTCTTCATGCTTCAGATTCAGTTCCAGCACCACTTAACACAGGGAGACTTTCAGATCTTCTGTTCTAATCCCCCTGTTAGAGGCTCTCACAGCACTGTGCCCACACCCTCATAACACTTATCACCGTGGCAATTTCACATTGATACTATTATTTAAATAAGTAAACGTCCATCCCCCTCCTGGACAATAAACTTCATGAGGACAGAGACCAGACTTTTGTGGCCACTATAACTCCAATGACTAGCACAGTGCCTGGCACATGGTAGCTGCTTGCCAAATATTTGTTGAATGAATAGATAGATTATTTAGTAACTGTGAAAGTTGTTACCCTCAAGACCTCCACTCCGTTGGCCACCTGCGAGTGATGCATTCAGACTCAGACTAAGTCACAATTCTTATGAACACTCCCCTTTTCCTTCCTTTTAGCCAACACAGTTTACGGCCACAAAGAAAGTAGCTTTGAGGAGGGACTTTACCTAACAAATGCAATCAGTGTAACCTGGTTTCTTGTACCCTCAATGAATCCCCAACAATAAAAAAAAAAAAAGTGTGAAACCCTATCATAGTAAATGAAAAAAAAAAAGAAGAAAGAAAGTAGCTTTGATGTGTGGGCAGGCTAACTCTTGATGGATAACACCAGCCTCATCCCAGCCACATCTGGTCCAAAACATCTGCCTCCCCACACCTCATGGCACAACGGTGTGGAAGGAGGGAAGGGATTCTCCTCCCTTTTTTTGTATTCTTTGTTTCCCCTCCTCCATTTCACATCCAATGGTGAAACTCTACCCTGGGCTACACAGGGGGAACTGTACCGTCGTTCCTCTTCATGGGGACATATATAGCTAACCACAATCCCTTTGCTTCAGTTCTGTGCAAGCTCGTGTACTAGAGTTCAAAAGAGCAGAAAGAAGGAGTGAGCACAGCAGTCCTGGAACGAAAGCCAATAACCAGGTTTCTGGAAACAGCTGGTCCTCAGTAGAAGCGGTAGTTCATCTAAGGACCCTCTGATGAACGCTAACCACATTTTTCTCTTTCAGTCCACACTCAGATTCCAGATTACTTCTTCCACATGTCAAGAGTAAATAGGCACAACACGTTCATTGTGTAAAGAATTCAACCACATGAAATAAGCTCATCAGATCACCTCTCTTCCTCTCTATTGGACATTTGCTGGCACCTACTGCCAGCCACCACTCCGATCCCCTCCCTCTTTCAACAGTCCAGACTTTCATTCTGTAGCCACTTTCCCTGTGCAGAGTTAGAGGAAAAGGAACTCAACTCCAGCATCAGAGGGAAGCCCTGACTGGCGTCAGAGCATTCCAGTGCTCTCTGGTCACTGTTCCCCATCACATGTGAGCATGTAATGTAAGCCTAGACGTGAGTATAAATTCCAAGACTCTTTTTTTTTTTGACAGAACCCTCATTCTTGTGCATGTGAACAAGGACACACATAGCCCTGATTGCTGCTACAGCCTTCCCATGACCTATGGGGAGCTGGCCCTGGAATATGGTGAAAACCCTGTACAGAGGAATGGGGATGGGAAGAAATGAGACCATGGTAAGTCTACTGTGCTGCAGAACCAACCTACCCCAAAGTACACCTGGTGTAGGGCTTTAAAGCTCCATCAGATAACAGACGCCTTTATTGTTGAAACCAGTTTGAGTTGGGTCTTCTGTTACTTATATTAAAATTCCTGATTTATCCTATAAGTAATCAACCAACTATGATTATTCTTAAAATAAAATAGACTCTAGAATAATTCCTTTACCCAAAGATGGTCCCATCTAAGTTACCATCTCCTTAGCATCAGACTGCCCCTAAAGGGTACACCTCGAGAAGGCATGTGGGTGCTTGAGAAGGCATGCGGTTTCCCAGCTCAAGAGTTGGGTTCTGAGGCCCTAACAGCCCCACTGGGTTTGAGATAAGCCCCATCTGGCCTATAGAAAGAAAATCGCTGTGTCAGAACGTTTAACCAACAGCATCCCAACTTGGTTCCTTTCCTCCCACACCCCTCCCCAAACACACACACACACACACAAATAAAAAACAAAACTAAATTGGTTCAACACACTTTTGCTACTGGGAAATGTTTCATAACTACTAATGAATAATTCAGTGAATAAGATATTTTAAGTTTTCTATTGCCAGACACACCCAACGTTGATGGGAATGCTATTTCGTTTCTTACTCTCCAACTCCCCTTTGCACACAGGATCCTAGATGTATTATTTCCCTGACAGAGGTCCAATCACGGTGAAAAGCAGATTGTATCGCCCACCCTGCCCAGTAGCGTCCTTTAGCTGCTGATACACTCAGAAGGAAAACCAATGCTACCACCTGTTCAACCTCCACACGCTCTCACCACCTGGACCCCCCAACTCCAGACACTCAGTCCTTGCTGCGGGTCCAAACTGCCAAGCCTGCTCCTGCCCCAGAACCTCCATGTCTCACTTACTTTCCATCCTCTCTGGGACTTGCTGCTACGGGCTCCTCACACAACTCGCTCCATCACTTCCTCCTGTCCGCACTCCCACATCACCTCCTCAAAAATAACTTCCGTGATTATTAGATATAATATGCCCTCACTATCCATCCCCACATTCTGTTTTCTCTTCATAGCCCTTATCCTATATTACATATAGATTTTTTAAATGTGTGTATTATCTATCTTCCCTGCTAGAATGTAAGTCTTTTAAGACAAACTTTTTCTCTTGTTCAGTAGCGTACCCAGGCTGGGTGCGGTGGCCCATCCCTGTAATCCCAGCACTCTGGGAGGCTGAGGTGGGTGGATTGCTTGAGCTCAGGAGCTCCAGACCAGCCTGAGCAAGAGTGAGACCCCACCTCTACTAAAAATAGAAAAACTAGCCAGGCGTTATGGTGGGTGCCTATAGTCCCAGCTACTTGGGAGGCTGAGACAAGAGAACCACTCAAGCCCAAGAGTTTGAGGTTGCTGTTAGCTATGATGCCATGGCATTCTATCAAGGACAACAAAGTGAGACTCGGTCTCAAAAAAAAAAAAAAAGAAAAATAGTGTACCCACCAAACCTAAAACATGCCCAATACATTATAGGGGCTCAATATAGCTTTTGATTTTATTTTTAAAAGAATGAATGGATAAATAAAAAACAAACCTTTTGGGGTTTTTAAAAGCTTGGCTAAAAAACAAACAAAAAGCTATAGGGAGGCATTTATTTGCTATTGGACAAATCCCCCTTTTTTGTTGGTATTAACAATTTAGACTGTTCCAACTTATGAAACATACAGTGCTACAGATGATCAAAGAAAGGGCCAGGGCCTTGGAGGATCCTTCTTATAACAAAGAGTCAGATGTGCAGCCACAGACCTGCTCACCATATTTTAAATAACATGAAATCATTCTGCCAAAAGAGATTACAATATTCAGGGTGTCCCAAAGGTTGCCATAAGTAGGAAAAATTAACAACTTATATTTTATATTTTTAATGTTTTTTATATTTATATCAACACATAGAGCAGCGGTTCTCAACCTGTGGGTTGTGAACTCTTTTTAAAAATGAAAATACAGATGGAGACTTTACGTCCTTCATGTTCACATGGATGGAGCTGGAAAATGTTCTTCTGAGCAAAGTATCACAAGAATGGAAGAAAAAGTATCCAATGTACACACCCCTATTATGAAACTAATTTATACCTTTTATATGTAAGCTACAACCTAATAACAGCCTAAGAATATGGGAAGGGTGAGGGAGAGGGGAGGGGGAAATGGGTGGAGGGAGGGGGATTGGAGGGATCACTTCTGAGGTTTAGCTTACAAGGGTACAAGTGAATCTTTCTAAGAGCAGAATGTGAACGTTTTAAAATAATAACTAAGAAAATGACACGAAGGCTATGTTAACCAGTTTGATGGAAGTGTTTTGGATTGTGTGTGAAAACCCCACACTGTACCCCAGAAGTGCATTAATGTGCATAGTTACCATTCAATTAAAAAAAAATGAAAATACATGGTGGCATTAGGGAGGTTGAGAACCACTGACATAGAGAAATATTTTGTAAAATTTTGTATTGAATATTTTGTAAATAAAAGTACATTTAGCTATGATTTCCCATTTGCCCCATGTATGTATGGTGACCTTTGGGACACCCTGTATAACAGCATTTCACTTTCTGCATCCATATAGAAATCCCCACTTTATCATGGAATGTTTGGCAAAAGGCAGTCAAAAAGACTAGCGGTCATAATACCTCAACATTCCTATAACCCACAACCCCCCCAAATGCAATTATTGGGGTAGGATCCAGCTTCTAATGCTAATTAGCTACAAGAAAGTTAAACGTTAAGAAAGTTTAAGATTGCCAGGCGCGGTGGCTCATGCCTATAATCCTAGCCATCTGGGAGGCCGAATCAGGTGGATTGCTTGAGCTCAGGAGTTTGAGACCAGTCTGAACAACAGTGAGACCCCATCTCTAAAAATAGCCAGCCTTGTAGCGGGTGCCTATAGTCCCAGCTACAGGGGAGGCTGAGGCAAGAGGATCGCTTGAGCCCAAGAGACTCAGGTTACTGTGAGCTATGATGACACAGCACTCTACCAAGGGTGACAAAATGAGACTCTGTCTCAGAAAAAAAAAAATTTTAAGATTGGATACAAAATCTTAGATTTATGTCGTAAGTTCTACCAGTTCTATGGAAAAATAATCATTTCAAAGCCAAGGCAATTGTTTTTCCACAATCAAAAATGGTTAAACACTTTTAAATACATTTCAACGTATTCATGAAAGAATTCTCCTTCATTCCTCCAAAGCTCTCTCATAAATCACTATAGTGTTTCCAAAGCACATCTGGAAGTAGAAAATTCATATCTACTAACTATATTTTCCCCTATTCGAAGATGAATTAGACAGAAAATACATTAATGTCTGAATTTATAATAGGAATGGTTAACCCTTAACCAGAGCAAACTAATGAGGAATATTTCACCACGGAAGGATTAATCAGGGCTCTCCAACACCATGCAGTTTGACATTTTGAGGGCTTAATCATGAATGGATTTTATTGCCCTTTTCATCACGGGAATGACTTACAAGATACTAGATGTTAAAAACAAATATAATTCTTGCATTTAATCTTGTCATTTGTAAAGAAATGTTATTTTAGATAATATTTGGTAGCTTAAAAATAGCCCTCAAAGAAGCAACACTACTAACATTACGTTATCTCTGGGCCAAATTCAGCTCTCAACATCAAGCAAATATCAACACAGAGTGAGCCTCAGAGTCTGAATCTGACTAACCCTCTGGTAGCAACGAGACGACACAAATTCTGGGAGGTTGTGATTACTGGAGATTGACTTTCATTGATTATCTCTGTCTTTGTTAAAGACTACAGGAGTTTCATTTAACTAGAGTGCTCAGTAAATCGCAGCAGAGCCCAAGCATCTTTATGGATTCATTAAACCATTGATCTGCCTTCGAGTGCTTGTAGTAGTGCCCCGCTCTGGCCCACAGCCTGTGTTTACAGAGAATGCACCAGCCTGATGCTTGTAACCTCCGAAGGCAGTCTGTCAGTAGCCATTAGATTCCACTGTGTGCATAAGCCACCCCAAGAGTGGATTGTAATACAGGGAATTTCCCATTTCCAGTCTGAACTGCTGGAGCAGAAATTAAGAAGCCATCTGCAGCAAGATTTTCTTTATTCCGTCCTAATCTGTGATAACACAAACAAAAAGCAAAGAGCCCAAGGAACAAAGAGTTACACACGGCCCGCCCAGTTCACATGTATGCTTGTGTGTACAAAAGCTAACCAGAGGTACTGAAAGGGTGGGAAAGTAAAAATCACCACAGGAATGCCTATAGCTTGGCTCTCCCATTTATGGCTCTCTTGAGTATACTAGGTTTTGTGACCAGATATTGCAAACATGAATAAGAGAAATTCTGGATTAAATCTATCCTTAAAATATCTTGAGGCAACTACCTGCCCTCTTAGGCATGCACTTAGATATTTAACAAAACATCTGAATTAACAGAATATAACTACGATCCCAGGAAAATGCATAATCATTCTCTCTTGGTTTTTCTGGACAGATCACCAAGTACTCTTAGACCCTTCTCCCTCCTCTGCTTTTTATTAATATGGTCTCGTGACATCTTCCTTTTTAAGCCAGGCACAAAGAGGAACTCTGTGCTGAAGGCAGCTTATGATGGGAAAGCACATCAAAATGACCCATGAGATAATGCCTTAAATGCTCATTCTTCAGATAAAGCTGAGCACTGTTAGTGGCAAGGTGAGAAACTTGGCGAGACAAGTGACTGGATCGATAAGGGGAATGTACGTTCCAAATAAACAGATCCCTTCCTGATCATTTGTTTCGCTGAACTGCCCACTGCCCAAACAGACAGTTGGACTATGAACTCCACACACGCACATTCATCACTCCCCGGCAGCAGTCACCAGAACACAATGTGGCTGATGCAATCTGACGCTGTGGTTAATGTTAAAAGGGAGCATGCCTTCTAGATGGATTGGATAATTACCGGCAGTTCAGATGAGAAAAACTTGATTTAAGGGAATAGCATTAGCTATCACCAGAAGGATGGCCAGAGATTTACTGTGTCTGAAAATTAACATGTGTCAATAGCCCTGGGTATTGATCCCTAGGCGACTGGATTCAGATTTGTGAAAAATCCCCCTCTCTTCCTTCAGCTCTCTGAAAAGAAATGGTGAAGGGCTTGAAGCCATTTAGAGTTCTGATCATCTCTTCGCATTTAATCTAAGCTATCTAATGTTATTCAGAAATCAGCATCCATTCTGGGTAATGGGTTAGAATTTTTCTGTTTCCTCCGCAACCTCCCGAAATGCAGCCCATTAAAAACTACAAGTGTTTGCTATACCTTCCTTTCAGTATAAACCCACTAGGTCTATTCCTGTTTGTGTTCCAGATATCCCTGAGACCAGTGTTTCTCAAGTGGTTTTCAAGTGTTTTGGTAAACCTGAAGATTGTGTGCCTCCCCCATCCCAAGCTTCTGATCGCTTTCTAGGGCTTTGTGCCCCATCCCACCTGCAGAACCTTTGCCCTGGAATGGTTGCTGACTTTCCCTGAGGGTCTGGGTGTTCCTTGAAACTGACCTATGCCTGTTCTGGCTCATCCCAAACGTATGTCCACAGGCTTCCATTTTCCCCTTTCTCTGCTTTTGCTTCTTACATGCTCACATTTGTGGTTGCTCATCAAGATTCTATTCCATCTTTCAAAATACAGAGAATAAGAAAACAGTGGGGTTTGTTGTTTTTTCCCCTGGCGCTTCCTGAGGACACCCCAGTTTGCTGTGACCAAAAGGGAACTAAGCTGCTGGCCTGCAGACAAAAGCCCTGGGAGGAGGAGGCCACCCGACAAGCCAGGTATCCAGCAGGCTTACAGCACAGCACCAAGGGACCCTGCAGAACCACAATAATCATCCTGCAGGCCAGGGTGCAGGTGGGCAGATCCAAGAGACTCACTGGTGCCTGACAAAAACTAGGAGAATCCACAGGAAAAATCCTGGGGCTCTCTGGGCGCATTTACTTGTGGACCAAGGATACTCGCAAGCAAATGGCAAGAGGAAGTCTGTGGCCTGAGCTTCAGGTGGTAAAAGGACATACATTGCCAGTGATTTTTAATATCCTTCTTCAAATCTTCATGAATGACAGCCATTTTGCAAATTAAATCTTGCAAGTGTTTAAAGGAAAAAGAGTAGACAGGTTAATGACTAGCTTAACAGGGCAATTGTTACACATTTCTGCTGTACTATCAAGTTCTGTAATTAAGTCTGAAATCAAGAAATCCTTCCCAGGATATATTTAAGTTTAATAAAAAGACAAACAGTCTATGTCTAAATAAAATATAACTCCGAATAACATGATGTTAAATGCTAATCAGAGGTGGGTTCGTCCAAAAGAAATCTCTTCTAAGAAGAGATTGCTGCATATCCAGGGATATAACTTGACAGTAAAAGAAATGCTTATTATACAGTATGTGTATTCCCCTTCTGGAATATTTATGTTATTTTTATAATGATTGCTGGGAAACCTTAATGGCGTCATTTGCAAATGCTGTTTCCACCAATATAATGTTTTCTTTTTAATGCATCTTATCCTTATTAGTAATCCATGTTGATTTCTTCTCACTGTGACCTGCTGGGAAACGGTAACAGTATAATATTGAAGAAGTAGTTCCATCTGTTCTTGTTTTAAATTATGGAAAAACTAGAACAAGGAAGCAAAACTTCGGTGCTCTTAGGAATTTGTGTTTATTCCTAAATTATCAATGCTGCTAATCCATAAGGAACACTATAAACTTGAGATCCAAACAAGAAAAATAAACAGGCTCAGCACCTATACCCGGTGGCAAGGGCACCAGCCACATACACTGGAACTGGAGAGTTCAAGTCCAGCCCAGACCTACCAAACAACAATAGGAACTACAACCAAGAAATAGCTGGGGGTTGTGGCAGGCACCTGTAGTCCCAGCTACTTGGGAGGCTGAGGCAAGAGAATCACTTAAGCCCAAGAGTTTGAGGTTGCTGTGAGCAAACGCTACAGCACTCTACCAGAGGTGACAGCTTGAGACTCTGTCTCAAAAAAAAGAAGAAAGAAAAGAAAAGAAAAATGAACAATCACTCTTTATATTGTCTGCCTTGGCCACTTGTCTTTCATTTTTATGTCCTGCTCAATATTTGGATATTAATTTAGACAACAGGATATTTCCCACGCAAAAGGAAAAAGATCAAACTCAGGCTATTTTAGAAATGACTACTATTTGTGGTGTTGTTTGTTACACTCCTTTTCAGAGAAAGAACGGTTACAAGGTATTATTCCTTTAGAAAAGAGTATTTTTAAGTGTCTATTATTTTGCAAAGTAAAATACTGGTATTGGGAAGTTGAACTAAATGTACAACAGTGCAAAACCACTAAGGAGTCTACAACTTTCCAACTCCTGGGTGAATCACCAGGCTAGAAATGTTCTCAAGTCCAATAGGGGGCCGGGAAAAGTGTGAGCCATTAGCAGGCCGAAAAGTCTCTGGGGCATCAACCAATGAGACTGATATCCCATTATTCATCCAATACCCACTAACTACATAAGTATTTTTCTTACCCCCTGTTTCAAAAACTTTTGAGCCAACAATTGAGCCTTTTAGAATAAGAGTTCTACAAAATGTATTATGAATTAACACTATACACTTCTTAGAGCCAACATCCTGAAATGTGTAAACTAGTAGATTCCTTAAGTGAATACAGCTGTGATTCATGGTGCTCTCCCAGCAACGTTTAACAGAAACATTTTAGGGCTTATACATTTGTAGCAATCCAAATAACTCTTCAAATAAAACTTTAAATTCAGTTAAGACATATAACCTAGGCTTGGCGCCCATAGCACAGTGGTTACGGCACCAGCCACTTACACCAAGGGTGGCAAGTTCGAACCTGACCCAGGCCAGCTAAACAACAATGACAACTGCAACAAAAATAACTGGGCACTGTGGCAGGCACCTCTAGTCCCAGCTACTTGGGAGGCTGAGGCAAGAGAATCGCTTAAGCCCAAGAGTTGGAGGTTGCTGTGAGCTGTGATGCCATAGCACTCTACCAAGGGGCAACATAATAAAGACTCTGTCTCAAAAAAAAAAAAAATGCTATCAAGGGTTAACTTAGCTTCAGTCCCTCCCACCTTATTGCATAGTGACAGAGTTTGGATATATGTGACATTTTCACCACCGCCCCCTTCCCCTTAAGCAGACAGACCCAAAGAGAAATGAATGTTTGAAAAGCAAACAAAATTTGAAAAGCCCATTTTCAGGGGGCCATCACTTTGAGAATGGGTCTATTTTTGTCCTTATTTTTAGCAGCAAATCAATTCCTGCCTCTATACCGAAGCGTTTGTGAAGAGGAAAGCGCAGGACCACAGGCACAGCTGTCCAATTTACATTCACAAATGCAGGTGTTGCTCAGACACAAAACAGAGGTCAGCTGAATACTGCTCCTAATTAGCTACCTTTTCTACTAGGATTTTTCTTTGTAAAGTTATGCATGCAATTTGAGTTCAACTCAGAGACCATTTTTAGATCTCAGCATGCCATCCAGCAAGAAGCGGGCTGTCATTATAAAGGATAATTTACAGCATAGTTAATTTTATGTTTTTTTTTTTAAAAATCTACCCTATCTACCTAAGGCAGAATTCTGTTCTGTACACACACATTATCCACTCTGTTCTTCCATCTACTTCTCAATATTATAAAGTGTAGAATTTAGCCAGAAAAATCTGTTACGTAAAAACAGGGGAGAATTTTGCCCCTTTTTCCGTAAGATTAAGGAAGTCCACAATTTTAATAAAGAGGACTAAAAACTTTGTTAACTGACACAAGAAGAGAAGTGGCTATTTACCGTTATCTTTGGTGGGGAACACGCAGGGGCTTATTACAGAATAGCGGTTCTTAGAAATAGCAGGATGGAGACTGGTATCTAATACAATCCATTAGGAAACCCAAGCCCCAAATGAAATGACCACAAAATCCTATCAGTTAACAGAAATGCAGCAGCTGTACATGTTTCTTGTAATGTAATATAATATTGTTACAGAGATAACACTCTTAAAAAAAAAAGAATCCAGCAGGTGATGTTACCAGTTTATTTTTTTCTATTTGAAAAAAGCAAGAAGGTATAGCATGGCAGAGCTTTGGGATATGTAAATAAGGGGGAAGATTGCAGAGAAAAAAGGTATTGTATGCACACTAACAGACTACCGAGATCAGCTGGCAGTCCCTGGCTAACCACCAAACCACTGCAACTTCAAGGTTCTACAAGATGTTCAAAGACCTAACCCCAATAACTCCTGGTGGTCCTCCTCCCACTTCTGATTTTACCTACTGTAAATACTCCAAATACTAACTCTTATCTTGGCTCCCGGTTATCTGTTTTTCAAAAATATATGCTATGGAAGTTTAAATCCAGTTTGAACTTAAACTTTATAATGATATCAAGGATACCATAATCTGGACTGTTTCTCCAAATGGGATCCGGTGCCTTTCTTCAAAGGCTTACTACAAAGTAAAATCGGTTTGCAAAGTGTAACAAGTGTCATTTGGATTGTGACAAATCCATCTTGCTTGGTTTTATTCACTACAGGCAGCCCATCAACATTCGGGCCCATAACCCCTCCGAATTATAGAAAGACAAAAAGCTCTGTTCTATAGCCATCTTCCAGGATGGAATGCAAAGTATTTTGTTGTGGTAAGTAGGGCTTTGAAGAAGAAAGCACTGGGCCCACTCCTGGGATTGTTACCCCAGTGCTCAGCATTCAAAATGGGAGCCCCAGGGTCTCAGAGATCATTTTAATCCCCCTATATTAAAACAAAACGTGTCTCCCATGCGTCATTCTTCCCACCCTCCTCCCCAGCCTCACAGGCCCCTCCCAAGGGAAAGTGAACTCCACCACTAACCGTCCCAAAAGAATTCCAAATAATTTCCTTACTTGCCTCTCTGTTCCAGTGAAGATTATGAGACTAATTCTTAGAGACTGCTACTAAAATTCCACCCTGCTGAATTCTGCAGCCTAATTCTTCGGCATTATGTTTTTTGGCAGAATGAATGTGACCCAAATTTGCAGGAGACAGTTTGCTGCAACAGTGCTTCCTCCAATGCAGTGAGCCCATGATTACATTTCAGAATGGTAAATATCAAACGTTTTAAAAAATAATAATTGTTTGCTTCGAGAGCAAACAGACTTGATCTTATATTATAGAAATGGAAATGCCTAGCAAAATGTAGATGATTTTATAAATTAAGGAAGCTTTACAGATCAATGGAAAATAATCAAGGACCAGTCATTTACCTCAATACTTGGTGGCTACAAGCCGTTCTTTAAGGATTAAGATAGTAACTGTGTGTGTCTGTGTGTGTGTGATTGTAAAAACATCATGCATTCTATTTCCCATCAACGATGGCTAATACTCTTGTAAAAGGACATTTTCAGACCTGGGATGTCTTTTTAAAAAAAAATTTATAAGGCTGTTCCTGTGTTTACCCACCATGCTTCTCACAAATGCTTGGCTGTGTGAGCAATGTTGGTTCACGTATCCATCATTTCACTTTTTCTCAATATCAATCAACTTGAACACAAGTGTCAAGAGAGACTTGACATTTTTCTTGCCTAGAATTTGTGGGTCAGATTTTGGAAAGAGCAAAATAGCAATGTTCCCACTGGGAACCAGGTTTAAACTGAGAGGACTAAAGCTTTCTGGCCATGCCTCTGCGGCTAGTTTCTCGGCTTTTGTAAGAAATCTCTACCGCTCATCTTTCATGCTCTAGTCTGTGTGCGCTCCTGCTGCAAAGACACTGTCAGTGAGAATACCAGCTGCGATCACAGTGTCCTCAGCAGATTCATTCAGCCTCTCAGAATTCTAACGCCAAGCCAAGAGAAACACATGAGAAGGGGATTCCTTATTCCAAAAGGTTAAGCATGGCAGAGAAAGGGAACGGACAAAACAGAAAGAATAAAATTATAATGGAAAAAGGTGCACAGCGTTTTGCGCTAGAAGCTGGGAGGCGCGTGCGCGGTGGGCCGGCGAGGCCTGCGCGGCCACCTCTGTCCCCGAGCTCTTACCTTGTTTCTCTTGAAGTAGGCTCGCCGGCAGGCCGCAAAGCACTTCTCGCTGCAGAAGCTTTTCACCTCGCTTCCCATACTCAGGGAATAGCGCTTGATTCCCACTTTCTGGCACCAGGCACACATTATTTGTACATTTGACACATCATCTTCTATAATAAAAGTATAAGAAAAATGTTCATATCAGAAGCAAACATCCCTTCAAACTTAGACACACCCTGAACCCGACAGAGCTACTGGAGGCTGAGTTTAGTTTCTGGGCCTCACCCTGTTCTGACTGAGTAGGATAGCCAGCGCTGGGAGGGGAA
>NW_003852397.1:4068713-4074340 GCF_000181295.1 Otolemur garnettii | reverse complement strand
TTTTTTTTTTTTTGGCTCCTAAGTTTCCAAAAGACATTTCCTTAATAAACCAGAGTATGACTCCACAGCCACCAGGGCTCCTAGGCCTTCTTAACCTGGGTAAAAGTGCTTAATCTGCCTGGTAAAACCTGCCCCAGTACTAATGAAGCTTATAAAATGACCCCCTTTCTTCAAAGGCTGAGAGCCTACAGTACCTGCCTTGGGCAGGACAATCTGTAGGGGTGATAACCGGCAAATGTGATGCCCTCACGTGAACCTCGACACTCAGGGAGCAGGTTCAACCACCACACGTTCCCTGTTATTGTTAAGTGACACGGGTTATTGTCTACTCGTATAATATAGTGATTCTCAAGCAATGTGTTTAGTCATAAAAGGCAAGATGTGAGTGGCCAGGTTCCGCCCATGGAAAGGGACAAGTCTGGCTCACTGAGCAGCCTCCAGCAACACAGCCTTCCAGCACTGCTGTGCTCAGGGAAAGGCAGGCCTGATTTAAATTCTCCATATGATATGACTCATAGGCCTGGGATGGAGAGATGGTAACAGGGGTGTCAGATATTTCTTGGCCAGCCAGGTGGTCCTACCAGTGCCTGGATGACCCATTAGTCACGCCATGGGGATGCTCAGAATGATTTTAGGTGGTATGCAAATATTTCCACTGCTTAAAATGCCGCATTTCTTTTCCTTTGTATAAGAAGAAAACAAATGTAACTAGCACAAGGAGCCCATGATATCATAACTACTCCTGCTGAAAACAAAGATAGGTTTTTAAAGTGAGTTGCTTAGTAAAATACACTGAGTAAGTCATAGTAAGAGTTATGACAAAATTTATGATGGTGATATTCAAATAACTGAAGTTTAGGCAATGTTGGCCTCTTCTGAGGGGAGGGTAAGGGAGGAAAATAAGTAGAAGCCTAAGAAATATTTCCATGCTGCTTCCTAGGGGTTTTTGTTCTGTCTTGAGTTTTCTCTAACCTCCCAACTGACCGTGTGTGTGTGTAAGGCTGATTGCCACATCTCTTCTTCCTTTATGGAATTTTTTTGTACTAACCTAGATTCATACTTCAGAGATGGATGGTAATCACAAAATTCCCAACAAGCTCTTATATAGTGTTCTCTGATTTCTAAATAAAATCCCCCAAAGACTAATTGCTAAGCAAGGCCTGGTCCATAAGTTGTTGACAAAGTCATGGTTCACAGAGTCTGTCATGCAATCATTCCATTTCCAGGGAAAAGATTTGATTTGAGTCAGTGCGGTCATCAGCCTGCAAAATTAGAAGCAAACTAATTTGTAGTGCAGTGAGGCAGCTTTTTTTCCTTGGGTAGCATTACATGCAACATTTTATTTACCTTCATGGGATAAATATTGTCATTTTAGTGACCTTTTCTATTTCACATGTTATATAATATTGTGATCTATGGTGAATTGTCCAATGAGACTGTAAAAAATGAACTCTGATGTTAGCCAAACAATTTTGATAACGTAACCTTTTTGAAATGAAGTCATAATATGAATTCAAATGTTTACCTGTATTTAATAATTTGTGCCATTCAAAGAAAGCCTTTACTTATATTTTGCATAATTTCTAATGTGGCATCTGTCTACGACATTTTACACAGTACAAAGAATTAACAAAGTTCCATAATTTACCTGAGATTATGAAGGAGTTTTCTTAAATTAGATTAGAAATAGCATGTTTTTAAAATACTCATCTGTCATTACTAAACTAACTAGCCCTAATAGTTTGTATTTTTCCCATTCAATGTTTTAAAATCTTAAATTCCTGGAAAAAAAGAAGATGATACTGCAGAACTCTCACAAGGGATCCATGGACAATAAGCTTGATTCTGGTGAAATCTGTAAAGAAAAAAATTTTATGGGGGAAATCACTTGGCCTCACAGCTTAATGAGGAGACCCCACTTCCCACGAAGCCATTTAGAACATGCATTAAGCTCCCCTTGTTGTTTCTTCCTTCAAATAGTTTGGTTTGGAATTTCTTAATTCCTAGATTTTTAACTATAATGGACCAACAATGAAATGAGAAAGGCTATAGAGCAAAACTATAACAAGACCAGGGGCTTAGCATGGCACTCGGCCCGGCCTGGAGGAATGATGGTTGGGGCCAAAGGGCAGGCCCATGTCTCTCTCAAGCTTCATTCCATCATCACCAGACAGGCTCACTTGTCATTTTTTAAAGGGAGGCAAGGATACTTGCTTACAATAGACCTAACAAATAAACAAAAAAAGTAGAATTTTAAAACAGATTATTTATAAATCATTCTTACTACAAAGCAATAATATGAGAAGACCAAAGAAATTATGCATTGTTGTTCTGTGTCTGGCAATCAGAAAACTCTTAGAATAGTGGTTAGCATCTGTCCTGTTAAATAAATCAACATACCCATCCATTTTTCATAAAATTCCATTTCATAAAGGCAAACACTTTGGAAAACTTCCATCAGGTTTCTCCTATTCTGTCACCAAACCAATGTCAATGATCCAAAGATGAGGCTGATAAAGTGGGTTATTCCAAAAATTCAAGAGAACATTTTCAGATATCCCAGGTATTCCAGACTTACGAAAGTCACTTATAGGAATATTATACTTGAGAAACTAAAGAAACTTAATATTATACTTAAGAAACTGTGATTATTTAAATTAATTTTTTCAGCCAAAATATAGTTTAAAATCCTGCCACCAGACAGGAAATGGTGTCACCATCCTAAAAAGTAAAAAAGTGAACTTTTCTTAAGTGCTTTAAGCCAAAGAAATTGGTTCAGTTCAACAACCACATCTATTTCTTTTTTAATGAAACCTGAAAATGACGTGCACTGCAAGATAGAAGGTCCCAGTACTTTAACTTTTCTAACTTTACCTGCTTTAAAATACACTTTTTAAACTAGGGAAAATCTTATTGCCCATCTTACAGTTAAGCTAAAGGTTTGTGCCATTAAAGACATGTGATTATGTCAAAGAAGATTCACATAACAAATTTCTGTATTACAATATCTTACAGCCATTAGGCTGTGTATTTTTCATAATAAACCATGCAACAACAAAGTGCAAAATGTTTATAGCATTAAATCATATTCCCAAAGCAGACAGTTTGTATAACATATAAATTTTCATATGATAAAATTATACAAATATGTATCAGTCAAAATATGCGTGTTTCAATTAATCATTAAAATTTTGTACCATCTCTTTAGGCTTTAATTAAGCAGAATGTTTAGGGCATTTTCTTTTGAATCTAATGTTCAAAGAGTTATAGACCATTTTTCTACTTTACATCCCAGAAGGGGAAGTTCAGATTAATTACTCTAAGATGAAATCAAAGTTATATTTATTTATTATAGTGCAGAGAAGTATGAGACCAAGCATTTCTGGAATGCTCTGGTTAAGTTGTTTCAAAAACTGCCTTATCTGGTGATTTTTTTTAAATAAGGATATCCATTGGTCAGTGATCTTCTTGGGGCATTTGAATTGGTTATAAACATACAAGCTAGCTTACCTGACCAGAGCTCAAAGAAAATCGAGGGCCTAACGGACCCCAAGCAATTAAACTATAGATTTGCCACCCCTTTGTAACTTCCATAGGAGTCCAAGACTGAGGGAAATTTCTGAAAGCATTTTCTAGTGACGTTTATCTCCTCCAATTGTCCCTAGAATGCACACATATGGCTAATCATTTCAAAACTTGAATTATATTTAAGACAATTTGCAAGGCAGTCCGAGGAGACTCCTGTGTATTCCCCATGCCATGAAATAAAAGTGTGGCATGAACAGTTCTGGGTCAACCTACTTGCTGGAACAGCTATATTTAAGAACAGAACAAAGATAGGGCCTGGAAGTTAAGCAAGAAAGTAGAGTCAAAGTTTACTTTCTTCACATTCCTTCTGCAAAGAAAGAAATTTCTTGGAATAATTCAATTCCAAAGACTTGAAGGCAATACAAGTTTAAGTCCCTATAGAGTCCTTCAAAGTTTTCGTGTAACTCCCTATGTCCTAGAAGTGAACATACAAGGAAACCCAGCGAAAACCTGTACCATTAAGCCAAAAGAAAAATAATCACAGCTAACCACTATTCAGAACTTAGTAGGTGCCAGGCACAGTGCGAGGTTCACTTCAAAATTATTTAATCTTATTCACAACCACTAACAACCAGGAAGGTCCTAACATTCTCTGTTGTACACATGGGGAAAATGAATTTAGAGGTTAAATAATTTGCCCCAAATCTCACACTGAGTACACACCAAAGCCTGAGTGAAGACCAGGCTGTCTGACTCCAGAGCCCGAGCTCTTCACCACTACCCCTTGGAGACCATGGATTTTCCAAGCTTGCAAGATTTACACCATCCACACAGATTTCCCTCCACAAAAAAAGATGGAAAGCCATCACAGATTCGCTACTTACTTAGCACACTGCTCACTGACACACCAGTAGACAAAGAACATGGATCAAAAAGGGTTAAAAGGTCTTTCAGGAGACAGCTGAACTGTTAATGTTTGTTGATGGATTTTTTTAAAAGGCCTTTAACTTTTTAAAGGTCGTCTAAGCCTTTATTTCTCTATGACCATGAGGCATGGATCTGGTACAAACATTCTGTCCAAACTTGAATGAGCAAGTGTACTTGGACATCAAATGGTAAGACAGAACCAATGATACCTGGATCTGAGGAAATAGCTCTTCAACCCACTGGCAAGCAATCCTCCTGTCAGCCTTGTCTTGTCTAAGGAGGGGAATCACTGCAGGACATGGGTAAGACTGGCTTCCCATGTGGGTGAAGTGGGAGGCTCCCTACCTCTATAATTTCCAGGGTGCCGATAAGAATATCCTGGCTTCAGAAACTTTGTTCTCCAGCTGCTCACTAAGATTAAATCCTGCCAGGTGAGGATTGAATTTCTTTGGCTAAACATTTCTTATATCTCATTAAAATACAAATTCCCTGAAAGCAAGGAGGCTCAACAATACATGTATTACAATATTGTAATGTATATTACAATATACATGTATTTGTAAATAATGGTTAATACTTTAGAATGAGTGATTCTTTCTAAGGAACAAGGTTTCACAGGACATGAGGGAGAGGGCTGAGTATGGGGTTCCATTGAGAAAGGTTCAGGGCACAGATGGGATAGGATACACGGCCGAGCTAATATTTCGCCTTGAGCATATAGCTAGAGCAAACTGAGGTCAGACAAATGAAGGCAGAGTGGACAGGAAAAAACCTGTATCTCATGTCCAATATTTTCAGAGTGACTTTTATGTGTGAATATTAAGCACCACAGATGTTGAAGGAGGCAGGAAAAGAATGGCATATTGCCAGGGACTGCTAGAAAAGAAAACCCACAGCCAGTTCCACTACAGAACAATCTCAAAAAGATGACTTAAAAAAAAAAAGTTAGGTAGTAGATGTGCATTGCTTTGCAAACCTAAGTTGCTATTATTTGAAAAATAGTGTGCTGGAATACAGAGAGAAGGAGACAGAGGCCGCTGGTGAAAGTGCTAATACGGCCCCTTCTAGTTATGTGACATGAGTTAAGTCATTCAAGGGATAGTGATGCCCATCCTAACTGTAGCCATGGTGAGGATCAAATAGGAGAAAATCTGCACATTCTGTAAGCAAAT
>NW_003852397.1:4056465-4068501 GCF_000181295.1 Otolemur garnettii | reverse complement strand
AGGGGCCAGGTGAGGGTAGGGGTCTGCTGTATGCAATCTGAAGGGGCCAGGTGAGGGTAGGGGTCTGCTGTATGCAATCTGAAGGGGCCAGGTGACCGAGCACCAGTCTCTTCAATCACATCCTGTCCCATGGATGACACACGTAGAACCACTATCCTTGAATACAAAGAACAACCCAGCAACTGGTTAAATTTCACTATCTCAAATTATTTAAGAGTAAAGCCATTAGATGTAATAAAAGCCTTGCTTACTGTTATTTTTTTTAATTACTTAACTTGAATTAGATGTAGCCAAATACATTACTGCACTGCCAGAAATTCTATAATTAATAGAGGGGAATTCTTTGTAATTACTATATTAACTATCCATACGAGGTAGATCTTCCTAAGTGTCTGAAAAGTTTGCTTTTTTAAAAGTATCAGAGTAGCAACTAAAAATATCTGCCACCTTAGTAACTGAACTCTCAAGAATTCCTAAATAGCAGAGTCTGAAGTAATAAAATTTTATTATACTTAGTTCTCATTAAAAGGATAGATGCAATTAAATGATAGAGGCCCATACAACTATATGAGTCTTTGTAGTACCTAAAATTATCCCTAATTTTCTTTTGAAAATAGAAAGGAAGCAATTTCCAGAGTTTAAATAGTCCATACCTCTTTAAATAGAGTAGTACTTAACTCTAAAATAAAATCCAAATCTCTAGACATAAACTAAAATTTGGTTCTAATAATAAAAGGAATGAGCACATATTGCACAAAGTTATAGAAAATGATAGACCTTAAAATTAATTTTTAATTTTCTAATGGAACTTTTCTAGCCAATTTTTACTTATTTATAGATAGACATAAAGAATGTGATTCCAGAAAGAATTAGGCATTTACAGGCAGGTCCCTGGGCTGGGTTACTGGTCAAGGATACCAAGTTGGATGGGGCAGGGCCTGCTGGAGAGAGAAAAGGCAGAGAGGTGTGTGGTTCATCACCTGACCCACAGGATGCAGTAACAGGGTTCAGAGAGATATTAGAGCCAGCAAAGTGCCTAAGTTGGGTCTTGAAGGATATGGACAGGGAAAGAGTTCAAGTGAAGGCCAGAAAGGACAGAGGCACTGCAGGAGCCATGGAGTAGCCAACAGGCTGGGGAGGGGGGCTGGGAAGGGATCCACCAATAATCCAGTTGACCAAGATGTGTGAAAGGAAAAGTCTTAGACTGGACTTGAATAAGAAGTCTCTTGAAGGTCACTTTGCTATGGGGAGGAGTCTCATCTTTATTCCGCAGGGAATAAGAAGCTTGTGAATGTTTCTCAGTAGGACACGACAGGATCAGAGATGTGTTGAGAAATGTTATTCCAGCAGGATGGATCAGAATTCAGAAACATTAGAATCTAATTCCACACCTAGAAGCCTCAGAATGTGCCGTGCAAGCAGCATCCAATCTCAGCACTGTGTGTTCAGCCCCGAGCACACAGCCTTGCACAGGCTAGGCTGAATGAGAATACATGGACAGGCCAAGGAGCAGCTACAGGGGCAAGGGGAGGAAGTCCTGAACCTACAGGGCAACAGTGGAAATGAGAAGAGGAGGACAGACTCAAGAATGAGAGTCAAATGATTACCAGAGTGTAGGAACGCAGCTGACCCAGAAAGAACTGAAATTTCAGAGTTCATCTCCCTGTGTTTCTAGTCTTTGTGGAAAGGGACTCTAGAGTCAAATTCAAACAAAATGAAGTTGTCTTACATCCAGAGCCAAGGTCCTTTCCTCATTTGTTTTCCCAGCCCTCAAACAAAGAAGGAAAATAAAAGGAGAAACCCATGAAGTCACAAAACAGTAATTATTTCTTGAATACCATGCTGAACTCAGATTCTTTAACAAGACACTGCTCAGGACACGTGCCTCCGGCTCCCTGATGTTAATTTGAGTATCCCCCCATAATTTCACTGATTTGCCAGTGAAGGGGCTTCGCATAAGTCTCTTTGACAGCCTGACCTCTGCTTCTCAGTACGTGCCGTAGAGTATCTTTCCTATGCACTCAAAGAAACTGGGTTAGGAAAAGGAAAAGGTAGAGCACTTCAAAGTAAAAGAAACCTAGAGTCCTGAATAGGACATTCCCCAAAGCACATCCCTCAGAACACTAATCCTACTTACATGCGTGCTTACGAGGGGCTGTTTGTTTTGCTTGTTCATTTTTGAGACAAGGTCTCACTATATTGCCCTGGGACCAAACAATCCTCCCGCCTCAGCCTCCCGAGTGGATGAGATTATAGGTGTGCCACTGTGCCCTCAATTTCTTAAAAAGACCATGGATATTCTTTTTAAAAAGACTTCCATGGTTAAATACGTGTGGATATCACCAAACAAAACCAAGTTAAACAA
Source organism: Otolemur garnettii (assembly GCF_000181295.1). Lineage (NCBI taxonomy): Eukaryota > Metazoa > Chordata > Mammalia > Primates > Galagidae > Otolemur > Otolemur garnettii. Next base: position 4,066,136 of record NW_003852397.1, on the reverse strand, counting down.
CAGGCTTTTTACTGCAAGACATTTTGGCTCTACCAGTACATAATTAAGAATCTTCAAGAGGGAGAGGGGTATAGAATGTGCCAAATTTATTTACCATTTGACTATGGACATGTCTTTTCACAGAAAATTTCCAAGACTGGACTTCTGAGGAAGTCTCCCTGGATGGTGCTGCTCCACTGCCCTATATTAGCACTGAGGCATAAGCATTTCCATGTGGGTCATTAATTATCCGGAAGGTTTCTCCTCTTTTGCCCAGAACCAGACCCTTGGTTGCCAAGAGCCTCCTTTGTCCACACTGGGCAGAAAGACAAGGCCTGCAGCCATGAGGCCAGTGCTGGACGTGCTGACCAACACCTGCTAAGTCCTCAGTGATTACCATCAGACTGACCAAAGATACCCATGATCCACAAAGTCCTTTCGTGTCTGCTATGTACATTCAATACAGAGAAGGTAACTCTTCTCTTATAAAGTTCTACAGAGAAAATGACAGAATTCAACATTAAGGTAAAGGAAGAGGAATCAGACTGACTAATTCATGTTCACAAGGTGGCTGGCATAAACAAAAAGCTCAAGTAAAATCTGCTCCCCCACGCCTGAGCCCTGGGTCAGACTCACGGACCCATCCAGGATGCCCTGGAACAATGCTGCTGCAATCATGGGCTGCTGTCTGCTGGACTTCTCTTTCCTAGGTAGCTAAAGTCCACTCAGCATCTAGCTCACAAATGAATGTGATTAGGAACAGGGGAGACAGGTCACAAAATGTGCTCCAGCAAATCCACCATGGCTAGAAAACTAATTCTGAGCCCTGGCCCTGCCTAGAGGGGCACTATCTGCAAAGAAATACAAATGGCAGCATATGAGGACTGAAGGACCAAGCTTCTTTACACAGGACCTTAGGGCACGGAAAGCATTCTCACTGGCTGCCCTTTACCAGGAGGGCTCATTTTCCCTTCTGAAGTCTGGGTGTCTGATTAATTATTCTTAATGAGCTCCAGAGTGGTTGACAAATCTTCCCCAAGGTAGACAAAGGATTCATTTATTTACTCAGCTTTGTGCCAGGCACTGTAACAGGCCTGGACATGCACTGGCAGACAAGACAGATATGAACTGAGTCCTAAAGGAGATTTCCATGGCTGTCCCCAGTGTAAGACGCTAACATGCAATAGAAAATGATTGAGGAAAAGCCTGGCATGTTCCCACGGTTCCATCACCACCAGGGGGGCACAGGAGCCAACTGGTCTCAGTGACTATACAGGAGGTAGCAGCCCCATCATGCCTGGTTGGAAAGCCAAGCCCCACCTCTTAGCATTCCAGACAGTCCTGCCAAGTAGAATGCCACTCTGCGGCCCCTGCCTATGGGAAGTGATTGACAGGCTAGAGACTGGGGGTCAAAAGGATATCTGGGAGGGGCAAAGCATTCACAGAAAGTACTTCTTTTCCTCTCCTCAGCCCCTTGTCTTCCCTGAATGCCTTGATCTGTAATCACATCCAGAAAGACAAGTTCAGTAGATTGAAGGGTATGAAGAATTTCACTCAACTAGATTTGGTAAAAGAACAAATATCATCAACAAACTAATTTACTCCCCTCTTCATCCTTCCCACCTTGAAATACTATTTAGATTTCTTAGAATAGTGACTGGTTCAAGGCCTCCCTGAAGAGGCCCCATGCCAATCCCTACTCTGGAATGTGATGAGACATGACAAGCCAAAATAGCCCAGCTATGGGGAAAATGGAGGGCAAGACCAACTGGAAATCCTTCAGTCCTCTCCTATACATTCCTATTGAGCCATACCGTCTATGCATTCTTGTGATTCCAGTTACCATACATAAGATGATGATTCCCAAATCAATAATCTCTCATGAGCTATTATGTCCAAAGATGCATACATATCCCCCACCATAACCAGTCCCCTTCACAGAGTTTCCCATCTTAGTATCTGGCCTTAGCATCTACCTAGTTACCTAATGGCAGAAATCTGGCATCTTTCCTGCCTCCCCCTCCCTCTCACCTCTCACATCCTGATTAATCACTAGATTCTCCTGAATATAATTTTTATAAGATATCCACTCATTCATTTAATAAAATGTATCCACTCTACTGATGTGCCAAGTACTATTCTAAGTGACTTGTCCTCATGGAGTTTATTGCTCTCCATTCCAGTGAAGCCACCAATACCTCTTACCCTCACTACAAGTGGCCTCCTATCTCACTCCCATCTAGTTCATTCTCTCCACTCTGAAACACAAATCTGATCACTGCTCTCACATGCTCAAAACCTTCAGTAGTACCCACTGCTCTCAAGGAGGTATAACTTCTTGAAATGGTCTCTACAGGTCCCCTGACCAGGCCAGCCTCTCAGCCTGCCTACTTTCTGGGTTCTGGCTTCTTTCACTTCCATTCTGAGTTTTGGTTCCAGGCTTCTGTTCCACTCTGAGTGTTTCCATGAGCTGCTTCCTTACAACCCCAAAATCCTTGACTAATTTAGTCCTTTGTATCATAAACTTTATCCTAGGGAGGCCTTCCCTGTCCCTAAACCTGATCAGATCTCACAGCACTCTGGACTTGACAATTCTCGGGCTTGAGTTTTTTTGTTTGTTTTTGTGTTTTGTTTTGTTTTTATGTCTGTCTTTTCCACCAGACTGTGAGCCAGGTAAGGCAAGAGCCATGTCTGTCTCGCTCACTAGAACATAAAGTCTTACATCAGATCTCAGCATAAGAAGGAGAAAAAGCAGAATCCTTACAAGGTATACCTTGGTTGGATACCCAAGGGAAATGGGGGAAGGAAGCCAAAGGCACCGTCTTTGGTGACCACTCAGAACAAAATTACCTTAGAAAGAAACACTAATAAAAAGCCTAAGAACAGAATGGGATCATTATTTCCATTTTCCTTGGCCAAGTCCACAGACTAAGTCTTCTCAGTTTAATAGGAACTTTGAGAAGTCAGCATTGGGAATGCCCCCAGAATAACAAGAAATTCCAGAGACATAGCCATTCTCTAACATAGCCAATGTCAGGCACAGCTGACACTTCCTCCTATTTCCTTCTATGTTCTGTTAGTATCTTAGCTCCTTAGTGACCTAAGGCTAGGTGTCCTGAAAGTACTATCTTAGCTAGGGCATAACCCTGAAAAGGGTTTAAATAATGCCAAGAGTAGTTCTAGGATGCCTCAGAAATCACAAGGGTATGTGATTCAGAACCTGTTACGGTGTCCCCATTTCAGAAATGAGTTCTGGTCTTGGTTCTGCCATTATTGCAACTGAATGACCCTGAAAAGTTCATTTAGCCTCTCCAGACCTTACCCTTCATCTGTAAAAGAGGAAATTTATCTAGATGATCTCCTAGGTCCCTTCTAAATAAAATTCTAGGATTTTGAATCTCTCAAAATAATAAGATCCACTTAAAGGACTACAAGCAGAGGATATTCTTTTTTCTTCTTTTTCTTGAACACCTGGATTAATTTCTTTGATTTTTCTTCTTTGTATGGCCACCACTGTTGTCCTTTACCCCCATCATGAGAGGCTTAGAAAATTCTTTAGCTGATGGGACAAGTGACAATTTTAGAAATGGCCCTGAGTGCTCCAATATTTGTACCACCAAATATTTTACCCTCTTTTTGCTCTTTTTTTACTCATTTTTTACTCTTGCATTATACATTCACATTGGACTTTAAAGGGGAAAAGATAAATGTTCATAAAATTTTAAATTTTTATATTCTTATCCATTAACTTCTCATCTTTCACTGTGGACTTTCACACCCATATTATTTCATCCTGAGGTTCCCTAAAACAGAATCTGAGACTAAGACTTTCATGAAGGCTATTTAGTGGGCATGTGATTTCAGGAAGAAAAAGTAAGGGACAAGGGAAATGACCTTTGTAGGAGGAAGGGCCAACATAAGGATGTGTTTGTGAGTTGGTCACTGCTAAGGGACACTGGTGCTCAATCACACAGGTAATTATTTAGAGTTTATGAAAACATTTCATTACCGAGGACAGAAGGATTTATTCATCAACTTACATCCCCCTCATTGATCTAGTGTATTAGCCTCCTGCACCACCTGTGTTTTGCACATGTACGAGTGAGTGCTGAAAGGACTCACAAGGGAAGTTCATACTGCCATGTCAAAGAAGACCCAGAACAGGAAGCTAGAAACATATTCCACAGGTGTAAGGCAAGGCACTTCCAGAGCGCACATGCCCAAGCTGGTCACAGTGCTACAGCACTGGAATGAGAGGTGAGTTGGAGCAGACGTGGAGTTGTGTACAAGAGGTGTCCCATAGACACCTGTACGGTCTGGTTTCAGATGGCATATTGACAGTCTCAGCTGGATAATTTGTCTTGGGCCGTCCTGGGCATTGCAGGACATTTAAGCAGCATCTCTGGCCTCTACCCTCTAGACACCAATAATACCACTTCCTCCAGCTATAACAATCAAAAATATTCCCTGGGGGGCAAAGTTAACCCCTGATAAGAACCAATGGTATAGAAATACTGTATATTCTACTTTAGTCACTAGCCCAGTAATTTCTCTCCACATTACACCATATTAAAAGAAGCTCTCAAGTAGATCACAGTGGGGTAAATTTATGCCTTATACCTCTAACTTGATTTTTATTCTGCCCTATGATGCATTTAGATGCCATTAGATGATAATTCCTTAATAATAAGGAATGACAAGATTTGAAATATTCTACTTGATTTGGGAAAGCTATGAACAGATTAGATATAAGATATAATAATAAGTTAACAATAGGATATAAGATGGAAAAAAGTTAACATTACATTGTAAGGTTTAGTTGCTTAAATAGGAGGAGTTAAAAACATTTTTTAAACTATGAAAATCTTGGTCTTTTAAGCAGGAATTCTTAACATTTTTTGAGGAAAGGATCTTTTTGACAAAACAGGGCCAGCTTTTCCTAAATCGTACATATATAATGTACGCACAATTTCATATTCACCTCAAGGCCCACACTCACTTCCCAAAGCCCATCCAATGAACACCTAGGGGTTCATATTAACAACTGTTGAACATTTTGGTTGTTTCCAGTTTTTAGCTGTTCTGACTCAATGCTGCTATAAAGATCATTGTCTATCTTCGTCTCACATACACACATTTGTGTTGAATACAAACATAGATAAGATGAAATTACTGAGTAATAATTCAGCATTGATAGATATTGCCAATCAGCTTTCAAGAGTGGTTATACTGATTTACACTCTCACTAGCTGTGCCCAGATGTTCCAGTTGCTCCACATCCTCCTCAAACACGGCTTTGTCAGTCTTTCATTTTAGCCATTCTCATGTATATATACTCATCTCTCATGATTTAAAATTTTATGTTCCTAAAGAGGAATGAGATTGAACAACTTTGAAAGTATATTAGCAATTTTGTTCGTGTGTTTGTTTGTTTGTTTTCAACTTGGATATTTTCTTTGGTGAAGTGCCTGTTTACATTTTTTGCCCATACTCCTATTGAGCAGTTTTATTTTTTATTTATAAGAGTTCTTTACATAGTGTCAATATGAGTTTTTCATTGGGAAATGCATACAAACATCATCTCTTACTTAGTGATTTGTTTTTTTCATTCTTTTGAAAGATTTATTTTAATGAACCAACATTCTCAATCATAATGTAGTCTTTCATAAAACTTTTCCTTTTGGCTAGTGCTTTTTGTGTATAGTTTAAGAAATATCAGCCTACCCAAGATCATGAATATATTCTTGTAGGTTTTCTAACAGAAAGAAATTGAGAAAAAGAAAGACAATTTCTATTGTCCTACCTGTCACATTTGCATCAACAATGCATCTAGAAATTTCTTATGGATGGTGTGAAGTAGAGAGTCAAGACATAATTGTTTTCATAAGTACACTCATTGAAAAGACTACCTATTCCCCACTTCTCCATAGTGTCATTTGTTGTTAGTCCCCTCAAAATTTCTATGTTGAAGCCCTAACCCACAATGTGCTTATATCTGAAATGGGGCCTTTGAGAGATAATTAGGGTTATAAATGAGATCATGGGGATGGGGCCACAGTCCAAGAGATTAGTGCCCTTATGAAAAAGAGACACCAGGGAGCTTGCTTTCTCTCTCTCTTTTTTTCTTTTTCCTTGAGACAGTGTCTTACTTTCTCACCTTTGATAGAGTGCTGTGGTGTCATAGCTCACAGCAACCTCAAACTCTTGGGCTCAAGCAATTCTCTTGCCTCAGCCTTCCAAGTAGCTGGGACTACAGGCACCTACGACAATACCCAGCTATTTTTAGACACAAGGTCTCACCCTTGCTCAGACTGATCTTGAACTCTTGAACTCAGGCAATCCACCCACCTCTGCCTCCCAGATTGCTAGGTTTACAGGCATGACCTCTCCATCTAAATTTTTAAAATAGCTTTTTAATTTTGACAAAATTTTATGCTAGAATTTTAACCAGAATTAAATTACATATGTAGATCAATTTAGGTAAAAATCTTTCTCTTTACAATATTTAGTCTTCAATCCATAATGATTGTATGTTCCTCCATTGATTTAGGCCTTCTTTAATTTTTCTCAGAAATGTTTATGGTTTTCTATGTAATAATCTTACACATATCTTGTTAAATTTTTTACCTGGGCATTTTATGGGTCTGATGCTTTTTTAAATTGTATTTTCAAGATTTGTTTCCTAATTCTTTTTGTGGTTGATATATGGAAATACAATTTATCTTCAGATATTGATTATGTTTAAATACCTTATGAATTGACTCATTAATTTTAATAGTTTACATGTAGATTGGTTGGGGAGAATCTACACAAAATTACATTTATATCTTTCATTTTCAAGTTTCTAATTTCTTTTTACTGCCTTATTATCTCTGAATTCCAGTACAAAACTGCATAGAAGTAGTGATAGTGGTGAAAGACTTACATGTAAGGAATGAAACCATAAAAATTCTAGAAGAAAATGTAGGGAAAACTCTTCTAGACATTGGCCTGGGCAAAGAATTTATAACTAACAACTCAAAGGTAAATACAGCAACAACAACAAAAAATAAATGAGATTTAATTCAATTAAAAAGTTTCTGCACAGCAAAGGAAATAATCAACAGAGTAAATACACAGAATGGGAGAAAACATTTGCAAACTATATATCTGATAAAGGGCTAATACCTAGTGATCATGATGAAAAGAAGTTTTCAGTTTTAAAATAATAAGTTTTTTTTCTTCTTTATAATGCCTTTTTATGGTTATGCCAAGAGCAGCAAATGAGTAAAAATGTTTCTTCTTTTTCTGTTCTCTTGGAGAGTTTCTCCAAGTTTGGTTTTATTTTTTCCTTAAATATTTCATAGATTTTACCATTGAAGCCATCTAGGCATAGACTATTCCCTGTAGAAAGGATTTAATTATTTGGTTTATTTAATAGGTGGAAGACTACTAGGTTTCTATTTCTTCTTACTTACTTTGGTAAATTAAATGAAATGTAATGTGACTTTCATTTGGCAGCAATTTTAGGAATTACTTCCAGTGATCACTATTTATGTGTAACATCAAAATGATGAGTTCTGAGAATTCACACTGAAAAGCTGTGAATGTGAGGTCCACAGAAGGCATTTCATCTTCATTTATCTTGAGTAGACATTTGTCCTCAAACTAGAGAGAAACTATTCATCTAAGGAATATGAAAAAGCCTTCAGTGCTAAAGTATAAGAGCTCACACTGCAGAAGGAGTAAAGAACGTAGAAAAGGTCTCTTTGAAAACGCATCCCTTGATGGGCGCAGTGGCTCACGCCTGTAATCCTAGTACTCTGGGATGCCAAGGCAGGTGGATTGCTTGAGCTCAGGAGCTCTAGACCAACCTGAGCTAGAGTGAGACACTGTCTCTACTAAAAATAGAAAAAATAGCGAGACATTGTGGCAAACGCCTGCCACTCAGGAGGCTGAAGCAGGAGGATCGCTTGAACCCAGGAGTTTGAGGTTGCTGTGAGCTACAATGATGTCACAGCACTCTATCCAGGGCAACAGAGTAAAATACTGTCTCGAAACAAAAACAAAAACATATCCCTTTGTTACATTTGATACTAAACCCTGGAGAGAGACTATGATTGTAATAAATATAAGGAAGCCTTCAGTTCCAGCCCTTCACTTACTGAGTACAAATGAGTACACAGTACCTAAAACACCGTAAATGTTAATGGCTGCTGCCATTATCAATGTCTTATCCTTAAGGTGGAATAAATGTTATGATGACTATCCTTCTTTGCACCTTTCCAGCCCTGCTGTTTAAATTTGGATATGTGGTAGCTTCGTTACAAATCACTTAGGTACATGGGGTTTCATTTCCAACATGAAGCCTTCTTTGAGCTGCTTTAATGTAGACTTGGAACTGGGATGCTCCGTGATCCCATTTTTCGTCAGTTTGTTCTTATTGGTCACTATTTTGACTGCATTATGCTCAGAGTGTGTGATCTTTATGACACTGACTTGGGGTGCTTGTTATGACTTTCATTTGAGTCTAATGTGCCAGATTCCGTGAATTTCCCTCCCATATCCATTCTTCTCATTTTCTTTCTTTCTTTTTTTTTTTTTTTTTTTTGAGACAGAGCCTCAAGCTGTCGCCCTGGGTAGAGTGCCATGGCATCACAGCTCACAGCAACCTCCAACTCCTGGGCTCAAGCGAGTCTCTTGCTTCCACTTCCCACGTAGCTGGGACCACAGGCACCCACCACAATGCCCAGCTATTCTTTTGGTTGCAGCCATCATTGTTGTTTGGCGGTCCCGGGCTGGATTCGAACCCGCCACCTTAGGTGTACGTGGCTGGTGCCTTAGCCACTTGAGCCACAGGTGCCGAGCCTTCTCATTTTCTTTACAAGGATACACGGATGTGTGTTTCCACATAAAGCACTGTTTAATGTCTTTAAATCAATTTCCCAGTTTTCCCTCATCACTGATGGGAGGCAAAGTTTATAGACCTGACCGAGGAGTACAGAATTCACTGATTTAGATTTCTGGAAATGTGTTTGAAAAGGGGGGGGTTCTTGTTGCTTTTTTACTCTTAACCCAGTTCCTTTTGCCCTGTTTCCTTGTTGCTGTCTGGGAACTGACTGCAATGCCCTGAGCAGGGTTGGCAACTCAAGGACCATTGGAATGATGGTCCCAATAAGACAACCCCCAAAACACAAGATTTATTGCTCCCCAAGGAAGCAAGGCATTTTTTTTGAGTGTCCACGATGCTGTAGACAGCATTTCTGTACTTGTTATAAGAAACAAACACCTAGTTAGATTAAGAAACATATTAAGGGAAATTTTTATAAGAGTTACATAAAACACCAAATGATAAAAAATGATTAGTTCTAGCAACACGCAGGTGATATCGTTCTTTTATTTACTGTCATTTCTTTTTTTCTGGTACCTTTTATCTTTAAAAAGTTAAATCCAGGTGGCTCCCATGGCTTAGTGGGTAGGGCGCCAGCCACATGCACTGAGGCTGGCAGGTTCGAACCCAGGCTGAGCCAGCTAAACAACACTGACAACTGCAACAAAAAAAATAGCTGGGTGTTGTGGCAGGCATCTGTAGTACATCCCAGCTACTTGGGAGGCTGAGACAAGAGAACCAATCACTTAAACCCAAGAGTTTGAGGTTGCCGTGAGCTGTGATGCCATGGCACTCTCTACTCAGGGTGACAGCTTGAGACTCT
>NW_003852397.1:4033318-4056445 GCF_000181295.1 Otolemur garnettii | reverse complement strand
ATGCCATGGCACTCTCTACTCAGGGTGACAGCTTGGGACAACTGAACAAAAAAAAATAGCTGGGTGTTGTGGCAGGCATCTGTAGTACATCCCAGCTACTTGGGAGGCTGAGACAAGAGAACCAATCACTTAAACCTAAGAGTTTGAGGTTGCTGTGAGCTGTGAAGCCATGGCACTCTCTACTCAGGGTGACAGCTTGAGACTCTGTCTCAAAAAAAAGTTAAATCTATTATTTCAAGTCAATCACTTGCTCAAAGTAAAAATTAGCAATCATTAAAAGTTTTCCTGAGTAGCATAAATCTTCTATCAAACTTTTGGCTGCTGTAAGCACACATATATGTGAGTTTGCTTTTAGTCAATCAATTAACAAGTACATATTAAAGTATATTAAAATACACCCTTTCAAGTTTGGAAATTTGGTGAGCAATTAACCATTTAAGTCACAAAATCAGGATAAATTTAGGAAAATTACAGATCACCCAGGCTAAACACATCATTTTGCAGACAGGGAAACTAAGGCTCAGACAGGCTAATTTGTCCAAGACTATAAGCCAGTAAATAGCAGAGCTGGTATTAACCACACAGGTCTCCTGGTTCTCCCTCTCAGTCTTTTCACTCCATCATCCTACCATTCAAATTACACAGTCCATCTGACATTAAGAATGAGTGAACACACTTAAACTTTCCTCTTAGTTTCTTATATGTATAAAAAAACAATAAAACAGGACCTATATCAGAGTAGCTAATATTTTTAGGCTTCATTTTGGATCTTTTTATTGCTTTGAATTTCAAATGCCTATCTTCAAATGCCTACATTAAATTTCAGGTGTCATTTCTCCTCAACCGTACAAATAAAACAGTTCCTGATTATCTTCCTGTTACTCCACTTTAACCACCTTTGTATTCCTACCATGCACCTCCAAATGCAGCTAAACTTATATCATGCATTCCAAAAGGAAACTAGAATGATGCTCGGATTACACTACAACTACACTGAAAATTCTTGGTGCTCAAGGGCGATGATACATATTTGTATTGTTTCTTATAATGTAAGGAACATTCAGTACGTATTTAATTGACTGAGTGCTAACAGGGTGTTTTGGATGATCCAGTGGTTAAGAATATGAGTTAAGGAGACTTAATGCACAGATTCAAACATCAGCTCTGCCACTTATTACCTGTGTAACCCTCATCAAGTTGCTTAACTGAGGGTTTCAGTTTCCTCATCTGTAAAACGAGGTTAATAATGGCATCACATAGAGTTGTTGTGACAGTTAAACGAACTCTATTAGCACACTGCCTGGTCCATAATACATGCTCAAAAAAATAATAGCTGTGATGAGAATATATCATTACATTATTAACTACTCCTATTCCTATCAAAATGCCTCTTGTCCTTGCCCTAAGTGATTTGGAAAACAGGGTTCAATGAACCTCTTTTTTATTATTTTTTTTGGTAGAAATGTAACTAGAATATAAATAGAAAGTCACCCAAATCCCATTAAGTCGAGGTAATTTTATTGAATAATCATATTTTTAAAGTTAGGCAAATAAATAAAGTCCAAAGCAATTTTGATTAAATCCTGTTTGTTCAATGGCTATTTGGACTACATCATCATATGCAAGCCCCAGGAATATTGAATAACAGATAAAAACAAATAATGACCATAATGCAAACCATATTCAGATTCCCACTTCCCTGCAAGTACAATTCCATGTATGAATTGTAAGAGCCAAAAAAGTAACATGCTTATTAACTGCGGGTTAGTCAGCTCTTATACATAGAGCTTAGCAGATCACGTGAATGTTTCCATATTCTCAGTTAAACTAATGGTTCCTTAGAGCCCAGTTCTTACAACCCCGTAGGAATTTCAAGATTTGCCTGAAAAAATATATCATATTTCCATGACTATGACTGAACTGAAATTTGGAAAGCTCCCTGAAAGCAAACCATCCTGGAGAACAGGAAATGGTCATTGTTTTCAAAGAAAGGCAAGAAGTTTCTGCACACAGGAAATCAAGCTGGTCTTAGGAGACCAGTTTCATCCCACTTCACACAGACCCACGTGTGCCGTGTGGCTGGGCCCACCCTTTAGCTTCACACATGGGAACATGATGAAGAATAAGAAAAATGGCCCTTATCACCTGAGGTAAAAGACATTTGATTCAAGACCATGACAGAAGTACATCAAAAGAAGTATATCCCCTCTTTTTTTCGTGCTTCTATCATTTCATTTTAACATATTCAGAGATTTACAAGGATTCTGGACTTGGAATAGGCAAGTTGCAAGCCTCTAGAAAAACCAGTGAAAAGACTTAGATCTAAAAATGTGGTTTCCTAGATATACGGTGTTTTCTGCAACACAGAAGCTTTCTAGAAAAAGTTGCTTTATTCCATCTTTCCTTGTCAACAAGAACAATTACACTAATAGTTTTATTGATTGATTTTTCTTTTTTTTACTTCTTGGAAGCAAAATACTGTCATGGAGCAACCCTGAGACTGACGGTGGGGAGAAGTCTCAGTTTGGGTTCCAACTGGGCCACAGTCTACCCTGGTTACTTTGACCAGAAGTTGACAAGGTTGGGAGACCCATACATTGTAGAAGGCTGATGTCCAGACAATAGAACCGAGTATAACAACAAGTATTTTCACAGAGAATCACTACAGCTCAGTTCCCAGTCTGTGCCCAAAGCTCTTTATAAACACAACCTTCTTTGAATGAAGTCCCAAAGGGTTGAGACCATACTAAAATCACTAACAGGAGAAGAATTACAACAAGGTTACAAAGTAATTAACCTGAGCTATCTTTTAAAATTCCTGCTGATACCTTTTGCCATTTCAGACTCCATTCATAAGGTGATTTTTTTTTTTTTTTTTTTGAGACAGAGCCTCAAGCTGTCCCCCTGGGTAGAGTGCCGTGGCATTACAGCTCACAGCAACCTCCAACTCCTGGGCTCAAGCAAGTCTCCTGCCTCAGCCTCCCAAGTAGCTGGGACCACAGGTGCCTGCCACAACGCCCGGCTATTTTTTGGTTGCAGCCGTCATTGTTGTTTGGTGGGTCCGGGCTGGGGATTCGAACCTGCCACCTTAGGTGTATGTGGCTGGCGCCTTAGCCGGTTGAGCTATAGGCGCCGAGCCCATAAGGTGATTTTTAAAATTAGCAAAGAAGGTTTTCACATGTGCTCAGACTAAAAGAATAAAGGCATGTTTGCGTTAAAAAGACACAGTTGGCCAATATTTTTATTATTTTCTAATATTCTTGTAACAGTTTTTTAAATGGCTGCCCTTGATGGCAAAGCCTTATTCTGTTCACTCCCTAGAGCCTACAGAAAAGTCTGTGATTATTATTTAAGCATCCTGGTGATTCCCTTCACTACATGAAGAAAAGAAAAAAGCCAAAGCAAGGCTATTATCTTGTGTTTATAACACGTCTGTTACCATAGTAACGACTGTGATGTCACAAACTGTACACTAAGGGCCAGAGGCTGTCTCTGGGGTGGAAAGGGCAGCATAGCCTTGGAATACGGATGCAAACTCATGTCCAAAGCAGGTCAATGCTGTTGTAATCACCAAAACACGGGGAGCTCCCCTTCTCCAGAGAGAAGGGGGACAGGGCCAGAAGAGCAGTTCTTCAGGCCCAGAAGTAAGTTACACCCATGCTTCTTCATGCAGCTGTGCAAAAAGGGGTGGAAATCCAAGCAAAAGCAGTATGACCATGTTCCCAATCACAAATTCCACTGGGCCCACTGACTGCCAAGACGTGGATGAGATCCAGTGGAGAGCCTGTCCAAGCCCAGGAAACACACTTGGGAACTACTGCCTGACCAGATGGAGCCCTCTGGTACCCTCTAAAAGAGCAACTTGTCTCGTGGTGGCAAACACTTTAAAACCAAGCTAGCATTTCATCCCTACCAGGCCCTTCAGGTTCATAGACCCAGAGATTCTCAGGATTAGAGAAGAATTCATCAGGTCTCCCAAAAGAGACTTGTTTTGTTTGACTTTACAAAACAACCTTTCGCAGGAAAAAGTTGTATCTCTTGTCACTAGGGTATTTGGAAGTAATATAATCCATTAATAAGCATTATTATTCTATTATAATCTAGAGAAGTTTTTTAGGAATATGCTGAAAAGGCAACCATATATTAAAAAGAATATGGGACTGGGAGACAGATGACCTTAGTACTGGACTTTGCTAAAGTACTCTCATGCGACCTTGAGAAAGCCATTTAACCTATTTGATCTTCAGTTCTTTATTTAATACCTAACACACTATTTCCCAGAGTTATTATAAAGATAAAATTAAATAAAATAATGAATGTGAATGAATTTCATAATGTAAAGGATTTAACATAAATAAAAGGTATTATTATCATTAGCATTTTCACATAGCCAGTTTATAGAACAGGAATAATGAGAAGACTAACGTGGGAATCCGTGTCTTCCCTATCTTGAGGGGTGGACATTCACATGATACAGTCAACTCTAAATTATTCAGGAGCTGATTATTGAGGGGCATTTTGCTTCTCGACATTGTACTCCTTTGTTAGCTCCCTTCAGAAATTGCCGTGTTAACCCAGTAACAATGAGAAAATTGGCTCGGCACCTGTGGCTCAAGTGGCTAAGGCGCCAGCCACATACACCTAAGGTGGCGGGTTCGAATCCCCAGCCTGGCCCACCAAAACAACAATAATGGCTGCAACCAAAAAATGGCCAGGCGTTGTGGCTGGTGCCTGTAGTCCCAGCTACTTGGGAGGCTGAGGCAGGAGACTCGCTTGAGCCCAGGAGTTGGAGGTTGCTGTGAGTGTGATGCCATGGCACTCTAACCAGGGGGACAGCTTGAGGCTCCGTCTCAAAAAAAGAAAAAAAAAAAAAAGGAAAAAAAAAAAAACAATGAGAAAATTGACAGCAAGTGTACCTCAAGCTCGATTACCTTGAACATCAACTCGGGCAAAAGTTTTGGCAAAGGAAGAGTGGAAACAATTAGCTAGACAGAGAAGCTTTGGGATCATTTGTGGACTTTATCCATGGATAATTAAGAATGATAAAATCCTCGCCTTGCTTTACTATCAAGGAAGTAGTGATCAAGGTCAGACAGGTTGGAACAAATTCAGACAAAACACTAGCATTTTCTCAGTGAGCAACAAAAACAGCCTGTACTTGTCTTATGTATGTGAAGTAAGATTTGATTATTATTCCTTCATTCAACAAATACTCATGGGCCAAGGCTCATCACATACCCTGAAAACCCACTCTTTTTCTGCCCTTGTCACTGTCCCTTCCATACAATTTTACATAGAGCACATTGGCAAAGTCCACAGCCTGACCTTTTGAAATTCTATTCCCCTTCCTGTTATCATGAGACTTTGGCTAATCCTACCTTAGCACAAGAAGGAAACCACGGTCCCTGGGCCAAACCCTGCCTACAGCCTTTTTTATAAATAAAGTTTTATTGGAACATGGCCACAACCATTTGTTTATATATTCTATGGCTGTCTTCCTGCTATAACTGCAGAGTTCTGTAGTTGTGATAGAGGCAGTATGGCCCACACAGTCTAAAGTACTATCAGGCCATTTATAGAAAAGGTTTGCTGACCCCTGCCCTAGACAGTATGATTAAAACAAAAGTCATCTCTCCTAGAGGATTCTGCTTAGAGACTAATAGAATAAGCCCCTTAAAAGCAGATAACCTTCTGTATCTCTGTCTCATTACATAGAACCCTGGAGGAGGACAGAGTCAAGGTTTACAGCAAACTTAGAAAATTAAACATATCCTTCCCCTACATTTTATTTTCAACAGATGAACGCCTTGGAATTCCATGGAAGACAGTATAAAACCACTAGTGTTCAGTTACTCCGGCTTCTGACTCCTCAGAGTTTCTAGGTCTGATACTTCCAAGGCTCAATTTTTGGCCTCCATCCCTTTGCATATTTATTTCCTGATCTGATGTGGAATTAGAGTTAAATAGGAGCTGTGTGCTTGAATTCCACGTGGCTGGCTCAGCAGGAAACTCCAGGGCAGGTTTTTTGGCATGCCAAACTCATGTTAGCCTCAGCTATGCTAATTTCTAAAGCTGTTTGCTTTGCTCAAATAAATCTCTGAGACGAATTTGCATTTGGATGCACACCTTTTTATGCACAAATTATGTGCATGATAACTCCAGGACAGAATAAGGACTGAAAAAAAAGAAAAAGAGGTATGGTGTTTACTAAATGACCTTTGTGTGCCAGGCACTATGCAAAGGGTTTTACATACATTTTCTCATCTCATTTCCACAACAACCCCACGAGGCAGGACTAAGATCCCCATTTTACAGACGGGAAGACTAAAGGGAAAAGAGCTTATGTACTCATCCACGTTCCCAAAGCTCGTAACTGACGCAGCCTAGATGTGAACTCAATCTGTCTGAATCTGAACCCCAGATTCAGTCATGTTGCCTTATTGATACCCTCATCACCTCTTCTCACCTCAGCCACTGGACATACATTCAAACATGAACTCTACATTTCTAAAATCAGCCACTCTCCGCCTTTCTCCTAGTTGGCCTATGTAAAATGTCTTCAGTCCTGGGGAGATAAATTCCGGTCCCTCACAGAACAGCCAGCCGTTGGAGAATAGGGACATTGACAAAACAAACTTCACACGATACATCAATTGCTTTAGTAATTAGTAGACAAACACAATTACAAGTGATTTCGACAGGTAAATGGATTTTAATGACATATCTAAGGGCCTCTGTATGAAATGACACTTTCACTGATAAATTGCAGCAGCCCAGCAAAAGACCGGTGGCTATAACCATAAGGCATAAATGAGTTACACTTAGACTATAGTGTAAATATGTCTATAACATAAGCACAAGAACTCCATCTACAACATTTCTTCACTGTTTATGGGAACATAACCAAACACTTATTTTCCCTAATAAAAATACAAGCATTAGCTTTAATGTGTACGGCTGTTGAAACTCAGTGTTTGGGTGACACCTGTGGCCCAAAGGAGTAGGGCGCCGGCCCCACATGCCAGAGGTGGCAGGTTCAAACCCAGTGCCGGCCAAAAAGACTCAGTATTTATTGTTGTTCAATTCAATGTACAGAAAAACAACCAGTGTCACAATTAAGCATTCTAGCATAATTCCAACATTTTACAGCAAGCCAGACACAGTATTATTTAACTTCTCTCTCCATGTGAAATCTATTGGTGGCCTAGCTTGCAGTGTCACATAATGCTCAGCCCACTGCCATCTAGATCTACAATGCCACCTGATTTTCTGAAAATATAAAAGAACTGATTACACTTTCACACAAGTGAAATTCAGGTCTCTATTTTTTTTTCTTTTTAAAGCTTTCAAAGAGAACTTCCCAGGAAGTAGAAAGACCTCTGAGGAGAAGATGTGTAACCTAGGTTGTTTCTTGAATGGATTTAGAGGAAGCTATTTGAGGAATAAGCCTGTCAAGCCCTTTTACAAGAAAATCCAGAAGAGACCCAGCCTTCTTTATGCACCACCCAATTCAACCAGTTATTTTTTTATCTTACAAGCCTACCACTGTATGTGTATTTTATTTTTTTAATTATTTTATCCTTTACAAAATTTTAAACAGGTGAATTCAGTGAAGGAAAATAAATTTTTTTGGTAGCTGGTGGTAGAAAAGGTTATTATCAGTTGAAAGCCAATAGCCTAAGCAGGAATAAGGAATTTTCCTAATACAGCAGTAACCCTTAAACGATGTATGCACTAGTATTTCTTAATATGAAGTTCCTAAAACAATCTCTACCAAAGTTAAGTTCAGCATCTAATAATCATTCATAAAACAGTTAAAACAACCTTCTATAAATCGCTAACGTTGAAATTATTGAAAACCCCAGTTGTGACTTACCTGCTGGTGGCTTTATGAAAGGTGGTGGAATTAAAGGTACAATAATGGGCACATTGCCATGATCCTTTGACCCTGCAGGTGAGTCACTGAGTCCATTTCCAGTGGCAAGCCCTGAATAGCCTGTGCTTATATTGTATGGTGAAATAACACTGTCCTCAGGTAGTTTTGGTTTTGGCAAAGAATTTTCTGTAAAAAAAAATAATAATAATAACATACTAAATATGACATAGGACTTTTTCAATAGACTTTTGTTTTTCAAGAAAAAATGGCCATATAACAAAACAAATTTTTCCTCGCAGATCTTTAAACAATTTACCAAAACGTCACCATCCTTCCCGGACCTTTTTAGTCTTATTATCATAAATTTCCAAAGGGCCCCTTTATAATTTGGTCCACTATGATAGCTAATATCCCAGTTGAATCATGGTGATGAATTTTAGCACTGTAAAATCCCATAGACAATTGGGAGGCAATTAACCTTTTCCACGTACCAAGTGATATACAGCAATCACTCTCTGGCTACCACGGGAAAGCCTAAAACATGCCCCCTCGCATTGTAACTCGGTCTCCCTGTCCTATAAACTGGGACCATATAATCAAATGAACGGACAAGAAGGAGACAGATCATTGGGAAGAAAACCCATGTTTCACCAGGTGTTGATAATACCCATTAAAAATTAACAAAAATGAAGAAAACTGCAATGATAGGAACGTCCTGCATTTTATCCTTGCATGTAAACAAAAAATTAAAAAAGAAACCTCAACCATAGAAAACAACTTTTTCCTTCTTATAGTATATCCTGGCATTCTCTCTTTCCATGTTCCCCAGAGCCAGAGATTATTACCTAGGCCAAGTATTATACGAGCTATTAGTTTATAGAACATAAACTCATGACTTCCATTTTTCACTTACAGTGAAATTGATGATACTATCTCCATAACATGATGTGTACAATTTCACAGCAAGCTTAACATAAAATTTGTCATGTACATTCAATTCCACATGCCTGCAGGACAGCTCATTTACATTTCCTTGCTTGGCATTTAAGAAAGGAAAACACTGTCTTAAAAGACTAGCAATAAAATGTTTGAACAGGTAGTTTATGCCAGTAGATTTTGAATGCAACGCAAATACTGATCAAATTGCCAGTGATGATGCACAATTTGTTTCACCCACATTTTATTAAAATTCCCCAAATGGGTTTCTTCTTCATATGCACCTCCTCTTTTCTTTGATAAGCAAACTCTCATTCCAAATGGAGGTTCATAAATTCAGTATTCAAATAGGCTTCCCCCATGAGATAGTTGGTGCTGCAACCCACTAGTAGAATCAGTATTAATTCAGCTCTGCCAAGCCTCTGTAATTTTCCCTCTTAAGCTGGGCTTTGATGAAAATTCTGATAGAATAATAAGAACCTAATCATCTACTACTCTCTTACTCCTCTTCTTACCCTATTCAACGGTGTGGGGGCAGGAGAAGAGTGAGAACTTTAAACACAAAAATAGAGCTTCTATATTGAATTCACACCCAAAAAAATAAAGGAAGGAGAATTACCAAACTAACAGTGAATTTTCTTGCAGACTGAAAATCGAAACCTAATATTTCACTTAACAGACAGCCCCCGTCCCCAAGGAATGATGATATAGTAAAGGGATCAGGAAACTAAAAGTTAGCAACCCTTGTCCCTTTCTTTACATTTGTGGGCAGGACCACAGCTCATAAGGTCTCTAGCTCTTATCTGGTTCTCCCATTGGTGGAAGAGATTAATCTGTGTTTATTTTTGTTTTACATCATGCTTTTATAGTGTGAGCAATTCTGCTTATAGGAAAGCATTGCTGGGGATGTATGTTTAAATCAGCCATGGGCATAATCAACAAAGAGTCCCAAAGCAACTCAATTCTAGCAGGTTGAGATAGTTAATCCTTCTTTGCACGAACAAAGGGACATTAAATGTCATTACCTTTGAGAACAGAAATGTGCTGCCGGCTCTCCCCATCTGTAGGGTAGCTCCTGAATTCAATATCTTCACCATCTTTTAATTCAACCTTATCATAGCCATACCAGCCAAGGAGTTCATTCATGGTGTTTTCTGCAAAATTCTGAAAGAGAAGCATAGGCTCCTACTTATTCCTATAATCAATAACTATTTGAAAAGAATGCATAAATTGAATCCCGTTTGCTCCACTCGACTTAATGTCCACGCTGATCCACTTCCCCTAGAGTAGTGTTCATTTCCAAAACACGTTCAAAAACTGTAATGCTTTTAAATCTCAGGATGACACATCCGATTATGACAGGCCTTCAGACATTTGTAATTTAAAGATCATAAGAAGAAAGGGATTTGTTAGTTTTGCTTCTGAATAGGAAAGGAAGTCATATTTTAGTATATTCTTCTGCAAAGTCTGTATCCCAAACTAGCATAAAAATATTGAGAGGTAAATCACAAAAGCAGCTAAGAAAAGATTTTCAAAATGAAAACAACCAACCTTTTGTGGTTCAGATTAATTTAAATTAGAATTGCTTTCCGATTCAGGAGTTGTCTCTTTTTTTTGTTGCAGTTTTTGGCCAGGGCCAGGTTAAGAACCCACCACTTCTGGCATATGGGGCTGGCACCCTACTCCTTGAGCCACAGGCACCGCCCTTAGGTGTTGTCTCTGAACAAGACTCTTATCTCAGATAAAGCAAAATCTCAACATTTCTCAAATGTCAAACCTATGCCATACAGAAAACTGAATAGGTTACAAGGGTCTTCCTTTTTAATTTCCCTTTTGCAAAAGTATTTTTAAAAAATAAGGCATAATTTGCTTTATAAATTGTTATTAGTACAGATTCTTTCTCCATGAAATTAAAGGTCACTATAATTGTCTTCTGGCAAGTAACATAAAGTACCAAATAACTTTAAGGTTACATAAGCCTAGATTTTGGAAAATGTACGAAACCACCTTATGAACTACAAATCAATATATATGTGTGTATATATATATATATATATACACAAATAATATATATATGTGGCATTGTGACTGTTATTATAGATACTGTACTTTGAAAATAATGAGTATAATTGGACAGATTTAATTCCCTTTATCAAGGGACTATTTTTTATTTACTTATAAGCGCTAGATCTGAATACAAAATGTGAGACTTTGTGTGTCAATGAACTCAATGCTTGTGTATACCTCAAACATCTCTATCTGGCAGGGCACAATGAGCCTCCTAGACAGAGCTAGAAAAACTATATATTCTAACCTTCTTTGTGGCTCAACGAATCTTTTATTATTCTCCTTACAAGCTGTCATTTCTGAATTACGCTGGGATGTATAATTTATATTCCTGAAACAAAGCACCAAGGCTAAGCCAGCGTGTGCTGAGCCTCAACATGTGAGTTCCATGTTTTCTTGAATTTCATGACTTTAAATTTCAGCAGGGGTTGCATAAAAAATAAAAGATATTACACTACTGACTCCACAAAAGCAAACCTGGCATTTCAAACTACCCACAGGATGCTAGAATTTTTGCTTTAGTACCCACTTACGCTCTGAACTCCAGCTGGGTCAATCTGTGATGGTATAGTGCACTAGCAATGAAAAAAAAATCTAGCCAGATTGATGCAGTCTTACCATCCACAAGGCCAACAGTCAGCCATATTAAGCTTTAGCGAGGCATTTATTCTCTCCGATGGCTGATTGTGTCCACATTAAATAGACATTCTTTTCATGAATGCACAGAGATGATATGATCGATACGAATAATAAGCTCAGCAACTTCAGGAATACCACTGAGGAGGACTGGGCTAAATGCTGCTCTACTCAATCAAAAGAGATCCCTTAATGAGACATCAGTCTCCCCTAACATCTAATTTCTTTCACCGAGCAAAGTGTCTGATTCAAGAATGACAGTCCCTGGGCATACAAATCAAGGTCCTACATCAGTGGTCTGGCAGCAGAAATCTCCAAGGATGAGGCTTACACCTTGAATCAAAAAACCAATTCCCAACAGCATTAACAGCCAAGTCCAAGTCATCCTATTGGTTGGTGTGCTGTTTGCCCCAATCTCCAAGGGAACTATGCCAACAAAACAGAGTATCTTTTGCATAGTAACTTCTGGATACCACATCCAGGTTTGTAGATCATGCACATCTGGGTGCCACTTTCTCTGGGTTAACTTCTGAAGTCAAACAAAGGCTACAGATGTATAATTCATGGGGTGACCTCCAGCCCAGGATATAGATTTGTTTGTTTTAGTACAGCTGCAAATCCATTCTGTCTCTGAAAATCAATCCCAGAGGTGAAATCCAGAAGTTTTAGACATTTAGGTAAAAACTGCAACCTTAACTGGATTATTAACACCAAATTCATACTATTTGAGTATCTTAACTGCATCCATTTAGTTTATGGTTTCTGCTGAAAATTCAGCGGCTTCATGGAACAATCAATATGAACTTGATGTATTCCATAATTTTTGAGTTACTATAAATGTCAGGGAAAATAAACTCTAAAATATTCCCTTTCTTGTCGTGGAAAATAAAAATAAACACCTTAATGTTAGATGACTGCAAAAGCAGAAAACAAAAGGTCTGTAAAGCCTCAAGCTATAAATCTTCAACCTTTCATGAAAGGAGGAGCAAGATGAAGGAGAAAACAAACACCAAAGTTTTTGTAGTTTAGCTACAATCATAGACTATTACTGTATTACCCCAAGGAACCCTAAGGAACAAAGAACTTAAATTTTTTAATTTCTAGGCAAAGTTTGGTGCTAGATATCACATGGGTTCATTATGTGGTAAATCAAAGCAAATGAAATAGATTTTTGCATTTATCATCCAAGAAACATATTATATTATGGCCTATGAGGTTTTCCAAGTCTTCCTGGTAGGACGTTCTGTTATTTTTTTCAGCTTTTTTTCACATTATTATCCTTTTAAAAATAATTTTCTATTAAAAAAGTTATTCTTTTCTTGTGTAAGTGTCTCATTTCTTAGATGTGTATTTTTTAAAAGGTGGTAAAAGGTAGTAAGAGTTAAAATGCAGAGAGAGTTTTGAGGTAGGAATGTTCAGTAATAAAACAAGCTACTGTAACAAGGGAAGTTATGAAATTTGCTTCCCCCCAAACCATCACCCGACATTTCTCCTGGGAGACTTAGGAAAGGAAACTGAAGTTGGGTCTCTTAAAACTCTCAGTTAGTTTTAGGATTCTGAAAAATCAAAGAGCTTCTACTCATATGAGAAATAAAATACCTTTTTAAAAGGAGTTTCACAATTATAGTGATCACAGATCATGAATTTTACTAAGTCACAATTTCAAATGTTTTATCATTATTCCCATAAACCATCGATATGTGCCAGAATATTTTCGCATCTGAACCACATTTTGCAGACTGCTCTTGCCCTTGGAAGTAACACAAAAATCCTCTTTCATACCATGCAGTCCAATTTGGGTTTGGAAAATAGGTCACTATAATTATAATGATAATGTCTAACACTCTTATAGCACTTTATAGTGTTTCCACATCCTTTAATTCTCTTGTTCCTTTCAATAACCCCTATGTGTTAGGTATTTGATTTCCACAATAAACTTTTGGTGAACTAATGTACCATCCTCATTTTACAGAGAAAATTAGAGTATCTAGCCGGTAAAAGACGGGCATAAAAGATCACCCAGTAAAGGCAGAACTAAAATACAAACCTTCTAATTCTTATACCAGGTCTCTTAGTATTATAAATTCTATACAGTCCAATGTGTCAGCAATTCCAAAGAAGCTACCTCCCTGGGCCATTCAAAGAGTCGCTAAGAAATCATACCACGAGATGTCAATATCATATATGCTGAGGTTTCTAACCAGGGCATAGCTACCTATGTTGGGACTTCACTTGCTTTCAAATTTGAACATTGATCTCTATTCTCCTTAATTACTTGTATTGTTGGAACAGTCGTGCTTAAAATTCACAATTAAAATAGAATCTTTTCATTTTATAGCGTCTTGACATCACATCTGATTCTAATCACTTTGTACCCCTAATACCTAATTTCCTGACCTCTTCCTTTCCCTCCCCCAAGTCCCTTCTCTCACCTCCAAGACTCCTAAGGAAAAAAAGACAATCCCACTATTTAGTCTGAAAGCATGACCTCTTTCTTAAAATTTAAAAACTATGAGAAGGTCACAGAAAGATAACTGGAAAGAACATTTTACTATTTCCTCACTACTCCTGAGTTTTTCCTATGCCAGCAAAATCATTTTTGTTGGATCTTAATTCCCAGGACATTCAGTTGACACCCTCCTTAGGCAACCAGAAGTACTATTCAAATGTCAAAGTTCAGTTTAAAATTTTTTTTTTTTTTTTGAGACAAAGCCTCAAGCTGTCCCCCTGGGTAGAATGCTGTGGCATCACAGCTCACAGCAACCTCCAACTCCTGGGCTCAAGTGAGTCTCCTGCCTCTGCGTCACAAGTAGCTGGGATCACAGGCACCCACCACAATGCCTGGCTATTTTTTTTGGTTGCAGCCATCATTGTTGTTTGGCGGGCCCAGGCTGGATTCGAACCTGCCACCTTAGGTGTATGTGGCTGGTGCCTTAGCCACTTGAGCCACAGGCGCCAAGTCTAGTCTAAATTTTTTATATATATTTTTCATTAGTCAACCTAAATAATTTTGATTTGAACATTTTACCAGGTAAGTAATAAAAAGTTGACTTCAAGAGACTTTGAAAATAGTAGTAATTATAAATTCTAAAAATATCTCTGAAACACAAGTACTTCAAGATAGTCACAAAGAACTGATAATTTTACTTATATTGAAAACACCAAACAGACTTTAAAACATAGGGAGGCATCACTGCTTTTTTTCACATCAGGCCTTGCATGCGTTTTCAAGTTGTATCCTACCCAAGAGAGCAGGAAATATTCAAGGAGCTCCCAATCATTCCCCCAAATGAGGGAAAGCCATGCCTTCCCCCAACCCACAAACATATTTCTCATTTTCACTCCAAGTCCCAGTTCTGGTAAGTTATGTCATCTATTCCAAACACACTCTAAGTTACTTGAAGGCAGAAACATTTTATTTCGTTTTATGCCTCACCTAGCACAATGCCTTGTCCTTAGAATGCACTCAGTAAGTGTGCTAATACATTTGGATACATTCACAATTTTTTTAGAATGTATAAATACAGAGAAATGATCAAACGAAAGTCAGGAATACCTGATTCTAAAAATAAATATGTAAAAGTTTTAAAAGTTTAATATGTGTGCTCGCTTCAGCAGCACATATAGTAAAATTGGGAAGATACAGAGAGGAAGAGCATGGCCCCTGCGCAAGGATGACACGCGAATTCATGAAGCGTTCCGTATTTAAAAAAATATATAATACGTAGTGCCAGTGAGCACCCTCATACTTGTGGGAATTTACATTGGTACGGCTTTTAGAAAGAGTAATTTGACTCTAAACACTAAAAGCCCTAAAATTTTTACATACCCTTGGACTCAGCAATTTTATTTCTAGGTATTTTGGGAACTATCCGAGGGAAACAGGTACAGAACTATGTATGTTCAGGAATGTTTATCTCACTGTTCTTTTCTTAGAAACAAACTAAATGCCAAACAAGAATTTGGTTAAATAGGTGATAGTTTAGTAGTATAATGGAATACTATTTTGCCACTAAAATATATGCTATAGATAAATGTTTACTGCCATGAAAAACTATTAACAGCATATTAAGCCTTAAAAGAAAGTATGAGATCACTTTTGTTTTTCATAAAAACTATATATCACACATAGGAAAGGGCATGAAGAAACATATCAAAATATTGACAGTAATTGTGTTGCTGGGAAAATTATAGGCTTTGACTTTCTTTTTGATTATTTTTGTTTACTATTTTTATCATGTCCATGTATTATTTTTATTAAAATACAATTATTATTATTATTATTATTATTTTTTAGAGACAGAGTCTCATTTTATCACCCTCGGTACAGTGCTGTGGCATCACAACTCACAGCAACCTCCAATTCCTGGGCTTAGGTGATTCTCTTGCTTCAGCCTCCTGAGTAGCTGGGACCACAGGCACCCACAATGCCTGGCTATTTTTTTGTTTTGCAGTTTGGCCGGGGCCAGGTTCGAACCCGCCACTCTCAATATATGGGGCCAGCACCCAACCCACCGAGCTGCAGGTGCCGCCCATAAAATACAACTATTTTTAATTAGAAATTAACACATAGTCTCTTTCACAGACAATACCGTCAGGCATAGTCACAGTTCTAATGACAATAAAAAAGATCTGTCAGTTACATTACTTAACTTCAAAACATTCTGACACACATTATCCAAGAAAGTGGAGCGCACAAGAAATACTTTCAAAGGGAAAGGAAACTCCCAATCCTAACCAATTTATAAGGCAGGAAAAAAAATGCTAGTATTGCTGATAGTTAAGGTTACAAATAATAGAACGATGGTTATTTTTGGAAAATAGTTTATCTGCCTTCCCATCTCCATGTGTTCCAACTGACTCCTGGGGTAGATTTCTATTAAGCTTGGTTGAACTTGCTGATAGAGATAAAGAAATGGAATCTGCAAAAGAGAGACAGAGTCTTGTTTAAGTTCCAGAGTGAAATGGGAATTGAACTTGGTTAGAAGTCAGTTTCTAGCTCTATTCCCAGGCTGGCACAGGGGTTGGTCTAAGTTGTCTCTCTTAACACAGACACAGTGTATCAGTTTTATTTTATGGTTTTGCCAAGCAAAAGGTAGAAGGAAAAATTAAATAACATAAAAGAAATATTTGAAGAGCCCTTTATAGATTACAAAGCATTTCCACATTCATGATGCCACTGGATGATATGGTGTAGTGAGAACGAACCACTCCCTACGGATGACCCTTTATAGGGTCATCAACATGCATGAAATAATATGAGTGGCTGGACACCCACTCTTCATACAGACTATACATTGAGCCCTGCTGCTTTTATCTAAACTAGAGCTTTCTAGGTTGAAATCCTTTGAGGATGGTCTCTGTACTCCATTTTAGTTCACATTGCAGCCTCGTTCTCAGCCACAACACAATGATCTTTAATGCAAAGCACACATCATAACATCAACTCACAACTTTGACTTGGAACAAGCCAGAGAAGAAAGTCTTGTTAACTTATTGATATATTCTAAATTGTACGGCAATACAGTTGGCATATGAAACCAAAATCGTGTGGTTGTACATATGAAATCTACGGTATTTTATTGTTTTGTTGTGTCATACAGCAGATAATCACATCCTGTGTTGATGTCTGCTGCCAGGACATCAAATGTCCCAAAAGGGTCAAGCAAATGCTGTGAAATTGTGAATACTGGCCCTCAGGCTAACATTGTGGCAGGCATGGCAGGTGTACAGCTGTGTGCAGCTGTGTCCTTTCACAGCTGCAGAACTGACTGAAAAATCACCAAGACTTGTTACATTGTTTTCCTGTCTGGGCCAAAGCCATTGGCCTTAAAGCAGTAGAGTTCCACAGGCCTCTGGTTATATAAGAGATATTAACACCCATCAGTCTACAGATCCTAAAATATACATTCCGTGAATCTCACGTACCACATGCTTTCATGTCTGTTTACATGTTTCAGTTAGCATGATGAAAAACAAAATACTCTCGTTTTTTTTTTCTTCTTCTTCTATCCTGTAATATCTCCTCTCTTTTAGGAAAATACTCGATCATCTTATTAGCTTGAGAGTGCAAGTGTGGCTGACTTCCCATTCCACAGGAGGAAGTTTTAGACTTCATGATTTCTCTACTTCACCTTCTACTATGCCTAATAATTTTTTTAAATATGAAAACTCAATAAATAAAAGAGACATTTTCCCTCAGAAGATATAAAGACCAAAAAACACTCCACTCGCCCTAACCAGAGACTATCCTCTTGTGGAACTCTCCTTTTTAAAGAGGCTCTTCTGCTCACTAATAGTTGCCCTTTTTTGAGGTGCTGGTTTGGACTTTCCTTTAAAAATTCTGTTACCTCTTGGTTTCTATAAGTCTGTCTTTCACACAAGACGAGAGGGGCTTGGCTTCTCAGAGCAGTGCTTGGCAAGCACGGAGGCAGGAAACGCAGAAGGGAACGAGTCTGTCAGACTCATTTTCTTCTAGTTCAAATGTTTATTTCAGATTTGGGAGGAAGTGGAGTGGTTCCTTTCCATTTCCTCGTCTCTGGAACCTGCGAGTTGTATAAGGCTTGGAGAATGGCGCTGTACCACACTTCATACCAGTTCCCAGATGGAGAAAGAGACTCTTCCCAGAACCACCCCCCAAACTTTAACACAGCATAAGGCATAGCTGTGCAAGCCCTCTCGGGATCGATGGGCTTAGACTAGAACCTTGCGGAGGGCAACTGAGAGCAAAGCTGAGGTCTCAAGAACATCTTACACCTGCTCCCAAGGGGCAAGGGCTGTATCTCCCGTGACATTAGTCTCCAGCCCTGCCACGTGGCACACCTGAGGCCACTGCTCAGCAAAGGAGGTCTGACGTGATTTGGGAATGCCACAGCAGGATCTGGTCACAAGCCCACTATCTAAGTTCCTTGGACTTATTCCTTCTGACCCCAGGGTAGAGTTTCAGCAGCAAAAAAAAAATACATATACCTGTTTTAGTAATGAGCTGATTTCAACCTTAAACATATTGACTATTTGAATCCACACCCTGATCTCTTTCTTTTTTTAAAGAAAAAAAGTCAAGCTATTTATCTTATTAGCTCAGCTTTGCAACTTGCTTTATTGTCGATGCTATTGACTCAGGTCATTTTTAATGCTACATGGAGACCATCAGAAACCAAACTAGAAAACCTTGCGGTAAGTTCACTACTAAATTCTAACAGATGTGCCTGACTCAAACTGTAGGCATCAAGACTGAAGCATAATTTTAGGTACAAATTACTTACTGAGAATATTTATAGATAGAAAACTTCTTCAGCAAAGGAGATACCCTATGACATTTAACACAGATTATCCTACAATTTAGCAATTGATGAAGAAGTCAAACATTGTAAGCGTATTAATTATGGTCTGTTTAGGGAAGCTTCCAGGATGGAGTGCTAATCACATTGGTTTTGTCAGAGTTTTAAGAGATAAAAATCTGACTCCTTATCTCTACTTATAGTTTGGATTTTTATAGTTGTATTAGTGCTTGAAAGCTGCTGATGGAAAAAGATCTATGGGCACAAAATATATATCCTCAAGTACAACAATATTTACCTTTCACAAATATTTACACCTATATGCCTATTAGTACAAACTAGTTTTTATATTATATCTACCATGTTCAACATGAACTTCTAAAACTACTTAACCCTTCTATATGTCAGAGTTTCCTGCTGACATTCATTTATTATGATATATGCGAGCTAACAGTATATCAGAGACATATTACATTAGATACAATCACAATATCCACCTTAGAAGCTACACGTAGTCAAAATATAAATTGCACTGCCATCGGATTTTTTTTAATCCTCCTTATCAATAACTAATTACATGTGATATACTACTTTTAAGTACAGTAAGATAACCAGCCTTTTTAATCAGGAAAAAAACAGAATAAGGGAAGAAGAAAAGGAAAAATTAAAAAAAAAAAAACATTATAAAGGTCATAGTGAGACAAACATTTCTTCTCGGAGGTATTTTCACTGAAGTTCACTGTAAGCAAGCTATGCCAAGTCATGTACTTTTCACACACAAAATTATATTGTATCAAATTTAAATTTGTTACAACTGCCATGTACATTAAACTAGCGATAAGGAAAATGTAACTCAATATCTGATCTAGTGAAACAGCAACCAACATTAGCTCTCAGCCACAGGAAGACAATCTCCCATGCCATTACTGGTGTCAGCTAAACCTCAGCCAGTTTGTCTTCTCCAGCCATTTTTAAAGAAATATGTGACTATCTTCATTAGGAAACCTTGAAGGGAGTCTCTGTGATGAGGCAAGTTTGTTGCTCATCTTCAGTGCCCTGCATTTGCTGTACTTAAAATAGACACTGTACCAATGTCCTTTCTATTACCCTAAGGGGAAAAAAAAAATCACATACACACCAGTCCTTTTTCTTTCAGCTCACAGAGAAGCAACTCAATCCAACCAGTGTTGAAACCTGAGTAGGTCACTGTACACCACGATAAAATTCCCTAATCCCTGAGCCAAATCTCCCTAAGGGGGGCCTCCTCCTGACCCTCCACTTCCCAGGCTGACTTTTCCATTTGCTCTCTCCTCTTTCCCCCTTTCATTTCCCCTACCTTCAAGCCTTGATATGTGATCCCAAGTAGGGGCTCAGGTTTCCGTTTTTACAGCTTAGGCCACGCTAGCTGTATACATTCCTTTCTTTCTGCCGGGCAGTGATTACTTACCAGGGCTTAGTTTACACTGGTCCAGATGAAAGCCGTTCAGATGAAGGCAAACACAGCCAGGCAGCTCCAGCAGCACCGATATGAAGCTGCACAAGGCCACATTGTGTTCTCGGTGACATTTTGTTGCACACATTTTTATACAGGGCAACCAACTTGTTATGTTACTCCATACTTCACGTTCAGGGAGATGAAGGAGTAATAATGTCATGAGGTTTGGGGAGGGGGTTTGCTGATGTGGTTATTAATATTAAAAGCAGAAAAATGTTAATGAGTTCAAAATAACCCTTCCACGGTTTGATTTTGAGAAGCCACTTTTTAAATGAGGATCTTTGGCACTATAATATTAGAGGAATACCCACTAAACAATTCCACTAGACTTGCTGGCATGGTGTACATGAACATGGTGGAAAATTTCAGTCAAGGGTCTCTTACATTGTTCCAACCGGAGAGAGAGGATACTAATCCTTATGCAATTGAATTATTTGCTGCGTAAAACTTATTTAACGCTACTCTGGGCTGAAATGATGGGGATTAAAACTTCCAAAAGTAGGTGGTGTTTTGGGGGAAAAAAATAACATTTTAAAAAGAGGAAATTCTGTGCACCAAGGTTAATTCCATACTTAGTCCTGCAGCATCGGCTAAAATTGTGTAATTTTTCCCCTTCACACAATGTTGTTTTTGTTTCTTCCTCACCAGTTCAGACAAACATCTGTTATACTGTAGAAGGACAACTATCTCCCAAACCACGGAGTGCGCCTGCAGCCAAAGTCAACAACGCGAGCCCCAAGCATTGAGCACAGTCAGCCTTTATATCCAGCCGGGATAACATTTCACATGTTTTGATTAAAATTAGCTAATTTGTAATTCTAGAACCTATGAAACTTAAAAGCTGCCATCCATATAGATCACATTAGGCAGCATGTTAAAGGGCCCAAGCACACTATGATTTCCTAGTGGCCTTCACCTCTCTCCTCTTCCCCCACCCTCAATCTAAAATGAAATGGAAAAGTAATCTGGAAATGCAAGACAGGAGGGAAGGATAAGTGGGGAAGACTGGTTATTACAGACTGTTTGACTTCCACCCCCATTGAAAGACAACAACTTCTTCTGGTCTTTTTAAAAAGAAAAAATCCTATCCTTGGAATCAGCCGTGGTTTCCATCACAAGAAAGAGCATTGATTTCCAAGGCAAATCCTTCTTAACTCTGCACTGGACTGATGGTGCACCGTATGCTTCCAAGCAGTAAGTTCCTCACACAGAAATAAAAGCCCTGATTCCAGAACTTAGATTGCTACTGGCATTTTGGGGAGGAAGGTAAAGCTGAACCCATGCACCTAGGTAGACAAATATATTACATATTGATGTGTATCCCCTATGTCTCCCTCTAAGCCCGGGCTTCACACTGGCACTCTCATCGAATATGCTTGTCCTAATGAAGACAACGTCAAAGCGCGATAAATTTGACTTAGTTGCACACCATTTTCAAAATATGTCTTTTAAATACAAACTCAACCCAAACTGCCCAAGTCACCTGGCAGTACTAAGGATTCTACGCAGGAGATGGGGATACAAATCTGCTGCCTTTTTATGTTAACTCACAAAAAGAAAAATTGATAAATAAAATAATTTTTTTTAATCAGGAGAGCCTCGTGAAATCAACACAGAATAAAACCCCTGCCTAAGCAAAAGCCACAACTTCATGGAAAATAGGAGGGTGGGGGGTGACGATGGGGTCCGGAGCCGAGCGGTGTTCTCGTGCAATCGCGCTACCGCGAACAGCTGGAGCGCCAGGCTGCTG
This sequence comes from Otolemur garnettii, assembly GCF_000181295.1. Lineage (NCBI taxonomy): Eukaryota > Metazoa > Chordata > Mammalia > Primates > Galagidae > Otolemur > Otolemur garnettii. The sequence goes on along the minus strand of NW_003852397.1, from coordinate 4,034,405 downwards.
CGCTCGCCACCTCTGGAGCACCGCTGGCCTGGCAGGGAGCCCGGCCTCGCCGAGAGGACTCCAGGCTGGCCTTTCTGAACAATGGGCAGGCGCCCAGCGAAGGCCGCCCCTCAGACAGCTCTCGTTCAGCGGGGCTTCGCCGGGGTCTGCTCAGCTGGGAAGTGAGACCGGCAGAGGCGACCCGGAGGCGGAGGCAGCAGAGCGAGAGGAGCGGGCGGGGGCGGGCGAGGCGAGCGGGCAGTCAGGACGCTACCCAGACCCGCGCCAGACCCACGCCTCGCCAGGCACTGACAGCCTCTTTACACCGTCGCAGCGGACTACCAGGGGTTGAGGGGAGACCAGGATCCAGGAGCAGAGGGATGAACTGGGAAGAGGGCTAGAATCGAGCTCTCCCCGGCGTGCCTCGACCGGGTGGCTCCTAACTTTGGAGGGATCCGAAGGACGATTCTCAAAGAAGAAGGAAAAAAACTACCCCGCCCGTTGGGAAGCCTCTTCATCATGCCCACCGCCGCCTAAGCCCCCGGTGCCCTCCCCCTGAAACGCGCCTGTGCCAACCTGGGGTTTGTAAGGTTAAATAGTATGTGGTCTTCCCCCCATAATCAAATCTGAGGCTGGCAAATTTCGGGGATGCGGACCGCGAGTTGGCCTCTGCCTTACACCTGGAGGAGGAGCTGAGACGTCCTGGGCATGCTACAGAAACTGACAAGCGCGCCCCTGTACCCCCAAATCCATACGACTGCCCAAAAGGAGCCGGCGGAAGAAAGCTCCGTCTCCCCTGCCCCTGAAGTCCAAAAATACCTTCATTTCCTCATTGATCTCCCTTTTCACTGGGTGAGCCGGTTTCCTGCTCCTTTTATTTTCCGGAGGTCTCCCTTCTTTCTCCATTTCTGCCATGTTTTTGTGTCTGGTTTCTGAGGAGATGAAATGGCTGCTGCCGCCGCCGGCGGTGGCGGTGGCGGTGGTGGCGGTGGTGGCGGTGGCGGAGGTGGTGCTGATGGTGGCGAAGCTGGCGGAGGTAGCGGTGCTGGCGGGGCCGGGGCTGGGAGGGGGGAGGGAAGGCAGGCGCCGGAGAAGCGGGGTCTCTTCT
>NW_003852397.1:4026144-4032894 GCF_000181295.1 Otolemur garnettii | reverse complement strand
GAGGGAGGAGGAAAGGTGGGGGGGGCTAGGACAGCCCCCCGGCTCCCGAGCGGGCGTGGCTTCCACCGTCACCGTGTACGCGGATGCTGCGCGGCTCCGGGGGCTGCCCGCGGCCGCCTGTTCATCCGTGGCGGACACGGTCCGGACGCGGCGCCCCCCGCGGCCGCCCCCTCTCAGCGATACGGCCTGTCCGGCGGGACCCGCTCCAACCCCAGCCCTTCTCCTTAGCTCCTGGACCGGGGCAGGGGGGTGGGGGTTTGGAGTTGCGTTTTGAGCCGGTCCTGGAAGCTGCTGAGGAAAAATGAATGGGGGTGAAGGGAGGCGGTTGTACGGTGGTTGGGCGCGGGGACCTGAGGTCGCAAGAGGGCCGCTCACTCCCGGGGAACGCAGGCTGAGCTCGCCGCCTCTGGGCTGCAGCTCCGGGGTCTCGGGGGAAGGAAACCACAGCCCTGACACCACCACCACCACCCAGCTGCCGGGATTGAGTGTCCCCTTCGGGGGCCACCGCAGAAGTGCTTAGAGGCTGGAAGCGCCTTGGAGAGGTCCCGGCGCCGTGCCTGGCCGCTCCCCAACGTGGCGCGGCCTCAGACTGCGCTTGCGAGGAAGCTTTTGCCTCTCAAAGAACCACTTAGAAGTAGGACATCTCGGCCTTCAGCCCCCGATCTTTCTTTCCGTTCTTGTATTTTTTCTTTCTTTCTCTCTCCTCTCCTTCTATCTCTCTCTCTGGCTCTCTCCCGCTGCTACAAAGTAACAGCCTTACCGGTAACCCCGGCAAGCACTAATGTCCCGGTGCCCTGGGTTTAATCCAAAAGGCTGGGTTGAGTGAGTGCTGCTGAGAGCGCAAGGTCCCGCGGAGGGTCCCGTTCCCCGGGAGCCCAGACACCCGTGCCACGCCCGGGTGGGATCCTCCCCTCCCCGCCCCGTTGCACTTTCTCCCCACGACTTCCCAGCTTGCGTCTGCCTTCCACGGAGCCCTTCTCGCTTGCTCTGCACCCTCACGTCCCCTTTGGCCCGCTCCGTCCACGCCTGGGACTAAGGTGGGATTGTGTCTGTCGCTCTCCCTGGGTTGAGGCATTGATGTGAACTGTTGATGAGGTTCCCGTGAGACATGGCTCCAAACGCTCCTACACGTTGCAAAGGACACATTGACGTTCCTGGCTTCGCTTTCCCGCGCCGCGACACTTTGTAATTACCTGACACAATGCGATATGGGGGTGCCCATTGTTCCACTGCGTATTATCGTGGAGTGTTCGTTATGACAGTGGTGGAACTTAAAATTACACAATTTTCTAAAGTACTTAAAAGACAGAATGAATTCAGTGTGGGGAATATGAGTAAGCTTTCCATTAAAATCTCAGTTTGGCCTGTCAGACGAGGCTCATTCTGGGTATTACGTTGCCTAATTTGCATTTTAGCATTGTTTTGTTTCTTAAATGTCACGTTAGAAATATTTGGGTGTACACCCGGGAGCGCTGAGCCCCTCCACCTTGCCTAGTTTGCGTTATACCATCATTTTGCTCTGTACCTGCCAATTTACAGATATCTGGGCGTGTACCCGAGAGAACGGAGCACCTCCTCTCCCCTTTTCACCTCTTGCTTGTGCAGGGAAGCGAAGGGAACCCTATGCTTGCCCCTCCTGGCTCCCTAGATCCGGGAGAGCCAGGAGGCCGGAGAAAGCCAGGCTCCATCAAAAACGTTTGCGCCTTGGAAAAGTTAAAATTCCTGGGACGCTTAACAGGGACGCTGAAGAGTCAAGAGAGAAAGATTTGAGGAGATTTTAGGGAGCGCTTAGCGGTACAGGCGTCTCTCCTGAGCTTTCCCCAGGACTCCCTGAGAGCATCTGCCAGGATGCGAGACCCAAGTGCTCTGGCCGAGGCTCACAGACCGCAGTAGACACGGCGGACCTATGACCCATGCAGCAATGACGCGGAGGGGAGCCCAGACCTGTGGGCACTAACAGTCTCCCCAGTCCTGGAAGGATAACACGACACTCACCAGTGCTTGAGTGGAGGTGTATTGTGCGGTGGGAAATAGCTCCCTAATGCTGTTGCTGGGAGGAGGAGAGGAAGAGAGAGTCTTTGGGGATTTAAAATCTCAATTTCATCCAAAACATCTGATAAATAATATGTGGGCTGGAGTTAGTTGTTTTCTCTGTTTTGTCCTCTTGGTGTTTAATGAGTAAAATAGTGAGAAAATTTTTTTTGGACTTTTGAATATTCTAAAACTGTGGAAACATATGTTGTAAACTGTATACAAAAAGAAGCTTTTTGTCTTTTAGAAACATATGTAAGTCCCCTCTGTTTCCTTTGGTGCCAGAACCATTACAATTGATTTGCTATTTTGCAACTGATATCAAGTAATAAGTTATTCACCCTAAGTCGTGAGATACAGTTTCACAAGCTAAGAATAAAATAAACCGAAAAAGTAAACTGTAGACCAGAGTTATATTTAGAGACAGCAATACTTCCTTTAAAAAAAAAATGCCCTACTCTGTGATCATGCAGGCATTTAATAAAAATAATTATATTAAACAGCCATCTGTTTCTTTACAAGCATGTGTCCTCCAGAAAACTGAGGTGGAAACCATTGTATTAGAACCCACAATGCTCATTTTTGGTGACAGAATTGAATCTCACAAAGTATAAGTGAGAAAAACTTTATATTTAAAATGAACTTCAGAAGTAATGATCATTAAACCTTGTTAATGGCTCTGGGTGTAGGGTGTTTTTTTCTGTTTAGTTTTTTTTTTTAAATTGAGACAGAATCTCACTTTGTCACCCTGGGTAGAGTGTGGTGGTGTCATGGCTTACAGCAACCTCAAACTCTTGGGCTCAAGCGATTCTCTTGCCTCAGCCTCCCAAGTAGCTGGGACTACAGGCACCCACCACAATGCTGGCTGTTGTTTTGTTTTGTTTTGTTTTGTTTTCTGTTTAGCAGGCCCTGGCCAGCTTTGAACCCACCAGCCCCTGTGCATGTGGCTGGCACCCTAACCACTGAGCTACAGGCACCCGGACTGTTTTGTTTTTTGTCAAATGCACTATAGATAAGGCAAGTATGGCAAAAAGTTATTGCTTTATCAATCTGGACATACTGTGAGTCAAGTAATGTTCCCTGGATAACTTCATAATCCACAAAAGTTCAACCCTACATGAATAGGAACAATACATGTTCATTACCATCTGCGATAGCGACTTACCCCAATCACAAAGCTCATGTGTGTGCTCTCTCTCTCTCCACAAACACACACACCCATACTTAAGGCTCTAGACACACAATTAGTCCTCAATTTTCCCTCTATTACCCTGGCAGTCACCAAAATAGGTATAGGATTCATCTTTCATACATTCCTCAGGTACATTTTTGGGACATTTTTTACTCTTCAAAGCAGGTCTTAATGTTCTTTCTACTCTGATTCACCCACAAAACATGGAAAGAAAATGGGAAGACCCCAGGGTGATCTGCCTTAGGCCCTCAACCTCCAGATCTGTTTTGTTGTTATCTCCAAGAACACCTAATTCAAGAGACCCAGTCTTCATGCCTGGAAAGAAATTAATAAATATTAGCTAATCACAGAAAGACACATCTCACATGTTCTCACTCATACATGAGAGCTAAATATTAAGAACAATTGATCTCATTCCTGAAGGCAGAGAATAAAATGACAGTTACTAAAGGCTGGGAAGGGTAGCAGAAAAGGTACAAAACTATAGTTAGATGGTTAGTTATTGGATGGTTAGTAAAAGGATTAGAATGACATAACAAACTTCAAAAGAAGTTTTCCTGGGCCAAGTGTAGTGACTAACGCTTGTAATCCTAGCATTCTGGGAGGCCGAGGTGATGGATAGCCTGACCTCAGAAGTTCAAGACCAGCCTAAGCAAGAGGGGGACCCCATCTCTACGAAAAATAGAAAAACTAGCCGGGTGTTGTGGTAGGTCCAGGGAGGCTGAGACAAGAGGATCACTTGAGCCCAGGAGTTTGAGGTTGCTGTGAGCTATGACAGATACCATGGCACTTTAGCCTGGGTGACTCTATGAGACTCTGTCTCAAAAAAAAAAAAAAAGAAGAAGAAGAAGAAGAAATTTTCTTGTATTCTTGTTTGAAATTAATGTTTACCTTAAACAAGCTCTATAATCTAACCAAATATAGGGACTAAAATATGTAAAATAATTACTATGCTGAACGCTTTATAGAATTATCACATTTAATATTCACAAAACCCTATGAGGTCACTTCCACTGTTATCCCCATTTCACACATGAGAAAACTAAGCCATCCACTAATTATTAAAGAAGATGCCATTTATAATTGTATGAGAATTCAATGTAAGATGTAACTCAATTCTCTGAGTTAGATGTTCTTGGGGATAACAACAAAACAGATCTGGAAGTTGAGGGCCCACGGCAGATCACCCTGGGGTCTTCCCCTCTACTCTCTGTGTTTTCTAGGCGAATCAGTAGTGGAGTAAACATCAAGACACAAGCTAGTAAGTATTGGACTTTAAATCCATACCTTTCTGTCCAACTCTGGCTTTAGAGTTCTTGACACTATGCTAACCTACTTTTTTTTTTTTTTTTTTTTGAGACTATGTCACCCTCAGTGGGGTGCCCTGGTATCACAGCTCACAGCAACCTGAAACTCTTGGACTTAAGTGATTCTCTTATCTCAGGCCTCCCAAGTAGCTAGGACTACAGGCACTGGCCATGACACCCAGCTACTTTCTGTTGCAGTTGTTATTGTTGTTCAGCAGGCCCAGGCTGGGTTTGAAGCCACCAGCCTCAGTGTATGTGGCTGACGCCTAACCACGGTGCTACATGAGCCAATCCTATTAACCTACTTTAATGAATTCCTTTAACGATCTGTATTTTTTCTAATCTAAAGCCCACATTTTAACATCTCTAAGATTATGATGCATCCTACATTGAGTTCTTACAATTTTAAGTGACCTTCTCTTTCTGAACAGTATATAAAAATAAAGGTACATTTCCCAATCAATCAGTGGTGTGGTAGATTACCTTGGGTTATGCTGCAATAACTAATTATCAGAAAATCTCCAGAACTCAAAAACAAAAAAAGGTTTGTCCTCCTTGCTAAAAGTTAGCTGAAGATCTCTGACTCTCCAGAGCAACAGTGCTCCATGTGATGGCTTAGTACGGCCCTTCCATATCAGCATGTGCTTCCACAGTCACTATTCTAGAAGATAGAACCCTTGAGGTTCTCACACCAGCAACTAAATACTCCAGCCTTGCAGTGATACTGTTACTTTTTCCGCCAATCCATTGGCTAGAATTAGTCACATGGTTCTGTCCACCTACTTGGGAAACTGGGGAGTTTAATCCTCCTAAGTCCCACAGAGGAAAAGAGAACTGGATATGGGTGACCATTTAATGGTCGTACCACAAAAGCTTCTTTGGTTCATTAAAATACGGTCATTAGGACCCCTTAATATAAATATTGAGAGCGTATTTAATTCAACACCAATGAGCAGTGATTGGCCTGTGTTTTGTTATAGTCCACCTAACATAAACTTTCAAAATTCATGTTCGTGTTTAATTGCAAAGAACAAAATTCTAAAATTAATTTCAAAAAGAACATTATGAAACAGCCTAATTCCTATAATGCAGGGAGAGGTTTTAAGCAGGGGTCTATAGATGGGATTCCAGGGGTCTGGAACCTCCTAAAGTTATATATAAAACTTTCAGTACATTTTTTCTGGAGAATGAATATATATCTGTCATCACATTCACACTTGGGGTTCATGATTTATTCATTTGTTTATTCAACAAATATGTACCGAGAGCCCAGGCACTGTTCCAGGTATTGAGAATCCAGCAGCAAACACAACAGGTAAGTCCCCAAACCTCACGAAATTTGCAGTCTGGAATGGGGACAATAGAGGAGCAAGCAAGTAATAAAGAAGAGAATTTAAATTCAGATAGATAACACAAAAGGACAATGGGATAGCCGGTAGGTATAGGGCTGGGGGTCTGCATTAGCTAAAATAATTATGAAAGATTTCTATGAGGAGAAGTGTGACCTAAAACAGGAAATATGAGAAGGAGCTATCCATGTAGGGATCTTGAAATCCTGGAGAAAAGTATTCTGGTTAGAATTTTAAAGAACCTGAGGAATGGATTTGCTCAGCATGTTTGAGAGATGGAAAGGTATCTGGAGTGTAGAGACTGAGTAGGAGAATGGTAGGGAAAGTAGGAAAGGAAGCAGTGCAGAGGCCGATTGTAAGGAGTGTGGAGGCCAGGGCAAGGGAGCATGTGGACAAATGCCCAGGGGAAGGCACCCTCCTTGGCATGAGAAGGCCAAAGTTTCTTTCTGACTGCACCATTTCTATCTGTGAGTCATCTGGCCATCATTAGCTCTGCCACTAAACACCACCTTAACCCATCTGGGCACACCTCTGCACGGGGTCCCTTCCCCTCCTTGCTATTCCAAAAATGTCCTCATCCCCTTTGCCTCTTTGCAAAATAAAGACCACAACCTTCACAGCACAAATATCTGTATACGAATGTGCATTATTTACTCTTCTGAGAACCATTATTGTTTTCTTATTGCCTTAGGGGTTTGGGGATAGCTAGAGTGTGATGGTGTCAGCCTAGCTCACAGCAACCTCAAACTCCGGGGTTCAAGTGATTCTCCTGCCTCAGCCTTCCAAGCAGCTGGGACTATAGGCACTCGCCAGAAGGCCCCCCTAATTTTTCTATTTTTAGTAGACACTCTTTTTTTTTTTTTTTTTTTTT
>NW_003852397.1:4013742-4025940 GCF_000181295.1 Otolemur garnettii | reverse complement strand
GGTGTACGTGGCTGGCGCCTTAGCCGGTTGAGCTATAGGCGCCGAGCCAGTAGACACTCTTGATATTGCTCTTGCTCAAGCTGGTCTTGAACTCCTGAGCTCAAGTGATTCCTCCACCTTGGCCTCCCAGAGTGCTGGGATTACAGGCATGAGCCATTGCACCTGGCCTGCCTTGGGTTTGTATGTATGAACTGAGACAGATGTGTGCCAGTTTAAGGAAACCTGACGCGTGAAGAGTCATTGCCTAGATAATAAAAATGTTCTTCATTTTCAAATTAATGTATAATAGGGTACCTCTCAATAGTAATTTGCCAAAGTAGGATCATTTCAGTTTATGAAAATGGCATTGTCATATATACTTCCAAGAACATTCCAGTTCTACCCACAGAGACGAGCATACCTGTACCTATACATTTAAGGAAAAAGTCATTGTAAGTTATCATTTTTGATTCTTACCTGTAAAAGCAGAAATTAAAGCCCAGTATTTATTTACTCCAGACATCTTTATGCTCAAAAAGCATGTGAATCTCAACTGTCGATGTGCATGTCTGAATATGTGGTGTAACAGATTTATGTGTATTAAGCCTGTGGAAATAAATGAAGACACCCCAAATGAGAACAAAGGCTATTTACTTAGAGCAAGGGAGTCAGCCACCATCATTTGAGTTTGGCAGAGACTCAAAACAGGCATGGGAGTGGGAAAGCTTCATAGTGGAAAAAACAAAGAAAGGCTTCAGGTGCTGTCTGTTGGAGGTTACTGGCCTGGAGAACCAGGAGGAGGGCTAACCGAAAGGCCAGTCAACTAAAAGCTGGACATCCGAAGAAGTTGGTATGGGAAGCGTATTTGGCTTTCTCTGCTTGGCCCTAATTGGAAGGGGAGGGGTTGGTAAGGGATTTGAAAGCTGGCAGGCATTGACCTAATCATTCCGATTGCGGCCTGAGATGGTGGTTTCCCTTTTCTGGCTTGTTGCTACAGAGATTGTGGATCTTTTTAAGTTCTGTTGTGAATACTGTGGCCATTTATATAGTCAGTCTTTCAAGTCATTAACTAGAAAATAATTTAAGCCAAACAACTAAGGAGAAACTAAATGGCAGCTTCCATTTGTAGCGAGGTGATCTTCTGATATATTAAAAAGTGTTTTGTTTTGTTTGTGCCCACTAATTTCCTTCTACCCCATGCACTCACTCATTCATACTGGATCTTGGCATCTGTTGCTCCAGGGTAAGGATGTTACCAGAGAAATTCACAAAAAAACATAAGCTGCCCATGATTTTGAGTTTTTAAATGGACTTGTGAAATTCAAGATAAGAATAATAGTTTAAGAAAGAAATTGTTTTCCTCTGGGTTTGGAAGGCCTAGATTTTGGCTATGGAGACCCGAATGATTCAGATTATAAAATTGATGCCCTAAATAGTAGACTTAGAAAAAGAAATGATAAACCCAAGGGAATTTTTTCCAATCCATAAAGAGATCGTGATTCTGTGGGGTTGGGAGAAAGAAGGAACAAAGGTGCTTGGACATTGGAAGGAGGCTCTCTATAGATTCCCAACTTGGTTTCAGTGCCTGAGGGTGTGGGGATGGAAAAACTGAAATAGGTTTGAGGAAATCCGAAGGCATAAGACAGAGGGCAGAGAGCAGAAGTGACTTGCACCTCCCTTCTGAGATGACGCTGAGAACAGCATCAAGCCTTATGCAATAGACCAGCCCCGCATGGCGCAGGCAGGCACAGTGGTGTAGCCATGGTGATATGACGGTGCCTGAGCAGAAGGTCTTAGGGTGGCCGTGAGTACTCTCCACCTGCTGTAATGTGTGTGTTTCATGTGTAGCTAAGAGTAGAACACACATGGCTCTGACAGACTATACAAGTAGACTAGTACTCAAAATATTTGATCTGAGACTCCAGGAGGACTTGTGTCTCAGAGGATGCCAGCTGGAGAAATGACTGCAGCTGTGGAGTCAACACCCTCTGCCCTGCCACCCCCATGGAGATGCCAGCCTGGTGAGAAAACCATGGGTGTGGGCACAAGAGAAGTCTGCCATTCTTCACAACTGAGATTATCTGGAGATTTCATTTATGTCTCCTAGCATAGTAGTTTTGTGAAACAGAGATTGAGTTCAGTTATAAAGAAATAAAGAAACTTACATATAGCAAATACATGAGGCTTTTTCATTGATACTTACAGTTCAAATGTATATGTATTTACCCTAGAACTCAAGTTTGGCTTTTTTTTTTTTTTTAATAGACTCTCACTTTCTTACATGGGATAGAGTGCAGTGGTGTCATTATAGCTCACTGCAACATCAAACTCCTGGGCCCAAATGATTCTTCAGCCTCAGCCTCCTAAGTAGCTGGGACTACAGGTGCTCACCACCACACCTGGCTAATTTTTCTATTTTTTTTTTAATATTTCCCAGGCTGATCTCAAACTCCTGCCCTTAAGCTATCTTCCCACCCCGGTTTCCCAGAGTGCTAGGATTACAAGTGTGAGCTATCATTCCTGGTGTCAATTTTGCTTTTAAGCATTTTAAAAAGTGGTGCTTTCTGACTCTGTGAGTAAATCTGAGGCATTATTTGCCTGATTATTTAATATATAAATAGTATTGCCCAAACAAAAATCGTTCCTTTGGAATTATAGCACCAAAGAAGTATTACAATAATGCCTCCTGAACCGCAGAACAGTTTTGGCAATTAATCAAAATTCTGGTAAATATAAAACTTAACCTAGTATCTGAGCTATTTTGAGTTGTTATTGCCTTCCTAAATGATATCTACTGATGTAACCAGAACTCTGATTTATATAGATACTAGTGTAGATGAACGATAATACATTTCCTTTAGAAAATACCATATTGCTTTTAGATGAATAATCGAATGCCATTAAACTTCTGACAATCCTTTGTTAAGCTCAAATACCAATTATTGGGTATTGAATTCCTTCCATGAGCCAAGTATTTTGTACACATTAGGTCATTTATTTCTCACAACCATCCTCGAGAATATTGTTGTCCCAATTTAACAGCTGTGGAAAGTGGGGCTGAGCCCAAGATCACGCCAGGAAGTGGCAGATCCAGGGTGAAAGTCCGCAGGACTACCCTATACCTGTACTCCTCTGCGGCTCCCCTCAGCTCAGCCCTTTAATTACTTTTTTGGGCAGGGGGGAAACAGAGCTTGCAGAGATGGCGAGTTATTTTAATTTCTTCTTTATTCTAATTTACATACGGTTGTTATGAAAATTAAAAGAACCATAACGAAATACTCAGCCTTTCCATAGTAACATACTACACTGTAATATTCTCAAACCCAACGCAGAATTCAGCAAATGGTTACAGAGAATTGATATCTATGTTTTGACCTACGTCCTTTGAGAAACATTATGTGTAGTAAAAAACATTTTTCTATCACAGAAAATTTGTCTCCAATGTGCTATTGGGCCATAAGCTGTCTCTTTATTACATCCCAGAGGGAGGAAGTTGAGTGGAAAAGATTCTGCAGTTTAACTGGGAGAGGACATTATACATTTCAGTGGAAGAAAAAAAAAAATCCATCAAAAGCTAAGTAGATAAATTAAAGATTTCATAATAAGTCTTGGGATATAGGTTGGACATGGGTTGGTTTGCTTTTAAATTTCATTAAGGCTGCTTAATCTGTATACCAGATGCTGAAGAAGGATTCCTGCTTTAACCAGTTCTACTCTTTCCACTTGCTGCTGATCTCTTTTTAGTGGCCTAGAGGCGGAGCAGAGTTGGTAGAACTGAAAGGAGAGAGAGAATACAGGTACAGTGACCGGAAGCTGCGCCCCCAAAAATAGTCTCAGGATGTCAAGTGTGGGAAGGTGCTGAAATCCTAAACTGCAGAACAAAAGAAAACAAAACCCCAGCCCGGGAAGAAATGAAGTGCAACACTGAACACAGATTATGCCCTCGGGTGCTCTTCACATGTGGTGAGCAATGGAATTTTGTGGCCTAAACACATGGACAATTACACTGAATTGAGTAACAACAAAAGCTTCTATTTATCCAATGCTTCTTTATGCACCAAAGACTATGCTTAATACTTTCTAGGGATTATTTTATTCAGTCCTCACTAGAAACCTATGACACCATTATTGGTTTGGGTTCCATTTTACAGATGAGGAAACAGAGGGTTAAAGAGATCAAGCATCTGCTGTGAGCTGTGATGGCACAGTACTCAACCCAGGGCGACAGCTTGAGACTCTGTCTCAAAGACAAATAAAAAAAAGAGATCAAGCATCGGCCAAAGGATACGCGTGTAGTAAGTAGCAATTTGACCCTGGGGGGCTAGAACTCTCTTTGCTCTCAATACTGATGGTACTGGTCATGGTTCTTGCTTGCAAGCAGGAATAATAAACTCTGTCTAAAGAAAAGTAACATTAAAAGAAGGAGGGCCAGAGCTCATGTGTCTTAGGAGGCTGGGAGAGCAGGCTTGGAGAAACAAGTAGGAACCCTGGGGTGCAGAAGCTTAGACCACGAGAAGAGTCCATCCAAGGTGTGGCCACCTCTGCCTCTGTGTCTCCCAGGCACTTAGAAACCACCAGTAAATACCACGCTCCCCTACAAACAGCCCAAGATGTTCTTCTTTTGTCTTTGGGGAACACAGATATGGGGGGAGAGTTCATTGCCAGGTGTCAGGGCCCCTGTTCCATATGCTTAGGTGTGAGGAGAGCAAGAGTCAAACTGTCTAGTTTCCAGAGCGGAAGGCAAGGTCCTATGTCCCAAGACCACACTTAATGAGAAATTCCCCCTAAGGTAAAGACCCCAAGGAGTGTTGTTTTCCCAGGACTACTCACTATAGTGATTTTGTATCAAATCATTGCATTAGGGAAGTACATGTAGGTCTGTAAAATAATTTTTGAAAGCTCAGACAAAGGTTAAGTTGTGCAAACATTAAATATTGCAGATTAGAACCTGACTTACCTAGAAATTCTAATAGATGGATTTATGGGATCTCGAAATGCAAATTTTAAAAGGCAAATTTGGTAACTCATACTAAATGTCAATTAATTAGAAATGGTCAGATGAAATTAGAAGTAGATGTCCTTAGCTTAAATTTCTAACTAGCTGTGAGTAAGCCTTTAAAATGACTCACTGTGCTTATAGTCCCAGCTACTCAAGAGGCTGAGGTGGGAGGATTGCTTCAGCCTAGGAGTTTGAGTCTATGATGAGCTATGCTACTCCAGCCTGGGATTGAGCCAGACCTTTTCTCTAAAAAACTCAGTAAATAAAAATGACCCACAAAAAATTTTTTTTGAGATAGTCTCACTATTTAGTTCTCAGTAGAGTGCTCTGGTGCCATAGTTCACAGCTACCTCAAATTTTGGGGCTCTAGCAATTCTCTTGCCTCAAACCCCCAACTAGCTGGGACTATAGGCACCCACCACAATGCTGGCGGAAAGACTAAATAAGTTTCTTAAAGAAAAAGCTAGGACGTCATGAAGTCAGGATTTGAATCCAGGCCATCTGGTCTTAACCCTAGGATTTTAACTACTGCTCTATATTTTTAACAAATCAGACTCTAGAAGACATTATATTAAAAAAAAAAAAAGAATAACAGTGGTAATTTTGCAATAATAAATAGAACCCAAGGAAAAGAAGTAGTCAAGATGAAAGACTCTATTTTGAGATTCTAATCGATAAGGATGATTTTCTCATTAGCTTTCATAGCCACAAGACAGTACATTGTAGAAATTCACAGAAGGATGTGGGTTCATTTATTTTTAGAATCCCCCCCATACATATTAACATTTTATCTATGTATCTACCTTTGCTACTTATTTCTACTCGCTTACATTAAAAGGGAAACCTCATATATTCTGATAATTACGAGTAACCTACAAAGTAAGTATAAAATGTCTCCTTGTAAAAACACTTGGGGGATGCAGTGGCAGTCATAGTAAATTAACATTAAAACAATGAAGTCCAAGGCTAGTCGCAAAGGCTTAGGCCTTAATCCTAGCACTCTGGGACACCAAGGCAGGATGATAGCTTGAAGCCAGGAGTTCAAGACCAGCCTGAGCAAGGGTGAGACCCTATCCCTAGAAAAAATAGAAAAATTAGCCAGGCATGGTGGCATGCATCTGTAGTCTCAGTTACACAGACAGCTGAGGCAGGAGAAGCACTTGAGCCCAAGAGTTTAGCGTTGCAATGAGCTGTAATGAGGCCACTGAACCCCAACCTGGGTGATAGAGCAAGACCCTGTCTCAAAACAAACAAATAAACAAATAAGACAACAACAACAAGAAAATAATGAAGACTAATAAAAGCATTAGATTCAAGCCCTAAGAGTCATGCAAATAGTCCTGTACAGAAAGGGAAAGCCTAAAAGCATGATTGTAAACTATTGAGAATCAAGGTACAAATGGCTGGGTGCAGAGGCTCACATCTATAATCCCAGCACTCTGGGAGGCCCAGGTGTCTAGTAGACTGCTTTAGCTCAGGAGTTAGAGACCAGCCCGAGCAAGAGCAAGAACCCCATCTCCACTAAAAACAGAAAACTACCGGTAGCCAGGCACTGTGGTGGGCACCTGTAGTCCTAGCTATTTGGGAGGCTGAGGCAAGAGGATCGCTTGAACACAGGAGTTTGAGGTTGCTGTGAGCTATGATGATGCATAGGGAGTTCAAAAATGGCCTGTCTGTGGGTTTGGTAAGACCCTGAAGCTGCATGAATCTGGTCAATTTCAGTCTTTGGAAGTCCTCTGGGTGGAAAGCTTGCTTCTCAACTATTCCATGCTCTCTCTTCTCTTCCTTAAAAATACTTCCAAAGGATTTGTTAGTACCATTTGTATCTTGATTTTCATATTTTACTCTCTTGCCTCAGGCCCCCAAGTAGCTGGGACTACTTGGGACTACTTGTTTATTTATTATTTATTATTTATTTATTGAGATAGGGTCTCTTTCTGTCTCCCTGGGTAGAGTGCCATGGCATCATAGCTCACAGCAACCTCAAACTTGTTAGGCTGAAGCGATCCTCTTGTTTCAGCCTCCCAAGTAGCTGGGACTATAGGCACCTGCCACAACACCCAGTTATTTTTAGAGATGGGGTCTCGCTCCTGTTAAGACTAGTCTTGAACTCCTTAGCTCAAGGAATCCACCCACCTCAGCCTACCAGAGTGCTAGGCTTACAGGCCACCACATGCCTTTCCTAAGACATTTTTGAGACAATTTGAATATTAAATATGAAATTTTGGTAATTTTTAAGGTACAATTGTGCTTCTTTTTAAAAATGAAGTCTTTATTTTTTATGAATTCTGAAATATTTACAGACAAAGTATTATGATAGCAGAGATTTATTTCAAAATATTCCAGCATTGTTGGAAAGTGGAGTATAAAATGTTGATAATTATCCAATCTGGATAATAAGTAAATAGGGGCTCATTATCCTATTTTTTCTATATTTATGTGATGTTTAAAAACTTCTATAATAAAAAGTAAAAAGATGCTCGACACAGCAGTTATGGCTTCAGCCACATACACTGAAGCTGGTGGGTTCAAATCCAGCCTGGGCCTGCTAAACAACAATGACAATTACAACAAAAAAATAGCAGAGTCTTGTGGTGGGCACCTGTAGTCCCAGCTACTTGGGAGGCTGAGGCAGGAGAATCACTTTAGGCTAAGAGTTTGAGGTTGCTGTGAGCTGTGATGCCACTGCACTCTGCTGCGGGTGACATAGTGAGATTGTCTCCAAAAAAAAAAAAGAGAGAGAGAGAAAAAAATCCATTTTAAAAATGTGCCACAAAGAGGCTACTGTAAAAGAAGTTTAATTCAAAAGATGTCTGCAATAGTGAAGTTCTAAGCCACATAACTGGGAACATTCTTAAAACGATATCACCATAACATCTACAAGCAACACAGCATGCTTACCCTACGTGGACAAATTGTGGGATTTGTTCTAGAATTAAAAGCAGCTGTAACTTAACAGGTATAAGAAGCGAAAGCACTTTATAGTTATTTGTGTTTATTGATTTAAAATTAAGAGGCCTTTCTCTTGAATTGTAGATAATAATGAGGTTTCCTGTTATAAGCTTGCTATGTGCCAGCTGCTGATCTAAGACTTTATATTTATGAACTCCTGCTACTCTTCAATTACCCAGTGATATAGGCGTTATTGTTCCTCCCATTTTACAAATAAGAAAACTACAGTACTTAGAGGTTACATAATTTTCCCAATGTTGCACTATTGGTTAGTAGTAAAACTGAGATTCAAATACAGGGTGTCTGGCTCCTATATCTAATCCCTTAATCACCAAGTTCTGTCACGATCCAGAGGAAGAGCATATTTTGTAGAGTTATTCTTTGTTTAGACTTTGGGGACCCAGTTTCTTTTATTTTTAGAAAAATAAAGCAACTGTTACTCCCTCTAACATCAGCATAATCCCTTTATTTTTTCATGAACTTCAAATCTATGACTCCCAACATAGTCATAACAGCCCTGTAATGTTCAAATGTATTTATTACAGATGTTTATTTATGGCATGATTTCAAAGGACAGAAAACATCAGAGTAAGCTCTTCTGGTTGATTTAAACCAGGAAAACCTTGAGAAATAGCTCTTACACTGTAGTAGCTGACAACAACATCTCTCGTGTGTGAGTGTCAGCTTCTGGGCAATGACCTTACATGGTTTGCCCTGACCACCTGATTTTCTCAGACAGTCTTCTTGCAGCCCAGGAAATTGTTATCACTGCTTCCATATTGCCAAGGTTCATAAAGGAGTGTTTCTCTCTCCCTTCCTTTCTCTCTCACATACACACGCATTGCTTTATTTGGAAATAAATAGTTTTTAAAAGTCCATTTACCTATGAACTATATCACAATAGGTTTTAAATATGTTAATGAAATTGGAGGACTTTTAATAGCTATTTCTAGAAAGGAATTAGGGGGAGTCTGTATGGGGCTTCAGTTGGACTTAACTGAATGGGTCATTGAACTTATGAATAGTACAGCTTGACTGAGTTTTTTCACTACATCGCTGGAAAATGAATTCTTATAATTAACTGACCAGATTGATTTGTTTGTTCACCCATACAAACATCCATCCCTGAATGACACATTTTCCAATTTTAGAGGAAAACTGTTTTAAGGACAGAACAAATAAATTTCTTGCAATTTAGGAGGTTATATTTATTGCTATAGGGCAACAGTCACTGATAAGATGCCTTGACAGCTCTACAATTTGAAGTTGTCAGTCTCTACACATGTAATAAATGCTGCATATCTTGACTCCCTTTTACCAAATATTACCTCTGTGTGGATTCTGTCCAACAAAAGGAGGGTGTTTCTGTACATACAATCCTATCAGAATTTCTCTTAACACCATAGGAAATGTAGTCTGGTCAAAATTTCTTTTAAAATATGCGAGAAATAAAGAAATAAAAGAAGGAAAATAGAGCTAGGGAGCGAGAGAGAGAATGTGCACCAAGCAATGACAGAAAAAAGACTCGATTATAATTTTTCTAGAATAGTGATTCTGAACCTGGCAGCGTATTAGAATCTCTTTGAGGGTATTTAAAAAATTCTGATATCTGGTTCTCAAACCCAGACATTTGGATTCAGCTGGGTGTGTGGTGACTTTGGTCTTCATGAGAAACATATGAACAGCAATGGCGAGCTAGCTGAACTTGTAGGGATGGAGACATTCTCTATTTTGTGCTTCCTGATCTTCTCATCATAAATAAAATACAATTCAAATAACTTCTGGATTTGAGTGTGATGCGGAGTAGAGCTAGGAATGGTGAACAAAGACATAGCCCATTAATCAATTATTCATTCAACTGACCAACAAATATTTATGTGATGCCTATTCTTCAGCAGACACGGTATTGAGTGCTGGGGACGCAGAGGCAAACAAAACGATCAAAGAAGCCTGATACAGCCTGAAATCTTCCTTGTGGGCTTCAAGTTTCAACCTCTGCTAATGCCAAGATCAATTAGGTTGTGTGTGGCGGGTGGGCGGGAAAGACAGGGAGTATGCAGAATTAAATGACCATAAGGACCAAGCCAGTCTACTAGATAATTTTGTTAATGGAATAAAAACATTTTGGCACTTAGGTGAACCCAAGAGATGATCTACTTTTGTTTTATAGGCAAATAATTTCAAATTCTGAGAGGTTAAATGACTAGGACAGAGCTGGAGAACGCAGATCGTTGACCATTATAATATTACCTATGTTCAAATAAAAACCTTCTCAGCAGATTTTTTTTATTCCAAGTGTCTAAAAGATAATAGACCCTAGGAGAGAGTCTTTGTAAAAGAAAAGGACCTACCAACTTCTTCTCCCACTGAGCTAATCCTAGTGTGAAATTAACTAGCAGTATAGCTAGTCCATTCCACACTGTTGCCCTGTAGGGAGAGAAGCTAGAAAAATGGAGAGTAGGTCTTGGTCCATTTCCTCCCTAACCTTAGTTTTCCTAAGGTCAAACACTTAAAACATTAGAAGGGAATGGCAAGAAAAGACTATTGTGAATATGAGTAAGGGTCTTAGAAGGGAAGACTTAAAAATTAAACCAAAGAGAAAAATTATAATGAAGACGTCTAGTTATATGTACCTTCCCACATCACCTTTGAGGGCTAATCTGCAAGATGAAAGTATCCAGCAATTTTCCTATTGATAGGGGAAATGGAGATCTATACCACACTGAGATTTCATTTTGTACCCATTTGTCTTAAATTTTAAGAAGTCTGACCCTATTAAGTGTTGAGAGGGAGTGATCAATAGGAGCTCTCATAAAAGGCTGGTAGAAATATAGATGGTATAGAAACTTCGGAAAGCTTGTTGGCACTATCAACAACTAATCATACCCTCCACAACCCTGCAGTTCCCATGCTAGGTGTAAACTCTTGACATGTGCATCTGGAGGCCCCTGTCAAACTGTTCCTGGCAGCATCCTTGTAATAGAATAAAACCTGGGACCAATCCAAATGTCCACTGATAGGAGAATGAATAAAGTGTGGTTATAATACAACAGGTATTATGCAGCAGTCAAAACAAATGAACTGCCACTATACACACCGACATGGGTGAATCTCACCAAAATAAGTCGAGTAAATAAAAAAAGCCCAGAAAGTTACATCTAGCATGGAACTTTCTTTTTAATAATAACAAACTACTATAAAATGATTTGTTTTTTTGAAGTTCATAAATTACTTATTTATTATTATTTTGATTACTATGATTTATTTTTTGAAATACATATATTATTAACTATATTTTTAAAAAGTGATGGGAATGATAAATACAAGATTCAGGAGAAAGATAATCTTGGGTTAGGGAAATAAGGGGAATGGGAGGAGGGCCACATGGACGGAAGTATGGTGCTGGCAACGTTCTAGTTCTTGTGTTAGTGGTATGTTCACTTTGTGTATTCAATTATAGAAAGATTAATAGATAATTGTATTAGCATTATTAATTATGGCAGCATAAAACATCTCATAATTTAACAATTTAAACAATAAACATCTGTTATTTCACAACACCTGGAGGTAGGACTCTGGGTGATCTTGGCTCAGAGTCTCACGAGATTACGGTCAAGTTGTCAGTCAGGGCTGCAGTCTCTGAAGCAGTTTTGGCATGGGGCTCCCCCTAGGGCTGCTCATGATGTGGCTTCCCCAGCAAGCAATGAAGAGGGGGAGAGGGAAGGATGGAGGAAGGCAGAGAGATGGAGAGAAAATGAGCAAGAGAAGCCCAAGATGGACGGGGCAATGTCTTTAGCTAATATCAGCGGCGACATAGCATCACTTCTGCTGGATGCTGTTGATCACACAGACCAACCCTGGCAGAAGCGGACTCAGGCTGTGAACACCAAGAGGCAGGGATCACTGGGAGGCTGGCCACACACTATAACATAAGAGAGCAATGCACGGATCAGCGATGAGACTGTGTCAGGAAGCAGTTCTGTGTATTTGAGGTTGGACAATAAATGAATGAATAAAGTGCATTTAAGTCTGAAGGCAACAGGACATAGGGGAAGGAGTGAGACAATTTAGCTTTAATTCTGGCTCTACCAATTCCCACCTTTTTGTCTTTGGGCAAGTCATTTGACTTGTCTCTATTTGGAAAATAGGGAAAAGGAAATTACTTTCTTTAAATTTTTTTATTAAGAAAATATTTAAAAATACCCAAAACAGGCTCGGCGCCTGTGGCTCAAGCCGCTAAGGCGCCAGCCACATACACCTAAGGTGGC
>NW_003852397.1:4011331-4013665 GCF_000181295.1 Otolemur garnettii | reverse complement strand
AAAAAAAAAAAAAAATACCCAAAACAGAATAGCAAGATCAATACCCTATGCCCATAATCTGGAATCAACAACTTTTTCAATTTTAGTGTACTTGTTTCATTTATTTTTCCCTTCCTAAGTGTTTTAAAGCAAATTTCTGACTTTACGTTATTTTATCCTTTTATATTCTAGTATGTATCACTTAAAAGTCTGGATGTTTTCTTACAGATTCCCACATAAAGTTAATTTCATTGCATTAATATATTGAACTATATTCAAATTGCTTTCAATGTCTCAGAACTCACATGTAAGAGTTAGAATTGAGGCTGACTCAGGTAGATTGCTTGAGGTGGAGACCAGCCTGAGCAAGAGTGATACCCACAACTCTAAAAATAGCCAGGCCTTCTGGTAGACACCTGTAGTCCCAGCTACTTGGGAGGCTGAGGCAAGAGATTCACTTGAGCCCAAGAGTTTGAGGTTGCTGTGAGCTATGATGCCACAGCACTGTACTGAGGGTGACAAGTGGAGACTCTGTCTCCAAAAAAAAAAAAAAAAAAGAGTTAAAATTAAAATAATTGTTTTTAAAGAGGTTCTTTTTCTGGAGTGCAGTGGTCTCACCATAGTGATACTGGAACTTCGTCTTTTCTCCTGGTTGGCTCGCCACATATAATACTGGAGTTTCAGGTTCTTGGTTTCAATGATTCGAAGAATGAATTGAAGGACCACAGATCGGTGGTAAGACAGGATTTATTCACAGACACAAAGAATACAGAAATTACAAAAACCCAAACCTGGCAGAGAGAAACCAGGTGAGGAATAAGCTCTCTTGCTCCCTCTTGAAGTCTATCCTCAGGCTCTCTGCTCAGGGGTATATATAGTCACAGGGGGTTGTTTTGATGGAACTCCATGTTTACTTTTTTTGCAGTTTTTGGCCAGAGTTGGGTTTGAACCCACCACCTCTGGGATATAGGGCTGGCGCCCTACCCCCTTGAGCCACAGGCAGTGCCCTCAATGTTTAATTTTAGGGCATGGTCTTCCTAAGTTACAGCCAGCTGTCCAGTGAACTCTCAGGCCTTGGAAACTTACATGAAATTCACCAGTCAGAAGTGCACTGGGAAGGAGACAGCAAGGCCCCAGTGTCTCCCCTGCAGGTGCCTGGCCCTTGCAGCTACTGGAGCCTCCCAGGACCACCCTGCCTACCCTTCAGCTAGCTGGTTCCACTGCCAGCTACAGCTGCACCAACACCACCAGGGCTAAGGCAGCAGGTCTTGGTGCCACCTGTCCTATATCAATAGCTCACTGCAGCCTCATACTCCTGGGTTCAAGCAATCCTCCTGCCTCAGCCTCCTGAGTAGCGGGGACTATAGATGCTTACCAACATGGTTGGCTAATTTTTATTTTATTTATTTATTATTATTACTTTTTTTGGAGATAGAGTCTCACTCTGTCACTCTGGGTAGAGTGCCATGGCATCATAGCTTACATCAACCTCAAACTATTGAGCTTGAGAAATCCTCTTGCCTCAGCCTCCTGAGTAGCTGGGACTATAGGTGCTTACCTCCATGCCTGGCTAGTTTTTCTGTTTTTAGTAGAGATGGGGTTTCCCTCTTGCTCAGGCTGGTCTCAAACTCCTGATTTCAAGCAGTCCACCCACCTTGGCTTCCCGGATTGCTATGGTTATAGGTGCAACCCACTATGGGGTTCTTATTTTTTGAGATAGAGTCTCACTCTATTGCCAGGCTAGAGTGCCATGGTGTCAGCCCAGCTCACAGCATGCTCAAACTTCTGGGTTCAAATGATCCTCCTGTCTCAGCCTCCCTGGTAGCTGGGACTCCTAGCACCCACCACAACAGAGTCTTGCCTTTACTCAGGATGGTCTCAAACTTCTGAGCTCTAGGGATCCTCCTGCCTCAGCCTCTCTGCATATTAGAATTACAGGGATGAGCCACCATGCCTGGCCTCATGCCTGGCTAATTAAAAAAAAAAAATTAGCTCACACCTGTAATCCTAGCACTCTGGGAAGTTGAGGTAGGTGGTTAGCCTAACCTCAGGAGTTCAAGACTAGCTTTAGCAAGACCAAGACCCCGTCTTTACTAAAAAATAGAAGAAAACTAGCTGGGTGTTGTGGCGGGTGCCTGTAGCCTCAGCTACTTGGGAGGCTGAGGTAAGAAGACTGCTTAAGCCCAAGAGTTTGAGATTGCTGTGAGCTATGTTGCCCAGGCTGGTCTTAAACTCCTGGTCTCAAGCAATCCTCCCATCTCGGCCTCCCCAAGTGCTGGGATTACAAGTGAAGGTCATCCCATGTGATAACAGTTGGTTTGTTAGAATGAGAATCCACACAAGGTCTACACGTTA
>NW_003852397.1:4009577-4010881 GCF_000181295.1 Otolemur garnettii | reverse complement strand
GAAAGTGGTGATTTCCTCATTATACTTTTTCTTTTATTCAATGGGATTGTTTTTTGTAATAAAGAAGAACGTTCCCTCATGGACCTGGGCTATTGAGATACCCCGTTAGAAGTGACTTGTTTCCTGTTTCACATCCTCTCAGACCACCCCTTCCTATGGCCATCGCCACAGCAGGTAAACGACAAAGCACCTCTACTCGTATGCACTGCACGGATCTCACTTTCTACCCGCGTTCTTCTGACTCCACAAGGGGGGGACGGTCATTCGTCTCCCCTCTCATAGGATAGATTGGACGTATGAAGGGGTTAAGTACCCGGATACTTGGACCAGTGGAAGATGGGAGATGGTAAATAACTGCTCTCCTGCATCAAGCTGACAGTTATAAAGTGCCCTGCATGTGGCACAAAGCCTCATTGCCCCCAGTGATGACTAGAGAGCACCCCTGTATTGCCTGACTTCCCCTGTTTCCCTCTCCCTACTCATCCACTGCTGTTTCCTGAGATCACTGTCCCAAATATATTACCTAAAAAGCAAGTCCTTTTCTCAGGTTCAGCTTTCAAGGGAGTAAGCCAGGCTAAGACACCACTAAATATAGCTCATATGGGAAATACAGGATAAATGCTTAATTCTCTCATTGCACTGAAAATACTCAGAGTATTACCCTAGTTACATCTAATAATGAACTTGTAGATTTATATTAATCATTGAATTCCAATCAGTTATAGTTCTTACTTTTTTTTTTTTTGGCCAGGGCCAGTTTGAACCCACCACCTCCAGTATATGGGGCCGGATTACAAGTGAAGGTCATCCCATGTGATAACAGTTGGTTTGTTAGAATGAGAATCCACACAAGGTCTACACGTTATGCTTTGTTTGTTTTATCTCTTAAAATCTTTTAATCTAGAGGAGTCCCTTTACTTTCTCTTCCCTCACTTGTCCTGTTAAAGGTATGCAGGCTGGCTTATAGGTTGGATGTGTCTGTTGGCTTCTTTCCGATGCCATTTTTCTTGTTTCTGCACTCACCTATATGTCTAGCAGATTGGAAGGAAATCAGTCCTAAAAACTTGCTGAGACTATTTTGGGTAAAGCATTTCTTTGACAGTGTTATGTACTTCATAATATACCACATCTGGAGGCACGTATGTGTGGACTCCCACTGGCAGTGATGCTGACACTGATCGGTGGCTGCAGGTGGGATCAGCCCAAGGCCTTCATTGCAAAGGTTCTCACTGCCTCTCCTCTACTGATAACTGTTGCCTGAATCAAATAATTCATGAGGAATTAGAAAGTGGTGATTTCGGCTC
>NW_003852397.1:4008391-4009180 GCF_000181295.1 Otolemur garnettii | reverse complement strand
TAACCTTGGGCTCGGGGCCTGTAACTCAGCGGATAAGGCGCAGGCCACATACACTGGAGCTAGAAGGTTTGAACCCAGCCAGACCTCCCAAACAGCAATGACAATTGCAACAACAACAACAACAACAAAAGTGTTCCAGGTGATCATATACATTTCTTGCCCCATACTAAAATCTGCCATTCTGCCAAAGAGCCTCGTTTCTTTTTATAGGAAATGAATTTATTGAAAGTACAATATGAATGCTAAAGGTGCTTATTACTACAAGATTGTCATTACTTCTAGGCCTTTTCTAGGGACAAAGCAAATAAATGCTTCTTTTTTTCTTCAATAAATCTAAGACTTTTCTTAGGATATAAGAAACACAATTTTGAAAAGAAAAAAATCATAAGTTTATGCTATTTGCACTTCAACTTTCATATTACATGGATTCTACTTACTCTGAAAACTCTAATAATTGTTTTTACCTATAATATACAAGAATAATTAGAGATAATATAATAGTATCTATATTTCTATTAGCAGTAAGACTATTAATTGAAGCTTAAGATTTCTTTCTCAGTCTATTTACTATGAGAATATATCCTACTATGATTGCACAGTGAAAATACTATTTTCTGGCTTGGCGCCTGTGGCTCAAGTGGCTAAGGCACCAGTCACATACACCTGAGCTGGCGAGTTTGAATCCAGCCCGGGATGCCAAACAACGACGGCTGCAATCAAAAAATAGTCAGGTGTTATGGCGGGCAGCAGTAGTCCCAGCTACTTGGGAGGCAGAAGCAGGAGACTCGC
>NW_003852397.1:3986455-4008358 GCF_000181295.1 Otolemur garnettii | reverse complement strand
TTGCTGTGAGCTGTGATGCCACAGCACTTTACCCAGGGTAACAGCTTGAGGCTCTGTCTCCAAAAAAAAAAACAACAAAAAAAAACAATTTTCTAAAGTCATTTGTTAAGTAAACAAGTAGTATGGTAAGGCCACTAATTTAATATACAGTTGTATGTTTGGCTTCAGTTTGTTTTCAAATTTTAGGAATTGAATTTTCCTTTTGGATTTAAAATTATTTTGAATATGTAAAATAAATGCCTGATTTTAAAATCAAAGTTGTATAGACAAGGTATATACAGTGTAGTCTAGCTTCTCTGCTTATCTCCTCTACATTTCTTCCCATTCTAAGTATGTGCAAGTATCCGTGGTTTATCTATCTTACAAAAAAAGCATCTTGGGCTTTTCTTTTTTAAGCTAATATATATTCTGGAGGTCACTCCCTATCCAGTACAGAGAGGTGGCCCTCATTCTTTTTCACAGTTGTATAGTGTGTTTCATTCTGTGTGGATCTACCCAAGTTTGTTCAACCTGTCTCCTGCTTGGGGTTATTTGGATTGGTCCAGTCTTTTGCTATTATAAAATAATACTGCAATGAATAACCTGTGCATAAGTCAGTTTGTATTTTGGGATAGCTTCCTAGAATTGGAGTTTCTGGATCAAAGGGTGATATATATGATAATTTTGCTAGGGATTATCAAATTCCCTTCCACAGATGCCATGTACCATTTTACATTTTCTTTCCTTTTTTTTTTTTTTTTTTGAAACAGTCTCCCTTTGTCACCCTTGGTAGAGTGCCATGGCGTCATAGCTCACAGCAACCTCAAACTCTTGGCTCAAGCAATTCCCTTGCCTCATCCGTCCAAGTAACTGGGACTACAGATGCCTCCCACAACACCTGGCTATTTTTAGAGACAGAGTCTTACTCTCGCTCAGGCTGGTCTCCAACCTGTGAGCTCAGGCAATCCACCTGCCTTGGCCTCCCAGAGTGTTAGGATTACAGGTGTGAGCCACACCATTTTGCATTTTTTACAGCAATATGTGCCTTCCTCACAGCCTGCCAACCAAGTAGGTGGTCAAACTCTAGGATTTTTGCTAGTCTGATGGCTTGTCTTCTTTTATCATCCTGCCCCTGGATAGACCAGGATGCTTTCACCTGGTTTTAGAAGAGATCTCTCAGGATAAACAATAGATAATTGTATTGAGGATATCAAAGGAAGGTGGCTGCAGTATTTCTATTTCCACTCACCTAATCATGAAAATGCCAAAGCCTCATCATCACCATCCTTGTTAAGACTTTGTATTTCGGCTCGGTGCCTATAGCTCAACCGGCTAAGGCGCCAGCCATGTACACCTAAGGTGGCGGGTTCGAATCCCCAGCCCAGACCCACCAAACAACAATGACGGCTGCAACCAGAGAATGGCCGGGCGTTGTGGCGGGCACCTGTGGTCCCAGCTACTTGGGAGGTGGAGGCAGGAGACTCGCTTGAGCCCAGGAGTTGGAGGTTGCTGTGAGCTGTAATGCCACGGCTCAATAACCAGGGGGACAGCTTGAGGCTCTGTCTCACAAAAAAAAAAAAAAGACTTTGTATTTCCAAAGGTTGGCTTGGGTTTCTAGTCAAATAAAAGAACATCAAGTATGACCTCAATTCTTTTAAGGTCAGCAGAATGTGGATTGGCCCATAAGAGAAGTCCACTTAAACTTTACAAGCCTCAGAGTCCTAAGAAAAAAAGACCAAGAACCCCAGGCCTATCTTTTGTCAGTGTCTGTCTTCAGAACCACCACAATGCCAAGGAGAAGTTCCTGTGTTTGTCTGACAGTTTCCACAGATTGTGGTGTGACCACTCCTCAGCCTACAGGGCTACTTACACTCAGAAACTCTCTTAACTGCTTTGTGGGAGTAAAGTATGGGTGGACATTGCTTTTTTCTTTCAGCATCTCTCATTTTCCTACATTCTAGTAGGCAATTTTAACCCCCCCCCCCCACCGCCCCATAGACATTTGACAATGTTTAGGCACATGGGTCTCACAACTTGGAGAAGGGGACTGCTAACATCTCATGGGTGGAGATCAAGGCTGCACTAGACATCCTGCAACACTCAGGACAGACCTTCCTCCCCCACCAAAGAATGATCTGTTCTAAAATGTCAATAATGCCAAAGTTGAAAAACTCTGCTATACTTTCTTTATGCACACGTTCATAGACATTTTCAAAATGACTATTATTAGTGGCAGAGGAAGGGCAGAATTGCAGACGCTCCTCTGCCCTGCTCCTCCAAAAGTCACTAGCAATTCAGAAATCTCTTTAATCATAAAGACTTTAAGGAATTATATATTTATCTGGAAGATTAAAGAATAAATACCACTTTAACCTTCCAAAAAACGATTATCATTAAGTACAATGCAACCTTTTAACTCTAAGTACAAAGGAAAGTGATGATTATTTAAAGTAAATGGGACCAAAAGTCCCATGAATAATCAAAAACTTGGTTAATAGAGTATGACCAGAGAATAATGCACTTGGCTTCTGTGAAGAAATTAAAGTACATGCTGTGAATTGGTATTAAGGAAATTGCATGAAAACGTACCCTTATGGTACTATGACACTGAAAAACAGCCTCAGGTGCACAATATAGTTATTACATTCAGTCTTTATCTCTCTTCGTATTTTCATGACTTCTTTCACCTTGGATAACCCAGAAGCTCAGGCCTTGGAACTTTTTGAAATGGTAAGGTATCTCACTCTCCGTATTTATTTTCTTCTAGTATTAATAATGATCTGAATTTTATTGCCCAGAGTTTCTCTCTTTCACAGGAATTATTTTCAAACTTTAGCTTACCTTACTTGAGGGCATACACTGTGTTTAATACTTATAAAAATAATTCAAATTAAATGTGTCCCTAAAAAGTTATACCTAAATTGAATTTTTATAAATGAAACCAAATTATTTATTTAGAGACAGTCTCACTTTGTCACACTTTGTAGAGTGCCCGTGGCATCACAGCTCACAGCAACCTCGAACTCTTGGGCTCAAGCTATCCTCTTGCCTCTGCCTTCCAAGTAGCTGGGACTACAGGCGCCCACCACAACGCCTGGCTATTTTTAGAGACGGGGTCTCGCTCTGGCTTAGGTAAGTCTGGAACTCGTGAGCTCAAACAATCGCCCTTCTCGGCCTCCCAGAGCTCTAGGATAACAGGCGTGAGCCACCATGCCCTGCAAGACCAAATTTTTAAATCACAAGGAAATTTTGCCAAAATGATTACGAAGCTAAACCTTTTGTAAAGCATTTTTTTTCGAAGTTAACATTATCCTTTAATTTGCTTTTTGAAGTTCTAATTTTTACATGTAGCTCAGTCTGGTTCATTATTATGCACAAGGCTAATATTTAAAAATATCAACCACAAATTTGGAAGAATTGTGAAAGTTGAAAAGAGTTTTACAAGCCACTTTTAAGAGCATAAAAGGTGAGTGTATACCCTTTATTATTACTTAACGGGGTTATTTTTAGGATTAATGAAGAAATACATGAGTTAATACGCGAAAAGCATTCAGTTCAGTGATAGGGCTTTTTTTTTTTTTTTTTTTTGACAGGGTCATGCTCTGTCGCTCACGCTGGAGGGCAGCGGCCTGATCATAGTTCACTGCAGTCTCCAAGTCAGGAGCACAAGGTGTGTGTGGGGGTGGGGTGGGGTGAGGGTCCTCCAGCATAAGCAGTTTTTTTTTTTTTTTTAGAGACAGAGTTTCACTTTATGCCCCTGGGTAAAGTGCCACGGCCTCACGCAGCTCACAGCAACCTCCAACTCCTGGGCTTAGGTGATTCTCTTGCCTCAGCCTCCCGAGTAGCTGGGACTACAGGCGCTCACCACAACACCCGGCCATTTTTTGTTGCAGTTTGGCCAGGGCTGGGTTTGAACCTGCCACCCTCGGTACATGCGCCCTACCCCAACGAGCCACAGGCGCCGCCCAGCATAAGCAGTTTATTTTAAAATCATTTGTAGGGCGGGAGGTCTCCAATCCCTGGCCTCAAGCGATCCTCCTACAGATGCCTCCCAAAGTGCTCGGTTACAGGTGTCAGCCACCGCGCCCGGCTCCGTTTTGAACCCCTCACGGTAAGCAGAGCTCCAGGGCTTGGCGCAAAAAGGAGAGGCAGGGAGCAGGCAACCTTTCTCTGCAACCTCTCCGCATCCCTGGGAAGGAGGCATGGGTAGTTCTGCCAGGGTTGTACATGAGGAAACAAAGACTCAGCAAATAAGCTAGAGATTCGAACGTGGGTCTGAGGACATCCCTCGGGAAACGGACCCCTTTACTCCGCGCCACGCCACCTTCGGTCTGGTTGGGCCTGAGGGCACAGTCCCACACCTGGACTTTCTGTTCCACCTCTGAGCCGTGGCCGAGCTCCAGCAGCCACGCAACATGAGGGCCGGCCAGAAGCCTGCGGCGGATAGCGACGAAAGACTTCTAGGAGGAGCAAGCGCCTCCGCCTGTGGTCCTTCCCTGCCGGCGGCCTGAAAGAGGAACTTGGTAGGCACCCTTCTTCAGGACACAAATACCATTTACGCACGCCCACTCTGCGCTGGGCGCCAGGAACGTTATGAATCTACACTCCGCCCAGCCTGCTGGTGAAGGGGTACAACTCGCCGCCCACAACCTATGGCAACCGCCACCTACCAGCTCAAGGCCGGAGGACTGGATGGGAGGAGCTGAACTTCACCTTCCGGGGGCGCACCTTCAAAGCCCCGCCCCTTCGAGGCGTTCTGGGCTAAGCCGTAAAGTGGGGAGTATTCTTTGCCCCTTGACAGCTCGTCTCCATCTTTACGGCAGGCCGCATTCCACGCCACTAATATGGCGTCCTCCATATAGGAAGTGGCCGTGGTTTCTACCCCGAGTGGCTGAGGGCAGTGCTGAGCTTGGGTTGCTGTACATCTATGCTGGGCTGCCGAAAGCAGCAATTGAGGGGATTTCTAGTCACAGTTCTAGGAAGCCATCCTCCTCTGAGGGTCGAGAGTCGGCCCTTTCTTTTAGTTTCTGCAAATTCTGCCTCTGTCCCTGGTTTGTTTTCCGAGCCACCTCCGGACACCCCCAGGTCCCTGACCCCGCCAGACTCAAACTATGAACCTTCGGCAGCTGCTGTTGTGCTTGCCCCGTTATCTCGAACCCTCGGGTCCCCAGCGTCGCCGGTGGTGGTCCCAGTCCTTCGACACCATCTCCTCAATAGGTGCCTGGCGTGCTCAGTCCTCGAGGTCCCCGACCCACTGGAACCAGGTGGTGTCGGAGGCGGAGAAGATCGTGGGCTATCCCACGTCCTTCATGAGTCTCCGCTGCCTGCTGAGTGACGAACTCAGCAACATCGCTATGCAGATGCGGAAGCTGGTGGGGACGCAGCACCCTCTGCTTACCACAGCCAGGTGAGCTACCCTCTCTCGCTGACACACTCGCACTCACTGGAGTTCTTTTTTTCTGGCTGGCATACTTATCCCATCTTACTCAGACTGGTTCCTGGCTCCTTTTACCCCTTCCTTCCCTCAATCGTAGACACTCCGCGTGTGTCTTGTATAGTCCACTTAACATTCTTGTTCAGCTGAATGGGTAAGTGGCTTTCTTTTGAGAAACATTTGTACACATTTCCCTTTTTTGCTTCTTTTTTTTGGCCAGGGCTGGGTTTGAACCCGCCACCTCCAGCATTTGGGCTCGGCTCCCTACTCCTGTGAGCCACAGGCACCGCCCCCTGTTTTGCTTCTTAATTATTGAGGGTAAAGATGCCTCAGTGATTTGTGGAGGAATAGAGCAGGGATCTATGTGGTTTGAGTCATTTCCTAGAAATAGTCTTTTAAAAGTGGGATACATTAATTTTCAATTATACAGCGTTCAAGGGATCACCTTCAGAAAGTGGGGAGGGAGAGATAGGCTGAAGTTGGATAGTTCTTTCCAATGAGTGTGCAGGGCTTGAATTTATCCAGGCAGTATTCATTATCCTCTTGGAATTTTTATCACTTATGTTGGGCTACTGCCGTAAAAACTCTTATAAAACTCTTTTCTCACTTAAAAAACCCATACCTTTTGATTCTTAATTAACTTAAATATACAAAAAAGTACGAGAATAAAAATAGTGAAGAGAACATACTTGCATACCCTTTAATCAGATTGACTGCATGTATATATGTGTATACTCCTATATCCTATTTACATACCTATACAGAGGGTGCCAAAAATGTATACACATTTTTTTTTTTCTTTTGAGACAGAGTTTCACTTTGTTACCCTTGGTAGAGTGCCATGGTGTCACAGCTCATAGCAACCTCTAACTCTTGGGCTTAAGTGATTCTCTTGTCTCAGTCTTCAAGTAACTGGGACTATAGGTGCCCGTGCCTGGCTATTTTTTTGTTAGAGTTGTCCTTGTGGTTTAACAGGCCTGGGCCAAGTTTGAACCCACCTGCGTTGGTATATGCGGCCAGTGCCCTACCCAATGAGCTCCTGGCGCCACCAATGTACATGCATTTTAAGAAAGAAAAAAACTGAGTTAAAATTGTAATACTCAAGGCATGTTTGACATCAGTAATTACAAGAGATACAAGATCAATATACAAAGGGCCAGGCACGGTGGCTCACGCCTGTAATCCTAGCACTCTGGGAGGCTGAGGTGGGAAGATCGCCTGAGCTCCTGAGTTTGAAACCAGTCTGAGCTAAAGTGAGTCCCCACCTCTAAAAATAGCCAGGTGTTGGGCCAGGAGACTGTAATCCCAGCTACTGGGGAGGCTGAGGCAAGAGAATCACTTGAGCCCAGGAGTCTGAGGTTGCTGTGATCTCTGTGCCATGGCACTCTACCAGGAGCAACAAAGTGAGACTCTGTCTCCAAAAAAAAAAAAAAAAAAAATCAACATATAAGGTAACATATGTTATTGGTATATATTGAGTATTACAGTTTTAATACAATGTCTTTATTTCTTAAAATGTGTATATGTTTTTTGGCACCATCTGTGTGTATGTGTGTATAAAATTATTTTTTTATTTACTTGAGTGTAGGTTACATACATCATGGTTCTTTATGCCTACATCCTTCAGTATGTATTTCCTAAGCACAGAGATATTCTCTTAGGTATATTTAATACAATACTTTAATCTACCATTTATATTTGGTTTCTGTTAGTTGACCTAATAACATCCTTTATAGCATTCCTTCCCCTCAGTACAGGATCTAGCGTAGGACCAGGTATTGCATTTAGTTGTCATATCTCTTTAGTGTCCTTAAAACAGAAACATTTCTGTAATTTTCTTGACTATTGTGACTAGATCAGTGCTTCTCAGTTGGGGCAGTTTGCTTGTATGAGGTCATTTGGCAATGTATGAAGTTTTTTGGTTGTCATCAAAGAGGCATGTTACTGGCATTTAGTAAGTAGAGGACAGAGATGCTACCCTACAATGCCCAGAATAGATCCACAAGAAGAATCATATACCCCAAAATGTCAATAGTGCCAAGTTGGAGAAATCCAGGACAAAAAATGATATATTTTTTTAAAGACAGTCTCATTTTATCACCCTTGGTAGAGTGCTGTGGCGTCACAGCTCACAGCAACCTCCAGCTCTTGGGTTTAAGCAATTCTCTTGCTTCAGCCTCCTGAGTAGCTGGGAACACAGGTGCCCGCCACAGCGCCTGGCTATTTTTTTGTTCCAGTTTGGTCGGGGCCGGGTTCAATCCTCCACCCTACTCACTGAGCCACAGGCACCGCCCCCAAAAATGATTTTTTTAAAATTAAATTTATTTTGAGATAGATTGTAGATTGACATGAAGTTGGAAAAAATAATATAGAGCCATCCAACACATCTTTAGTTGAGTTTCTCCCAATGGTAACATCTTGTAAAACTGTGATACAGTATCACAAGCAGGACATTTACACTGATACAGTCAAGATATAGAAGATTTTCATCACTCCATTGATCCCATGTTGCCCTTTTTTTTTAGCCACATCCTCTTTCCTTGTCTGCTCTCTTTAATTTTTTAATGAGACACTTGTCGTTTTCTTCCTTCAAAAGTTAAATAGCAATGATGAAGAGATTATTTCTTGCCATTGTTCCCAGTTATTAGGAAAGTCACCTTATGCTTGGGTTAAACTTGTCCTATTAGCTAGACTGTTAGTTCTCTACAGAATTTAGATGATACACACTCAAAACACATACCCCTATGTATGTGTATGTTTTATTTTTTTAATTTATTTAATTTTAAATTTTTTTTGCAGTTTTTGGCCGGGGTCAGGTTTGAACCCGCCAGCTCTGATATATGGGGCCGGTGCCCTACTCCTCTGAGCCTCATGCGCCACTCTATGTGTATGTTTTAAAGCTTAATAAAACTTATGAGCTTTGGGGGCCGGGTGTGGTGGCTCATGCCTGTAATCCCAGCAGTTGGGAGGCCCAAGTGGGTTGGATTGCCTGAGTTCACAGGTTCTAGACCAGCCTGAGCCAGAGCAAGACCTCATCTTTAAAAATAGCTGGGTATTGTGGCAGGCACCTGTAGGCCCAGCTACTTGGGAGGCTGAGGCAAGAGAATCTCCTAAGCCCAAGAGTTAGAGGTTGCTGTGAGTTATGATGACGCAACACTCTACCCAGGGCGACAGCTTGAGACTCCGTCTCAAAAAAAACTAATGAGCCTACCACTGAACTTGAGAACTATAACTACCAAACCTGACTCCCACTATACTGTTTTGTTTATTTTTCAAAAAATTTGAAAAATTTTCCTTTTTAAAATTACATGGTAGTTTATTGGATATGGCTTTTGTGACTTGTCTTTTAAAATTCATTGTTGTTTCTGGCTCAGGGCCCATAGCTCAGTGGCTAGGGCGCTAGCCACATACACCGAGAGTTGGCAGGGTTGAGTCCAGCCCAATAATGACAACAACAACAACAACAACAAAATAGCCAGGTGTTGTGGCAGGCACCTATAGTCCTAGCTACTTGGGAGGCTGAGGCAAGAGAATCACTTAAGCCCAAGAGTTTGAGGTTGCTGTAAGCTGTGACGCCACATCACTCTACCCAGGGCAACATACTGAGACTCTGTCTCAATTTAAAAAATAAATAAATAAAATTCATTGTTGTTTCTAAGATTCATCCGTCTTGTGTATTTCATTAGTTTTTCCACTAGTGTATGAAATTCTGTTGTGTGAATAAACTATAATCTTCTTTTTTCTGTTTTTTCTTTTTTTCCTTTCCTTTTTTTTTGATGCAGAGTCTCACTTTGTTGCCTGAACATCCTGGCTCAGGATGGTCTCAACTCGTGAGCTCAGGCAATCCACCCACCTGGGCCTCCCAGAGTGCTAGGATTACAGATGTGAGCCAGCTGCACCTGGCTTCTTTCCTTTTCTTTTTCTTTCTTTCTTTTCTTTCTTTTTTTTTTTTTTTTTTCTGTGGCGATAAGGTCTCACTATATTACCCAGGCTGGTCAAAAATTCTTAGTCTCAAGCAATCTTCCCACCTAAGC
Organism: Otolemur garnettii; assembly: GCF_000181295.1. NCBI lineage: Eukaryota > Metazoa > Chordata > Mammalia > Primates > Galagidae > Otolemur > Otolemur garnettii. Next base: position 3,998,911 of record NW_003852397.1, on the reverse strand, counting down.
CTCCCAAAGTGCTAGGATTATAGGTGTGAGCCACTGTGCCTGGTATATAATCTTCCTTTTATCAAGATTTTGGTTGTTTGCATTTTCTGGTATTATAAAAAATGCTGCCGTGAGTTTGTTTGATGTCTTTTGGTGCTCATGTCTTGAGCATATAGATACGGGAGTGTAACTGTCGGGTAAGTACATGTTCATCTTTACAGCATAATACCAAATTGTTTTCCAAAATGTTTGTAACAGTTTAAGCTCTCATAGGCAGTATCTGAGTTCAGATTACTTTATGTACTCATAACACTATACCCAAGAGGTTCCTTCTTTTGTCTATTTCTTTCTTTTCTTTCTCCTTTTTATTTTTTAAGACAAGGTCTCTCTCTCTCTCTCTCTGTTCTCTCTGTTACCCGTACTGTGCTGCAGTGGTGTGATCGTAGCTCACACATAACCTTAAATTCTTGGGCTCAACAGATCCTCCTTCATCAGCTTCCCTGCATCACTACATCTGGCTATTTTTTCCCTCTAAGAGAAACAGAGTCTTGCTCTACTGTCCAGGCCTGTGGTTGATATTGTTTATCCTTAAACAATACTCTTGCCTCAGCTCCCAGAGTGCTAGGATTACAGTATGAACTACCGTGAGTGGAAGAGTTTTCTTAATTCTCAATAATCAAGTGGGAGGTTTGTGTGTGTGTGGGGTGGGAATTCTGGTGTCAGTGGTGGGAGTTACACTAGTTTATGGCATTGTGAATATTGTTATCCCTATAATAAAGCATTGATGTGAAAAGGGCAGAGCTAAAAGGAGCTTTATTCATGTGTTATTCTGAATATTGGTAATTTGTCTATTTAGTTGCAGGAGCATCAGATGCGGGTTTAGAGCAGATCCCTTCTGAGGCCCCCAGGGAGACACCAGATGAAAGCCTGTGAGACTAATGGTTCCAAAGTTTTCCTAATTGTAGCCTACCAAAGAATTGGAGAGGCACAAAATAAGTAAGATTTAGCAAAATTGTGGTAGCATGTGTGGATTGCTTTATTTAATAAGAAAAAACTAACTGTAATTTTTTATTAGTGTAATTTTATTTATTTAAAAGTGTAATTTTATTATACTTTGACAATGTGTTACAAATTGTTTAGATAGTCTGAACTCTTAGCCAGTGAACAAAGAAACTTGGGGGAGTGATATCTGTCCATCTGCTGTATACTTCTGTTTGAGCAAAGGAGCAGACATTTGATCGAGAAGTTAGGCCAGGTAATAGCTACTGAGAATTATAACTAAAAACATGGATTAAGCAGCTATGTTATTTTACATACTGTACACCATAATTTGTTGAAATCTTGTCAGCAAAGCATTGATGATTAAGAGGAAGATGCGTTCATTGTGGTAGCCTAAAGGCACAAAGGCCCCTTGAACTTAATGCAATTAGGACCATAGAAAGTTGGACTTGTTAAGTTCTTCTACAATTATAAAATGACCCATTTTACATTTTGAGTTTCTGTATTTTGCTTAAATGAATATTCTAATCCTGTGGACCATTCACTTTTTGATTACATCTATATGGTATGTCAGTGATGAATCATGTCTAATGCCCTAGTATTTAAATGAATGGTGACATTACTGGCAAAAAAGCTAAAGGAAAAAAGGAAACCACCATAATTGATTATTCACTTTCTTTTCTTTACTTAAGCCATCCCATCAAGAAAAGAGGAAAATGGCCTAAATTTATGCTCTTTAACAGTTTAATCCAGAAGGGAGATTAAATTAAAAATCTCAAGATTTGGTGAGATAATGATCCTGTTGCAGGGGACAGTGGAGCAGTTAGCTCAGTTTTTACCCTTGTCCTTCTGGATTTTCTAGTGTCTTTCTGTTGTAAACTACTATAAATAGTTCTCAGTTAATTGATTGTTTATTGAAGCTTATGGAGGGATATAAAGAAGTCTAAAACATGGACCCTGTCCCTTGATGAACTGATAAAAAACATATTTACAAATATCTACTAGAAGGAAACAAATTACTTGTGTCTAATGAGTTATTACATTTGGAGATGGCCTGGAATAGTAGAAAACCTTTCATTGAAGGGAGATGGATAAAAATTACATGAGTAATATTTTAGGGTAGTGGCAATACCTCCCGTATTTTTTCCTTCATGATTCTTTTTTTCTACTTTCTTCCGAGGCTGTTATACCTTTAGTGGGTATAGGGAGAATCTTAAAAACGTAATTAAGCTATGTAACAAAGTAAAATGAGCAGCATGAATAGAGCTAGAATAGCTAAAACAATGTTGCAGAAAAAGAGGGGAGGAATCATTCTACCTTCTGTTAAGTCTGACTATATAGGCACATTAATCAAAATAGTGTGGTATTGGCAGAGGAGTAGACAGATCAATGGAACTGAATAGAGAATCCAGGAATAGACTAACACCAATATGCCCAATTGATTTTTAACAAAAGTACAAAAGCAATTCAGTGGAGAGAGGATAGTCTTTTCAACAAATGGGGCTGAAACAGTTGGACATCATTATTATCTTAGGCAAAAAAGTGAACCTGGACCTAAACCTCACACCATATTAAAAAAATCAGTGTAAAATGGATTATTTTCAAATCAATGTAAAATGGATTTAAATATGCAACATAAAAGTTTTGGAAGAAAACATAGAACATCTTCAGGACCTACAGTTAGGTAAACAGTTCTTAGATGCATTACCAGAAACTTAATTCATAGAACAATTGGACTTCATCAAAATTTAAACCTTTGTGAAAGACCCATTTAAGGGCATGAAAAGGTTAGCCACAGACTGGGAGAAAATCTTTGCAAGCCATATCCAAAGAAGGACTTATCTCCAGAATAAAGCTCTTTACACACTATAGTAAAAAATAAAAATGCAGTTGGAAAACAGGCAAAAAGAGGAACCCATAAGCATGTGAAAAGATATTCAACATTGTTAGCTACTAGAGAATTGCACAATGAGATGCCACTGCCTACCTATCCGAATGGCTAAATTAAAACAAAATTGACAATATGAAGTCCTGATGAGGATGCAGAGAAACTTGATTTTTCATACATTGCTGAAGGGAATGTAAAATGTTTCCAGCCACTCTGAAAAACAACTTAGCAATTTCTTATAAAATTAAACAAACACTTACCCATACACTTACAATATAATTGAATAGTCATACTCCTGAGCATTTATTCTGGAGAAGTGAAAACTTACATCCATATCAAAACTTATACACTAAGGTTTATAGCAGCCTTATTTGTAATAGCCCCACGCTGGAAACAACACAAACGTCATTCAGGGGTGAATGGTTGAACTCACTGTAGTAGATATATAATAATGAAATGCTGTTTAACAATAGGAAGTGAACCATGGATACAGGTTGAATGAATCTCAGTGGAATTATTTTGAGTGAGAAAAGTTTATCTCATTCTTCAAAAAATTACAAATAAAGTTATTTCATAGAAGTTAGTTTTTTTCTTATTAAATAAAGCAATCCACATATGCTGTTTTATGATCCAGCAATTCCACTTCTGGGTATATATCCAAAATAATTGACAGCAGGGTCTCAGCTGGGCACAGTGTCTCATGCCTATAATCCTAGTTCTCTGGGAGGCCCAGGCAGGTGGATTGTGTGAGCTCAGGAGTTCAAGACCAGCCTGAGCAAGAGTTAGACCCTGTCTCTACTAAAAGTAGAAAAACTAACTGGGCCTTGTGGCAGGTGCCTGTAGTCACAGCTACTCAGGAGGCTGAGGCAGGAGGATTACCTGAGCCCAAGAGTTTGAGGTTACTGTGAGTTATGATGATGCCAGGGTACTCTACTCAGGGTAACAGGATGAGACTCTATCTCAAAAAGAAAAGAAAGCAGGGTCTCAAAGAGATATTTGTATACTCATGTTAATAGCAGCAATATTCACGGTAGCTAAATAGTGGAAGCAGCCCAAGTGTCCATGATGGACAAACACAGTGTGGTATGTACACACTATGGAATATTATTCAGTCTTTAAGAGGAAGAAAATTTTGACACATGTTACAGCATGGATGAATTTTAATGACAGTTATACTAGTGAAATACACTAGTCATGAAAGGATAAATGCTATATGATTACACTTATGTGTGTCTAGAGTAGTCAAATTTAGAGCAGCAGAATGTAGAAACAGAGAGGTGATTGCCAGGGCCTGGTGGGAGGGAAGAGTGAGTTGTTAGGTATAGGCTTTCAGTTTGCAAGGTAAAAAAGTTGCACAACACTGTGAATACACTTAATGTTACTGAACTTGATGCTTAAAAATGGTTAAGGTGGTGAATTTTATGTATCTGTATTTTACCACAATTTTTTAAAAAAGCTGATCTCAAACATTTATTCTGTGATTCTGTGCATGTAACATTTATATAATTTTCAAAATAATAAAACTGTAGAGATGGAGAACAATAAGTGTTTTCTAGAGCCAGGATCAGTGTTGGGAGTAAGGAGGAATGTAAGTACAAAGAGAAATATTATGGTGAAGGAACAGTTGGGAAATCTTGACTTCATGATGTTGGTTACATGAATCTATACATGGGATCAAGTTGCATAGAATGACATACACCTACACACAAAATGAATGGAGGTTACAAAAATGCTGAAAATGGAATAAGGTGTGTAGTGAACACTAATGTGTCCATGTCAACTTTTTGACTACAGTTATAAATGATATCACCATTGGATGAAAGCTGGGTGAAGTATACATAGGACTCTATACTATTTTTGCAACTTTCTGTTTGTAATTATTATTTTGAAAAGCAAAAAAACCGACTTCAAATTGAGAAAATGAAAAGAGAGAGACAGACAGACAAGAGTAGTAGATCTTGGAGACCAGATTATCTCTGTGTTTCTGTGTGACCCCAGGAAAGTCATTTGATCTCTTTGGGCTTTAGTTCCCCAAGCATTGAAGTAAGGAGTTTGACTGGTTGATTTCCAGCGGTGTTGCCAATTCTAGACTATTCTAGAAATTAGTGTTGTAAATGAATGTGGCAGGCCATCGTCAGTCTAAAGCAGAGAGTGAACAGATTAAATGCAGTTTGGTAATTGTGGGAATACATTTTCCCACAATTTAAACATCTTAAAAGCTCAGAAAACAGAATGTTTTTTCAGATTTGTGAATCTGAACTGATATGAGACTGTTTATAGTCTCTATCTCACTTATGAATATCATTCATTTTGTTGCAGAAATATTAATGCATTTGATTAAAAGGTACTGCCCTAATTCCTGTTGACATGTTGGATAAAATGCACCTTTCTAAAATCTGAAAAATTTTGAATTCTGAAAGACATTTAGTTTAGCTTCAAAGGCTTTGGATAAGGGATTGTGGACCTGTCCAAGATGACAGGGAGATATGTAGGATGGCCCAGGTATGCGGCATAGATTGGTAGGATGGGAGAAGCTAAAGGTAGCAACAGTGCCTCAATGGCCCCCTTCCTCCAAGTACAATTTGCACTGTAATTGCTATATTACTACCTCTCTAATTAACTGTGTATGTGTACATACATACACATATACATAATATGTAAATTTTTAATCACTTACATTTCTGTATAAATCATTAAAATTAAGTACATTTAGCTTTTGTAAATTCATATCCTACCTATTGTCAAGAACTCGAGTGCTTTTAATATCATATGTATGATTGTTTCAAATGTGATGACTAATCCTTTTTACAATATGGAATTGGTGAAATATTTTTTGTTACGTGAGTATAGTTGATTCTTTGAGTAGTGTGGCTTTATTTTTGTTGATCATTCTCGACAGATTTGGCTTTCAGAATAAAGTTTTTGTTTAAATACTGTTTTTGCTTTTGCCTTCGAAACACTTTCTTCTCTATTTTAGATTTAGATAAATGATATTAATTTAGTATGCAGCTACTGGAGACAAATTGTGATATTTAGTCTCTTTTCTTAGGGGTTATTGATTCATTGGTAGAGACTTTTTGTTCCTGAGTTTACTACAGTTCTTTGGCTACCTTAAAAGGTTATTAGTCTTTTCTACATGGTAAAATTCTTCAGAGTTCTTTGAATTTATTATTAGAAATTTAATTTTAGTCTCGTATATGTTTATGAAAGACACTTTCTGGATTCAGTTCTGTAATTACTGACTGAAGCCTACATTGCTTATGAAGAACTTTTTCTTGGATGACTAGGAGAAAATTATAAATTTTAATTCATTCCACAAATATTTGAGGTACTCTGGGCATGGGTGTGTATAAACAAGAAAAAGACACAGTAGCTAACGTCCAGGAATTTGTGAGAGACAGTATAGTGAGTATGAGCTCTGGAACCAGACTGATCTCACAAACCTAACTTACATCTCTACACCTTAGTTTCCTCATCTGTGAAATAAGGATAATATTTATACCTATATCGTGGGGGTTAATGAAGATGAAATGAGTTAATATAAACTGCTTAGAACAGTACCTGGCATGTTATAAGTACCTATATGGTAGCAATTATCAATATTAGAAATTCAAGTTAATGGGGACACATTCATGTAGTTAAAGTATCTTGAGCTACTACTCGCTGTAGTGTGTGTGAACAGTATGCCATAGAGACAGAGCGGGAGAAGATCTTTCTCTGGAGAAAATTAGAGACTTGCAGAGATGAGGTGGTGGATGAGTTGGGTCGTGATGAAGTAAAAAAGGTAAGTTGGAAATTTCTTCTTCTGTTATGGAAAGTAACTGATGCTAGACATTCTCTTTTACTATAAACAAATAGAAAACTGGGCAAAATTATGAAATAACTCTATTTCATTTTTATTGCTGAAAGGTATTCCATTGAATGGATATAGAGCAATTTGTTTATGAAATGGTCATTTACATTGTTTCTGTTTTTGGCTTTTTGAATAAAGCTTCCATGAACTAAATAATGTGTATTTAAAGAGCAAAAGGAGAGGTTGTGGCTGGTTTTTGAAGAGCTTTGTATGTCATTTTAAGAATATCTAATTTTATCCCAAGGTCAGTGGAGACCATGAAGGTTAAATAGTGGAGACACCGAAGCAGATATGCCTTTCTGAAGGCTGACTTTGGCAGTTCTTAAGGTGGTGAATTGTAGAAAAGAAAAGCTGAAGGCACGAAAGCCTGTCAGGTACCGTGATGGGTTCTTTCAAGCAGCTAGTTAAGTGTGTCCTTTAGTTGTAGTTACTGGGAGTTATTAAGAACTCCAAACATTGAACCATATCCCTTTCACCCTCACCAGAGTTTATATTCAAATAAAGGAGATAGATGTGTAAGACAATAAGTGCAATGAAGTGTTACGTATGCTGGGCTAACAGGGTTTCCAAGTAAAATGAAGGCAGAAAGAGGAGAGTGGGCTGGTGGGCCGGGGCCAACATGTCAAGGAAGCCTCAGTGAGACGCCTGGAGACTTGACAATTGAGATATGCTTGGTGATGGAGGGATGTTGAGGGTGCAGTATGAATGTAGGCAGTGGTGGTGGAGATGAAGTGGAAAGAATGGATTCAAGGCACATTCATGAATTGTGAGAGTGCGAGAACAGACGATTTGAAAGTAAGCTGAGTAATTACGTTGAGATCCTAGGAGAAGGATGTTTGGGTGCAGAATGTAGAAAGAAATTTTGTAAATTTGTTGAACCTGACATATTTGTGGCATGTAGAGATGTCCAAAATGCAGTTAGGAATGGATTAGGTGCTTGCAGGGGAGATAGACATGGGAGCTAGAGTTAGAAGTTCTCAGTACAGGTGAGATTTAAAGCCGTAGAGGTTTCTGCTCTTTCAGGGAGGGAGTATAAAATTGTATCAGCATTGTTTAGCTGCAAGCAAAGACATTGATTTTGGATTATGTAAGCAGAACTGACCTTGGCCAGCCTGTTTTCAAGCAAAGTGAACAATGACATGTACTCTTCTAAGTACTCCTTGCAGGGAACGTTTCTCCTCTCACCTGAGTCTCAGGATCACCCTGAATGGTGTTGTTATACAGCAGTAGTATAATTCATTTGCAGCTGGTGCTAACTTAGTGTTGAGGTCCTTCTATAACCAGGTAGGTATTTTTCCCCTCAAGCTTGGTGGGCATAGGTGAGGTTGAAGCCATAGGTGCTGACTGAAGAAGAGGCAGCATGTAGTTGGAGCACGATTGATCTGATATGCAGCTTAATCGTGCCTTCAGGGCCCATGTAGGGCTGCTGGAATTTAGAGTTAAATACATCCAATAATAACTAATGATGGGCAGCTAGATTGCATGATCACGCAATGTTCTATTCACTTTTTGTTTGAGTCTGGTAGCAAACCAGGAGCTGTGTTTCAAAGAGAAATAATTACTTTAGTTGCTTCCTGAAATGGCCACCTGTATTCATTGCAGCTTTTCACAGATTCAGTACAACATCATCATTTCAATGCAACATCATTTTTGGTGTCGACATTTTTTAAATTGTCTGTACGCTGAGAAAGTGGGGGAAGGAGGGCAGTGTGTATGCTTGCTGCTCATGCCAGGGATGCCCTGCCCAGAATCTTTTATGCCTTTGTCTCATAACAACATTTCACTGTTCCTTTACACATTTGGAGAAATTTCACCCTGGAACTACAGTGATTTCGATAAGAAAAGAGACTCTGATTAAACTTCCTCTTTGTACTTTCTCCTGTACTACTTCCTCCTGAACCAGAGAGCCATTGTGGGGATTCCAGCAGTATTTGGGAATAAAACTAGGGTGTGTTTGGGCTTTATGATGACTACTGTGAGAAGAGGTTGAATTAGAACTCTGTCTCTTGTCTGTGACCCTCATGGTCAGTACAACTGATGGGCCTGTGGTTTTCTTAATTCCTACGAACTAATGCTAGCTTAAAGCTAGTATGTAATAATCATAAGAGGTGTGGGCATTTCCCTTTTGGCAGCTCATAATTACCTGGGTAGATGGTCAATAGGGATTTGGCCTCCCCTTCATTCAAGAAACTGTGGGTCTTGGGTTTGACTAGAGTTCATGACTCTATGGTAGCAGCTCAGATAGGTTCGTTAGAGCTGGAGGTCTTTTTTTGGTGGGGGGTAATATTTAAATCAAATAGATCTTAGTGGGTTGCCTGTTGATTTGAATACTTGAGTCTGATTAGTCAAATACGGACAGGGATGTCTGCCTCTCACAAAAAAGGCTGCCATGACCTAATGTTTGCTGCCTGTTAGGATCACCACGCCCACTGTGCTTCTGGCAGTTAACTGCTACCAGTTGGATTAGCCTTCTCCTGGGCTCCTCCCACTGCTTCCTGAGTTGGGGGAGTCCATTTCTATAGCAGTTTAGAAACACGAGCCAGAAAAATGGTAAGTAATGATCTATTTCTTATGTCAAGAATGAAAGAATCTTCCAGGCCCAATTAGGAGATATAAGAGTAGTATGTTATGTGAATAGCACTTTCATATCCAGTTGACCTGAACAAGGATTTGAATGGTAGGAGTCCATTTGTACACATTTTTTTCCCCTCCAGACAAATATGTAACACCTGTGTGATATGGCACTCAAGAATAGGTGGGTTCTGCCCAGCCTGTGTATGCTCAGATGCTGAGTATTTTGGATGGTGGGGGATGCTTGAATCAATCCCTGCCTATAGCAAGAGACAATTCTACTTTGAATTGAAAAAAATATTGAGAGAATGCATTTCACCATGGGCTTCTCACTTTCAAAGCAATTTAGTTTCAGTCAAGTGCCATCATCTGTCATGGTAAATCAGTGCCAGTTTGAATAAGGTTTGTTTTCAATTTGTAATTTTGTTTAGTTACATTAGAACTATACCCATATAGAGTTTATAATTTTTATATTTGTATATATTTAAATAACATTTTAATAAAAATTTCGGCAATACTCTATAACTTAATTTTTAACCTTTTAAAAAAGTACATGTATTACTCAAGGTTGAGGAATATTAACTAGTCTATGTTCTTACTTCTGAGCCTAGTTAATGAGAATAAGTTGATTGTAGGTCTTTTGGTTTTTTTTTTTTTTTGAGACAGAGCCTCAAGCTCTGGTCCTGGGTAGAGTGCTGTGGCATCACTACTCACAGCAACCTCCAACTCCTGGGCTCAAGTGATTCTCCTGCCTCCGCCTCCCAAGTAGCTGGGATTACAGGCACCCGCCACAACGCCTAGCTATTTTTTGGTTGCAGCTGTCATTGTTGTTTGGCTGGCCAGGCTGGGTTCGAACCCGCCAGCTCAGGTGTATGTGCCTGGTGCCTTAGCCTCTTGAGCCACAGGTGCCAAGCCATTGATTATAGGTTTTTAACTGCTATGTCACATAAGTTAATTCTATGCTTAGAGTCTAACAAATTAGGATTCAGATACTTGCATTTCTTTTCTCCTATTACTCATTGCTGCTGTATTTAAACTGCTTTTTTATCAATATTGTGTTCCATAATTTCCCCTTCTTCTGTAGGATTCAGAATTTTCTCCTTTTTTTAACACCTTGGAAGCCCATTAGTCACCAAAAAAAAATTTTTTTTTTTCGTCTCTGCTTGTGGTTTAAAGAAAAGTTTAATGACTGTCTTTCCAAAAATAACTACGCTAGAGTAGGTTTTAAAAATGGGTACTAGATGTTAACCCTTCAGATGGTTGTTTTTGTTTAACACTCACTGGAAATTCTAGATAAACCTCTTAGTTTATGGAGGCAGCTGGATTTGCTTTTCTTCCTATGACTCACCAAAAGCTGTTCAAAGCCTTTCAATTTCTTTTTGCTATTTTTGTGTTCTGAAACTTCATTTTAACAAATATTTAAAAATAGCTTTAAAAATTATTATTCTCCTGGAATCTCCTCAGAATGTTATTTCATTTGCTTCAAAGATTTTCTTCAGCAAAATGAATTGGTTTTATTTCCAGTGTTGTGAGGCTAGACATAGTCTGTAAAAACTCAGAAGTAGTGTTTGAACGTTGAAGTAATTTGTATGAACATACTCTTAATAGTGTTTAATAATTATCAGGGCTTTGTGACAGGTGATTTTATGTATTAAATTGTGCAATATCACCAAATAAATGAAATTTATTTTTTAATTTTTTTTCTTTGAAACAGAGTTTCACTGTCGCCCTTGGTAGAGTGCCGTGGTGTCACAGCTCACAGCAACCTCAAACTCTTGGGCTGAAGCGATTCTCTTGCCTCAGCCTCCCAAGTAGCTGGGACTACAGGTGCCTGCCACAACGCCTGGCTATTTTTTTGTTGCAGTTGTCATTGTTTAGCTGGCCCAGGCCAGGTTTGAACCTGCCTGCCTTAGTGTATGTGGCTGGTGGCCTAGCCACTGAGATACAGGTGCTGAGCCAATGAAATTTATTTTATTTTCAGAATAGAAATGCGTTTATGAATTTTCTTTTTTAACATTTCTAACTTAAGGCTATTTCTTTATGATGCTATGTTTCTAAAAGGAATGTTGTTTAGTTTCGTAGGACTAATACACTGAAAACAAAGCTTTTATTAAAAGCATTTTTGATTATTTTAATAGCTTTATTTTCTCACTTTCAGTCTGTAGTAACCATGATTAGGAACCAGTGTGACTATACAACCACAGAGCATGCGTAGTTAGAGTACACAGAAAGGAGCTTCAAACATGAACGAACGTCAGGAAGTTGGTGGTCCTGGCTCCAGCCTTTCTTTTTCTCCCTCAAAATCCAGTGCCATGCTGCGTGCAGTGGCTCACACCTGTAATCCTAGCACTCTGGGAGGCTGAGGCTGGTGGATTGCCTGAGGTCACAGGTTTGATTAAACTTCCACTTTGTACTTTTTCCTGTAGTAGTCCTTCTTCCTGAGCCATTACATGGCAGTGGGTCCTTCCGCCTTTGAGACCAACCTAAGCAAGAGCAAGACCCGGCTCTAAAAATAACCAGGCATTGTGGCGGGCACCCCAGCTACTCGGGAGGGTGAGACAAGAGAATTGCTTGAGCCCAAGACTTTGAGGTTGCTGTGCGCCATGATGACGCTACAAAACTCTATGCAGGGTGACAGGGTGAGACTCTGTCTCCAAAATAAAAAAAAAAAAAAAACCCAGTGCCATGTAATGGCTTCAGCATTTTAATTGAACTTTAAAAATAGTTATGAATATATCTGGTCAATCTAGGAAAAAACTAGGGTGGAGCTTTTTCCATTCTGGCTGATTTTTATCCTATTATTTTAAGGATAAATTTTAAAATAATGATTTTCCTGGAGTACATTATGTTAAGTGAAATAAGTTAGCACAAACAGTACCACATGTCCTCACTCATATGTGGAGGCTAAAAAAATTTGGGCTCCGAAATAAAGATTAGAATTGTGGGGTGGCATCTGTGGCTCAGTGAGTAGGGTGCTGCCCGATATACCGAGGGTGGCAGGTTCAAACCTGGCCTCGTCCAAACTGTAACAAAAAAATAGCTGGGTATTGTGGTGGGTGCCTGTAGTCCCAGCTACTTGGGAGGTTGAGGCAAGAGAATCACCTAAGCCCAGGAGTTAGATGTTGCTGTGAGCTATGACATTACAGCACTCTACAGAGGGCTATAA
>NW_003852397.1:3984665-3986141 GCF_000181295.1 Otolemur garnettii | reverse complement strand
TATTGTGATTAAATATTAGAGACTGGGAAAGGTAGAGGTGAGGGAAGAATAGGGAGAGGTTGGTTAATCTAACTTTGTTACTTCATTACAGTTAGATTAAAGGAGTAAATTCTTATGTTCTGTAGCATTGCAAGGTGAATATGGTTAACCATAATATGGTATATATTTTTCAAAAGCTAGGAGAGGATTTTGAATATTCACAACACAAAGAGATGCTAAATGAGGTGATGGATATGCTAAGTACCCTCATTTGATCACTACACGTTATATACATGTACTGAAATATCACTCTGTATCCCACATCTATGTATGGTTATTATGTGTCAACCAAAAATAAAAGGAAAAACATTTTTTAATTTTGAATGTGTGTTAGAATAGTGAGTTCATTTGTTAAATGATCAGGATAATGTCTCTTGTCCCAAAGAGGATAATCCTGGGATCTTGATGGATTAGTTTTCTGCCAAATTATATTATGTTTCTGGGTATCTGTGTGTCAATTACTGTATGAAAAATTTCTTCCAAACTCCTAGCAGATATTCTCCTGCCACCGGTTTACTGTTTCTACTACTTTCATTCAGTAGTGGGTTTGGGAATGCAGACTGATTAACTTCAGTTTACAATTCTAACTAATTTTAGTTTAACTTAGTCACAGTAAAAGCATAGCATTCTTTAAAGAACACTGAAGTTTTGAACGGCAGTACTGTATGCTGTTATAGATAAGAACATGGGCTTGTGAACCAATCAATACCTGAATTGTAATCCAGCACTGACATTTCCTAGCTGAGTAAACTACAGAATTCCTTGAAGCTTGTTTCATCTGTAGGAATAGATGGTATTGTTATTCCTGTCTCACAGGATTATGATGAGGATTGCATGTGGCAACATACTGTAAAATGTTTAGCTTAAGTGCTCAATAAATATAACTGCTCTTAGCTATCATTTGTGCCCAGTAGTCACTTCTCTGTGGTCTTAAGTTAGTCATCTTTTTTCCCCCCCTTTGCCTACGTTTTCCTGAAACATAGTTTCAGGAACCTCCAGAAATATTATAGATGAAAATGACTGGAATTGTATTCTGTTTTTTGCAAATACAATGTGGAAGAACAGTGTTATGATTATAATTATAGCAGTTAAGGCTGTAGGGTATGGTGGAGAGAACATAGTTTTGCAAGCTGGTGGTTTCCAAATAGATCTGGCTACAGACCAAACTTGTGTCATTTACTACCTGCTCTTTGGGCAGGTTAACTAGTCAGAGCTTCAGTTTTCTCATCAGAGAAAGTGAGAATATTATCTTGTGGAACAATAATATCTGTCTTGTTGTGAGGTTCATTGAATGAACAGGGCCCAACATGTTTTTCTTTCCTCCTTCCTAACTGTAGAATAGTTGGCAAAACCAGTCATCTTTTCTGAAACATAATATGGAATGATTTTATATTAGGGTTGATTGTATTTTTATTAATGAATTTCAAGTAAAATAGT
>NW_003852397.1:3981815-3984450 GCF_000181295.1 Otolemur garnettii | reverse complement strand
AGGCGCCCGCCACAATGCCTAGCTATTTTTTGGTTGCAGCTGTCATTGTTGTTTGGTGGACCTAGGCTGGATTTGAACCTGCCAGCTTAGGTCTATGTGGCTGGCTCCTTAGCCGCTTGAGCCACAGGCGCTGAGCCAGATTTTAGAACTTTTGAAGATGAATTCTTTAAGTGTAAAGAAAGGAAATCACAGTACAAATACAATTGGCTATGGTGGGAGCTGAAGGTCTTTTAGATGGATGGGAATAATATATGTCAAGAGATTTCGTAAACTCTTAAGTCATTTTAGCAATGAGTAAGGTATTAATACTTTTTAAATTCTTGCCAAGAGTAGAAGACAAACATCTGAGGGTGGCAGATCTCCCAAAATCTGTCTAGGTTTCGTGTATTCTTTTTCATTGGTAAATTGGCTGCTGTTTGTTTATGCAGCCATTGCTGCTACTAAAATTATATGAACACTTCAATGTCTCAACAATTAGAGGCCTAAGAGAGTGTTTGGATATGGCAATGCCCATTCCAGCTTTATGGATTAAAAGTGATCTTTATGTGTCTATCAAAGCTTGAAATCTCACTGTATCTTCTAAAAAACCTCAAAGCTGTGAGTCCACCAAGCTTGCATTACCCCGTAGCTTCAGTCTGCTGCTGTCAAATGGTGGCTGCCTCCTTTAGACTGGGCCTATGTTCTCCAGTTCACCATCAAATGCTCCACTTCGTGGATTAGTGGGCCTATCTGACCCCTGTATTTGGACTGCTAAATGAGGTGTAAGTGTTTCCAAGACCATGAAGTTTTTGAAAGAGATGATTTTCTCTTTATATCTCTATTGCCCAGCATGTGTTTGACACAGAAAGCCTTCTACTAAATACTTAGAATTGGAATGAATGGAGGAGAACCTTTATTTTCTTCTGAGGAAACTCAGAGGATTTTGCCCTTTTCCTAACTTTGTCTCCTTAATCATTACTTTAACTAGATCATGGCATTCATGTTACATAATATTCTTCATAGCCTAGAGCATCGTGGCTAAAGACAGTAATCAACTCTTTGTGAAGGCAGAGCAAGAAAAAAGACTTTTAAATTGTAGCAGCATTGATTAAAATTAGGTGGAGAAACTTTTCCTAGCTATAAGAGTTGTTAGGAATGGATTACCATGAGCTTGTGTTGCGTCTTTTTATTTTGAAATCTTCCTTGGGATTGGCATACACATTGAAGACAGAGGGGAGGGCAACATAAAATTCCTTATGAGTCTATGCGGTGCACTGGTGAATTAATCAGAATATTTCAGAAAACTGACTATATCTTATATACAATATGAAAAATATATGTTTCACGACATTGTACATTTAAATAGAATTTGAGAACAAATTGTAATCAGCAGGTGCACCACTGCAAAAAAAAAGATGTGGAATTTGTCATCCCCAAATTTGTCCCTCTATCAAAAACAGCTGTCTCTAAATGGTGCCTCGTACTGTTGGCAAATTCATTACAAATGCAGGAAGCAGCTCCTGTTGCATGTGATTGGGATTTGTGAAAATAATTTAGATATAAGCTATCCACAAGCCTTTTTTCTTTCTATTTTTTTTTTAGTAATGGTCCTATGTAAATGCTCATATTTTGGCATTACACAGGAGCATCATAAGTAAATTCTGGAACCTCCAAGCAGAAATATAAGAAAGGCCTCAATTAGGAAGGAGTGGCAAACATTTCTAATAGGGAGGGTGTTCATTTTGGTTTCTGCTATCCTGCGCCCATCCCTTAACCAAAAACCAAAACAAAACATCTAGAGTTATTTAGGCAGTATAATTAATCTTAAAAGAATGGATTTCTAATTATAAACTCTTTTTGGCACTGAAAAATGCTTTTGGATATATAGAACTTATGATTGATCAAAATATGTTTGAATTCATAAAGCCTCTCTCAGACCATGAGTGTAGATTTTGGGAGTATTTGGGATCAGGAGTGATGGAAGGAACAATCTGTGAGTTCACAGATGTTATTCCCTTGGATTTTTCCCTTAGCATGTTCTTCAATAAAGGTAGCTAATTTCTTGTTAAGTACTGGTGGTTTTGCTTTGCAAAGGTATACGTTACTTTTTATTCTCTTTGCTTTACATATATCTAAACAAGTTTTGCTGCAGGAGACGAAGAGGAAACTGTGCCCTTCAAAGCTCCTGTCTTTGGCCTCTCCTTTATAGTTTTGTCCTTGGAAGACAAAGGATAGGTAGGAAAAGTAATAGCTAAGCATTGAAAAAACAGTATCAGTTCAGAGGAATTGAAAGGTATACCTCTGTTGCTGTGAATCAACAAGTATTCATTGACTGTCTACTCCGTATTAAAACACAATGAGAGATATGTTGAGGTAAAAAGGGTTCCTGTATGAACTTGAGTATTCTTGAGGAAAACAGATGTAAACTATGAATGTTTAAATAATGAGGCAAGATAAAAATAATTGTAATTCTTAGTAATTGCCCAGTGAAGAGTTTAGTTAAGTGCTACAAGAGTTCAGTCCATAAAGCTAAACCAAGGGTTTTATGAAAAGAAGAATTTTTTTATTATTAAATCATAGCTGTGTACATTAATGCAATCATGGGGTACAATGTGTTTTTTTCATATACCATTTGAACTATTTTCATCAAACTGGT
>NW_003852397.1:3977924-3981681 GCF_000181295.1 Otolemur garnettii | reverse complement strand
TATTTTCATCAAACTGGTCAACATAGCCTTCACCTCATTTTCTTAGTTATTATGTTCAGACATTTATACTCTACACTTAGTAATGTACCTTTGTAAAATGTACCGTAGATGTGGTCTCACCAATTACCCTCCCTCCACACTCCCCTCCCCTCCCCTCTCCTCTTTCCCCTGAAAAGAAGAATTTTAAGAAGCTGCTTGAAAAATGGTTAGAATTTAGATAGATAGAAAATAGTGTTTCTGCACTTCCCCTTAAATGGAAAGCCAGGTGTGGAAGTCGGGACAGGCAGAGTTAAGATCATGTTACTTATGAGTCAAAATCAGCAGTTAGTCATGTGGGAGAATTTTAGCTTAATGAGCCCAAGAAGACCTCTTTATGATTTCAGCATTATAAGTCCTCTTAATTCAGGCCTATAAAACAAAAACAAAAGCAGGTTTTTTTAAATATCTAGAGGTGCTAAGGAAAGTGATATAATCCAGGATATTCACTCTGAAAGCAAATTTGTGTTTGTGATTGTTAAATGTAGGCATTTCAAACATTTTAACTGAGAGAAGGAACACACACAAAGCAGCCATGTATCTCTACCAGAGAAACCTTAACTTTCAGCTGAATGATAGACTATGGTAACCACAGACCATCAGATACCCTTTCAGAGGTTCTGATCTTGACATGAGTTACTGATCTAAAGAGGAAAAGATTTTCTATATGCCTTCATTCCGACTTACCCTCAAAACTGAAGTGATTCTATTTTTCTCAAGATCATGTTAAGGAAGATATGCTCATCGTTCTTGTCGTCGTATTCTCTTTCCCCCTTTTCCTGACTTTGTTTACTACAAGTGGAGAATACATTTGTCAGTATATCATTAATAAATTAACAATTAAAAATATCCAAAACTGTACTCATTGCCATTTATAGCAAGGTATAAATAGAGAAGTAGAGATCATCAACTTCATGGTGAGTGGGCATACGTAGTCCTTGGGTTGTATGGATTTTTCTTGAAAGTCAGTCTGGTCAAGCTTTTTTTTGGTTGCTTTTAAACTACAAATGAATGATGTCTTTTTGGGAGCCTGGAGGAATCATAAAGAAAAACAAATGTTGCTGTATGAGGCAGGGTAGTTTTACTTTTTCTATGAAATTAAAAAATCATATAGGGCCTTTAGCATTATAATGTATAAAATCTCCAGTCAAAAAGACCTTTTTTTGTCAGGTGTGGTTGCTCTTGCCTCACTTTGGGAGGCTGAGGCTGGAGGATCCCCTGAGACTAGGAATTCAAGACCAGCCTGAGCAACATAGGGAGACCATATTGCTACCAAAAAAATATTTTAGTTAGTAAGGTATGGTGATGCACCCCTGTGGTCCTAACTAGTTAAGAGGCTGGGGTGGGAGGATTGCTTGAGCCCAAGATTTTGAGACTATATGCATTGAGCTATGATTATATCCACTGAGCTCCAGCCTGGGCTACAGAGGGAGACTCTGTGTCTCTGAAACAAAACAAAACAAACAAAGGGGCCATCTTTAGTCAAGTATGTGTTATTTGATTTTTTTTTTTTTTGAGACAGAGTGTCAGGCTGTCACTCTTGGTAGAGTACTAAGACATCACTGCTCACAGCAACCCTAAAACTCTTGGGCTTAAGTGTTTCTCTTGCCTCAGCCTCCCAAGTAGCTGGGACTACAGGCGCTCACCACAATGCCTGGCTATTTTTGTTGTTGTTGTTGTTGGTTTTGCAATTGTCATTGTTGTTTTTAGCTGGCCCAGGCTAGGTTTATGTGGCTGGCACCGTACCCACTGAGCTATAGGTGCCCCCTGTTAACTTGATTTTTTAAGAAATAAACCGAACATTAATTTCATTCTTACATAAAGCATGCCTCCATTAGACAATACAGAAATGTATAAAGAAAAAATAATCTTATAACTGAGAGATAGCTAGTGTTAGTATTTTGGAACATGGTCTACAAGACGTGGATTTATTCCATGTGTATATATTTTTTACTTTTCTCTCTTAGAAGTATATAGAGAATTTCTCCTAAAATTAACAAAAAAAAAATTCTAACAACAACAGGATATATGGGAATTCTTTTGTATAAATATAAGGTCTGACTGAATTAAGTTCTTGAATTCATCCTAGAAAACGTGCTATATACCTCTTGGCTGAATATCATTATAGTTGCCTTCAAAGTCTTCCCCTTGGGAAACTATGCACTAATGACAGTGCCTTGTCCACCCTTCAAAGCAATATTTTTTCTATCTTTTTTCTTTCTTTTCTTTTCTTTTCTTTTTTTTTTTTTTGAGACAACAAAAAAAAAAAAAAAAAAAAATATATATATATATAAGGTCTGACTGAATTAAGTTCTTGAATTCATCCTAGAAAACGTGCTATATACCTCTTGGCTGAATATCATTACAGTTGCCTTCAAAGTCTTCCCCTTGGGAAACTATGCACTAATGCCAGTGCCTTGTCCACCCTTCAAAGTAATTTTTTTTCTATCTTTTTTCTTTCTTTCTTTCTTTCTTGAGACAGAGTCTACTCCATTGCCCCAGACTAGAGTGCAGTGGCGTCAGCCTACCTCGTAGGAACCTCAGATTCCTGGGCTCAAGTGATTCTCCTGCCATAGCCTCCTGAGTAGCTGGGACTACAGGCACCTACCACAACATCCAGCTAAGTTTTTCTATTTTTAGTAGAGATGAGATCTTGCTCTTGCTCAGACTCTTGAACTCCCAAGCTCAAGCAATCTTCCCGTCTTGGCCTCCTAAGAATGCTAGGATTATGTGAGCCACTGCATCTGGCTCCTTCAAAGCAATTTTGAAACTCTTTTTCTGGACTAGCCATTAAAGCTATTGTTGTATTACCCTTGGTGTCCTGAATGTCATCAAAAAGTCTTCCCTTCAATATTTCCTTTATTATTAGGTAAAGAAAAAAGTCAGTGGGAACCAGATAAGGTGATTAGGAACCGTGTTCCAATATAGTTATTTGTTTACTGGCTGAAACTCCCTCACAGACAGTGCTGTGTAAACTGGTGCATTGTCATGATGCAAGAGCCATGAGTTATTGATCAAGATTTTCAATTGAGATTTTCTTGTTTTTCTGTTGATGTTTATTTGGTCTGCTATGCTTCTCAGAGTCAGCAGATGATTTTGACACACAATTTGACAATTTTTTGCAATGCTTTCATAAGTTCCACTCATTATTGGCCACTTGATTCTTTTTTTATCAGTGAAGCTTTCTCTTCCCTCAGAAAAATGTTTAATCCAGTTGTACACTGCTGTTTTCTTTATGGCGTTATCCCCATAAACCTGGTCTAGCATGTTTCTAATTTCACTTCTACTCTTGCCAAGTTTAACAAGAAACTTATGAATGTTTGTTTGTTTCTCTAAGCTCTGACATTCTTGTGAGAGTGCACAAAACATCCAATAACAATGAACGTCACTCAGCAGGACACCGCCACATGTTGACACAAATACAACCGTGAGATACTGATATACCAAAGTTATGAAACCTTACCAAGTTGTCCAGTTGTCCAACTTAAGTGCATGTGGCAAGTTCGTGAACATAATTGTCTGACTTGTATAACATAATGCGGCTAATTCTCCTTTTTTGACATTTCCTCCCCTTAAACTCTTCACTGTTATAGATGGTACTGTGAATGAAGAAATTTGATTATTTACTTAGGATAAATTCCTAGATGTTACATTTTTGGGATTAAGGGTGTGCATATCTTCTTTTGGAAATATCTTCATATGTTAATTTTTATCCATAGTA
>NW_003852397.1:3975140-3976374 GCF_000181295.1 Otolemur garnettii | reverse complement strand
GCCTGCTATTTTTTGTTGCAGTTGTCATTGTTGTTTAGCAGGCCCAGGCCGGTTTGAACCCGCCAGCCTTGGGTGTACGTGGCCGGTGCCATAACCACGGTGCTATGGACGCCGAGCCACAAGTCCTTCTTTGGATAAGTGACTTGCAAATATTTTCTTCTAGTATGTGGCTTATCTTTTTATCTTGTTAATGAGTTTTTTGCAGGTAAAAGTTTTTAATTTTGATGAAGTCTAGTTATTATTTTTTTCTTTTATGGATTGGGTTTTTGACATGATATCTGAGAACTTTTCCTAGCCTTAGATCCCAAAGATACTCTCTTCTAAAAGTTATATAGTTTCACATTTAAATCCATGATCCATTTTGCATTGATCTTTGTGTATAGTGTGAGTTCTAGGTCAAGATTTTTTGTGTACATGTACGTGCACATGTGTGTGTGTGTGTGTACCAAGGATGTCCAGTTCCAGCATAATTTGTTGACTGTTTCCCCCCTATTGAGCTACTTTTGTACCTTTATCAAAAATCAATTGGCATATTTGTATTAATCCATTTGTAGGTTCTCTGTTCATTGATCTATATGTCTTTTGTCTGCCATTTCCACACTATCTTGATGATGATAGCTATATACACAGCAGTAAGACAACCTCAGGCAGAGCGAGTCTTCCTACTTCACTCTTCTTTTGCAGAATTGTTTTACTGTAAGCTTCTCTGTATATGTCATAGTTGTCGTGTTTGTAGCAAAAGACTGGCACTTCTCTGGATTGCCAATATGTGGGACTGGCGCTGGCTAAGGCTAGGAGAAGCTGGTGGTACTTTGTTGGAGTGAGCTTCTGAACGTTCAATTGAGGAGAGGGTGGGAGGGAGAATTTTTTAGAGAATAGGAAGTAGTTCCTAATGTTAAAGACATGACATAGTTTTTAATTATTTTGTAGAAAATTATCTTTCAGTGGTACCAGTGTAAGGCTATTATACAGCGTATTAGTATAGCATTGTCATGCCTGAGAGCGAAGGAGGAGGTTCTCAAGGACCCTTCTGTTGTTGTTTTCATTCTTTCCACTATTGTCAGGGACTTGGGTTTAGGTTTCTACAGCAACCACACTCTGGACTACATAATGCTAACTCTCTGTGTGCATGTGGTGTTAACTCTGATGCCTTCTACACTACATGTGGCAGAGTTACAGTTGCTATGGAGATCAATCTTTGGACACACTTGGTTGATAATGATGTTTCTCATAC
>NW_003852397.1:3973344-3974872 GCF_000181295.1 Otolemur garnettii | reverse complement strand
TAGCTAATGAAAACCTTTATCTTGGTTTGGCACCCGTAGCTTTAGTGGTTAGGGCGCCAGGGCTATACTGGGGCTGGTGGGTTCAAACCTGGCCCAGGCCTGCTAAACAACTCCCTGGGCATTGTGGCAGGTGCCTATAGTCCCAGCTACTTGGGAGGCTGAGGGAAGAGAATCTCTTGAGCCCAAGAGTTTGAGGTTGCTGTGAGCTGTGACACCACAGCACTCTACCGAGGGCAACATAGTGATATTCTGTCTCAAAAATAAATAAATAAATAAAAACCAGAAACAAAAAATCTTTTCCTTGAAACACTGTATCTCTGAAAAGTCTTCAAAACTCTACAAACCAACAACACTAAGGAAGTAAAGTAAGTGCTAATATTTTTTCTTTTTCTTTAACTGTCAGTTAAACAAGGATACCACTCCCAATCTTAAATTTAATGTAACATAGACTATTGCTGAGTGTTCTCATTTACAGAATTTTTGAAACAAATTTAGTTTTAGTTTGATAGACATTCCTATTTGGGGTTAGAGAAACTTGTTGTTTATGAGCTACTATACTAGATAGCAGTGGGTTCTTAACTCTGGCTGCACATTTAGCAGGTGGGGTGTTTAAAAAACGCTGACATTCTGAAAAGCCCAAAAGAAATTAAACCAGAATCTCTGGGAACAGGGAAAAGGCCTGTCGTTGGTACTCTTTTTTCTTTTTTTAAGCTAACTACTTGATACCAGTATACAGCCAGGATTGAGAACCAGTACAGAAAAATATATAGTCATCTAGAATCTGAAATTTTAGCTAAATTTATATATTAGGATGCACTAATAGAAGTAATATGAAATAGTACAGAAGTTTAGAAAGGTCAGTCTCATCGTCTGGATTGCTGCTGTAACAAATTATCATGAATCTAGTAGCTTAACAGGTTTTTTACAACTTTGTTCCCTTGTGTTCTAGAGGTCTGAAATGGGTCCTTGGGGCTAAAATCAAGGTGCAGGCAGAGCCACTGGAGGCTCTCAGGAGACCCTTGCTTTTTCCAACCTTGAGAGGCTGCCCGCCTTCCTGACTGGTAGCTACACCACTCTGATCTCTGCTTTTATCTTCACATCTGCTATCATTCTGACCCTCTTGCTTCCCTCTCAAAAGGACCCTTGTGATTACATTAGGCCCATGCAGGTTATACAGGATAATCTCCCCATCTTGAGATCCTTAACTTTTGTTTTTTTTTTGAGACAGAGTCTCAACTATGTCGGCCTTGGTAGAGTGCTGTGGTGTCACAGCTCACAGCAACCTCAAACTCTTCGGCTTAAGTGATTCTCTTGCCTCAGCCTCCCAAGCAGCTGGGACCACAGGCCCCTGCCACAATATTTTTTCTTTTTTTTTTGTCAGTTGTCATTGTTTAGCAGGCCCTGGCTGGGTTCAAACCTGCCAGCCTGGGTGCATGTGGCTGGTGCCCTAACCACTGAGCTATTGGCACCTCCCTATTGATTTTTTTTACACAAGAAAACATTAAGATTTTTCTTCAACATCATCAAG
>NW_003852397.1:3962785-3973277 GCF_000181295.1 Otolemur garnettii | reverse complement strand
GTAACCACTGTGCTACAGGCCTGAGATCCTTAACTTAATCGCTTAACTTAGCAGGGTTCTTTTTGCTAGGTAAAGTAACATGCACTGGTTTGGGGGTTTAGGACATGGACATCTTGGAGGGCCAATTATTCAGCTCATCATACTACCTAAGCACAATGATCATCACTTTGCTATTTTCCTTCCTAGTCTTTTTAATGTGGATTTTTTTAAATTTGAATTATAATCATGCACATAACAATTTTCTGTACTTTTTTATTTAGTCTTCTTAACCATCTTTAAATGGCTATGTAATGTTGCATCCATGATTATAGCATATATTATATTGTATTATACATATCTTTGCCATGCTTATATATATATATATTTTTTTTTTTTTTGAGGCAGAGTCTCATTTTGTCAGCCTAAGTAGAGTGCTGTGGCATCATAGTTCACAGCAAACTCAAACTGTTGAGCTCAAGCAATCCTCTTGCCTCAGTCTCCCAAGTAGCTGGGACTATAGGGACCCACCATGACATCTAGCTGTTTTTAGAGACAGAGTCTTGCTCTTGTTCAGGCTGGTCTGGAACTCCTGAGCTCAAGTGATCCATTCCCCTTGGCCTCCCAGAGTGCTAGGATTACAGGCATGAAGCACTGTGCCTGGCCTACCATGTAGAATTTTTATGTTGTTTTGGATTCTCATTGATAGACGGAGCTGTGATCTATATTTTTTTTTAATTAGACTTCATGATATGGGAGCGATGAGCTAAAATTATAAACATTTAGGTAGTGTTAAATTTAAACTGCAGGATCACAATTTTGAAGTGTTCTAACCAATTTGCGATACTATTAGCAATGTTGGGGAGTACCATTGTCACTATATCTTGGCCAATGTTGGTCAAATCATTTAAATAAGAGTTTTAGTAATAAAATGTTACCCTGATTTCATGTAATTTATCTAAACATTATGTTTGTATTAGTTTTGTGTTAGTATCTTGTTCATTTCTCCTTGGTGGTCTCAGTTGTTTCTTATTAATCCTTCTGAGATCTTCACATAGTGAAATTATTGTCTTATATACTTTATGTGCTTTTTTAAACACAAACTTTTAATCTTAAATGTTGATATGTTTCTTTGTGATTCTTCCATTTTCTCTATACTTATGTTTTTCCTCCTAACAAAGGTTTGTGGTAGGAAATGCTCAGTTCTGTTTTCTGTCGTTTCTTTCCTGGTTTAGTCACTTCCTTTAGCTAATTGCTAACAAGCTAAGAAGTTTGGGGACTTGTGAGTCCAGATCTAACTCTATGACTTTCTGTACCAAAGTATGAACCAAATTAATTTAGTTCCGTTTACATAATTTATCACAATTGGAAACAGTTTTTTAAACCAGACTAGGGAAGAAAATCTGGCAATTTTAGCATAGTCCTAAGATGTTCGTTGCCCTTTGCTAGAGGGTTTATTCACCATGCTGTCATGTTGTGTGTTCATGCAGATAATTGAGAATTATAGGAAGCTATCTTAGTCCATGATAAACAGACAGAATGCACTTTAATTACATTCTAATTTATTAGCTAGTGAAAGTACTTTGCTAACAAATCAACTCAGATATGACTTATTGGATAGCCTTTGCACTTAGAGGAATAATCAGTCTGTAATCATAAACAACATGAACCGTTCATCTTCTGGACTGCTATCATATTTATTACCCTGAAATGTCTATGCCGCGTCTCTTTCCTGTTTGTTTCCTGTTGCATTGCTCGCGGGCCCCCATTCTGCCTGCTGTGTTTACAAGTTTATTTCCTTGAACTAAGGGTTAGGCACATGCCTGGGAAGAGTTCTGTCATTTTACCATGAGAATAAAGCGAACCCCCTGGTCCCCAAAACACTGCCTCTCCCCAGTAACAGTAAATAGAATAAAGTGTCACCGTAATGTACTAATATATAAATTATTCCCTGCTACCCTGTTAAAGGTAGCACAATTCTAACTTTATAAAGATATAAAAGCATTTTCCCTGAGGATAGCCTCCATATCCTTTAATATCCTCTATTAATTCTCTCTAGTTCCAGAAAGAGGGTATGTAAATTAAAGTAAAAAAACCCAACCAGCTGCTGTTACCATTTGTTTCTTCTGATGCAACCTCCTGTGGAGAATTGATACCTGGGAGTAGATATTGCCGAGGGGATGCAGTTCTCTGCTGCAGTGCCTTTCATAATTCTGCCACTTATGTTGGATGCAGAGTGGACAGCCTGTGGCCCTCATTCCACAGAATAATGTAGGACAAGATTGTAGCATTCCATTTTGGCAGTTGACCCCTATCTTTCTGAATGGTATTTTGTTGGGTGGACATTGGCGAGGAGCTAAGGTGTGGGTACAAAACAATTTAGAACAACTTAAATAAATTTATAACCAGCCACTTGGATGGAGCTGCAATAAAGATTTGTTAGTTGCCTTCTCTATTTCAGACACCCGTTTATCCTCTCCTACCCCTCCCACAATGATTTTAGTTAAATCTACTGATTCTGCTTAGTTAATATCTTTAGTAAGCAAAGTAGATAATAATCCTCATCCAAAAGTAGCCTCCCTTTATGAAAAGATCTTCCACCTACCAGAGACTTCACTGGTGCTTTTGGGTTAATGTCATCACAACAAATGAACCTAGACTCATATAGCCGGTAAATGGTGGAAGGAACCTGGAGCTTCTGCATTTTAGTGATATATATATATATATATATATATATTTAAATTTTTGGTCCAAATTATGTTAAAAGGTAGAAAGATACTAGTCTATTTCACTACACCATTTTTCCACATTAGGAATTGGTTTTGGAATGCAGCGCAGCTAAGGGGGCTTGGGAGTTCTTTTCTGCTATGAAGAATTCTGCAGGAACTATAATTTTAAAAAATATGTTAACTTATGAAGTGCTCTGTTAATCATTTGTATTGGAGACTCCTAGTTTTATTTGGTTCAAATATGAGTGATAAAATTGTGTAACTTTTTAAAAAAAGTATTTGCTCTGAACCCATCTGGAGTCTCACCTGTTGAGTTAGGATTCTTTGATTATGTTCCTTGATTGCCATGTCCCATTCTCTGTATATTCTCCACTTTCACACAGTTCCTGGTTTCTAGAATTTCCAGTGGAGCATCCTCCTTAGGGTTTGTTCAGTCCCAGTTCAGTTCTGATCAAGGCAGCATGGCCAATGCTTAATCAGCTCTTCTGTTTGCTGACCTTTCTTGTTGTCTCTTATGTCTAGAATAATGGGGTCCTCAAACTTCTTAAACAGGGGGCCAGTTCACTGTCCCTCAGACTGGTGGAGGGGCCGGACTGCGGGCCCTGAAAGGAGTCAGCTGCTAAGCAGGACAGGCAGCAGCTGCAAAAACGCCCGGAGAGCTGGATAAATGTCCTAGGCGGGCTTCATGTGGCCCGTGGGCTGTAGTTTGAGGATGCCTAGATCCTTTGTGCTGTCCGGTCTATGAATGTTAACCAGGATTCAGAGTCACCCTCGAATACTTTCCTACCACGTGGTAGTCCATGTGCTTCTGTTGGGACTAACTCAAAAGAGAAACCGCAATTAGGATTTTGAAATCAGGCTGTGGGAGGAAGAGAACAGTGTCATGATTGGATATAGAAGGAAGTGTTTCTGAACAGCCAGGCCTCATCTTGTGCCTCCTATTTACAAAGCCACCTCTTTTATCTGGCTCTCTGGCTGTGCTTGGGAATATATATGTATGATTATTCGCAGAGGGTAACAGCAAGTCTAGTCCTTTTCTGAAGTCATAGCCTAGTTTGCTTTGGAGAAAACTTACTTCTTATTTGCCACGCCCTTGGCTCCATAGCTGTTAGTTCCTACTCTGGTTCCTGATATTTCCTTCTACTGGCAGTACTTTCTGGATCTGTGCATTCTTTGCATGAATTATTGCAGAGCCTCCTTTTGAGAGTATATTTGAACTCCATTTTAGGAAGAATTGCTATACAGTTGTAGTCTGAAATTAGTGGCGTTTTGACCTTTAGGAAGGCCCTTTTAGAATCAAATTAGAGCCAAATAGCCATATTTGACCATACTGAAATGTAAGTCCCACTTTGGCTTCAAGCCTTATGATTCTCCCAAAATAGATCTTACTGAGATCACTAATGACTTCCATATCACTAAACCTAATGGAGTTATTTTAGTCTTTATCTTAATTGCACTGCTGATAGTTTTTTTAAAAAAAAATTCTTTTTTTCTTTCTTTCTAACTTCCTAGCCATTGCTTCCCTGCCTGTGCGGCAGCCTTATCCAGGTGATTAGAAACTGAAATCTTCTCCTTACTCTGTTCTTTCTCTAGTTTATCCATCTGTGTTCTTCAGTAACCAGAAACAGTCTGGATTAGTCTAACCTCATCTGTCTGTCTTCTTTTCAGTTTACTTTCCCCATTTTGGAAGGTCAAAAACAGACTATATTTTTAAATAAGAAGTTGAGATCGACCATAAAGTGTCAATTCTCCCTTAATTTACAAATTAAAATAATCCCAATTAAAAAATACTAAAAAAAAAACCCAGAACACCAATGATAAAATACATACTGAACTCAGAAAAACGTTGAAAGAAAAGTGAAATGTAGGAAGAATTAGCCTTTCCAGATGTTAAAACATAAGATAAAGCTTCAATTAAAGCATAAATATATACAGACTAATAGGGCACAATAGAACATTTAGAAGTAGACTAGAAAATGTGACAACTTAGGACATAGCAACTCTTATCAGGGAAGTAAGGGTGGACTCTGATAAATGGTATTGGTACAACTTTGAAACCATATGGAAAAAGAACATTAGGTCCACACATAACACTGTATATTTGGATAAACTCCAGTTGGGCCAGAGATTTAAACATAAAAAATGAAATGATGATTACATGAGATAAAGTGAGTGTTAAAAAAATTAAACCATAGAAGAATTATTAATAGTTAGAACCACATAGTTATAAAAACTTTCTAACATTGACTCAAAACCCAGACGTTAAAAGACTGGCAAATTTTCTTTTTAAAAATCTATATGACCAGGCTCACCTGTAGCTCAGTGAGTAGGACGCCAGCCATATACACCAAAGGTGGTGGGTTTGAGCCCAGCCGGGGCCTGCTAAACAATGACAACTGCAACCAAAACATAGCCAGGCATTGTGGTGGCGGGCACCTGTAGGCCCAGCTACTTGGGAGTCTGAGGCAAGAGAATCGCTTAAACCCAAGAGTTTTAGGTTGCTGTGAGCTGTGACACCACGGCATTCTACCGAGGGTGACATAGACTCTGTCTCAAAAAAAAAATAAAAAGAAAGAAATCTGTATGACCAAAAACTACCATAAGCAAAGTCAGAAGACAAATACAAAGTCAGAAAAAAAGTTGCCATTTATATTTCAGACAAATATATATGTGTGTGTTTATGTGTATATATATGTACATATAGATATATACACACATATATATGGAAAGAAAGAGAGAGTGTGTGATCATAGAAACATAATAGAAAAATGGGTAAAGGATATGAACAAATGGTTGAGAGGAAGTGAAATACCCTTGGTATCAGTGGGGGATTGGTTCTAGGTGCCTCCTTCCCCCATACCAACATCCATAGATGCTCATGTCTCTTCTATAAAATGTATTTGCTTATAAATATGTATATCCTTCCAGGTACTTTAAGTCATCTCTAGATTACTTATAATACCTAATACAAATGTAAATACTGTATAAATAGTTGTTATACTATGTTGTTTAGGAAATAATGATAAGAAAAAAGTCTATACGTATTTAGAATAGACACAACCATCCATTTTCTTTTCCTGTTTTTAATCCATGGTTGCTTGAATCCATGTGTGCTAAACCCACGGATATGGAGAGCTGACTGTATAGATAAATCTTAAACATCTGAAGGGATACTCACTTTCTCAAAAAAGAGACATGCAGACTAAGACTATAATAAGACACAGTGAGTTACCTGTCATGTTGGTAAAGATCTAAGAGTTTAGTAGCTCATTAGGTTGCCCAGGTTTCATACACTGTGGGTAGTAGAAGTGCAAAATTTAATAGTACTTTCCAAATTATAAATGTACTTACCACTTGACCAGGTAATCCTACTTATCAGACTATCTGTAATAGCAAAATACAGTAGCACTTGGTTGGGCTTTTTTTTTTCTCATCGTAGGGGATTTGTACATCCAAGCAGCGGATTGCTAGCTATGCCATTGCCCTCCCCCCAAAATAGATACACGCAGTGGTAAAAAGCGGGGCATAGAGCAGGACCTATAACGTGCTCTCTTTTGTATGAAGTTGGGAAGAGTTCGTGCGTGTGCACGTGCCTGTGGATTCATATCAGGATATGCACCCTACACAAGGTTAAGATTGATTACCTCTGGGGCTGGAGGAAATCAGGTAGTTAGTGACAGGGTGAGAGTGATACCATATATGGCACCTTTTAAATGTCCTTTTGATTTTAAAAATATCCATAAATCTGAGTTGAAATACGTTCTTCTTAGTAAAGCATCATAAGAATGGAGAACCAAGACTCTAGTGTACTCAATTCTGATATGAGGACAATTGATGACCTAGTATATGGTGGCGGAATGGGGATTCAGAGAGAGGGGAGTTGAGGGGTCACAGTGTGTGACACCCCTTTTGGGGGCGGGACTATTATTAGAGGGACTTTATCCAGAAAATGCAAGCAGTGTAACCTGGCTCTTTGGACCCTTAATGATTCCCCAACAATTAACAAAAATATATATCCAGGCTAGGTGCCTGTAGCTCAGTGGTTAGGGTGCCGGCCACATACACCAGGGCTGGTGAGTTCAGATGTGGCCAGGGCCTGCTAAACAACAATCAGAACTGCAAATAAAAAAAAAAAAAAAGCTGGGTATTGTGGCAGGAGCTTGTAGTCCCAGCTACGTGGGCAGCTGAGACAAAAGAATCGCTTAAGCCCAAGAGTTTGAGGTTGCTGTGAGCTGTGACGCCACAGCATTCTACCAAGGGCGACATAGTGAGACTCTGTCTCAAAATAAAAAAAAAAAAATCCATAGACTGAGCATCCTCTCTCCTGTTTCCCTGGCCTTTCTGTTTCTCTGAGCTCTGAGACTTCTAATGTAAATGGCAAGTCCCCGGTTAGCCTGTGAGTGCGGCTTTATCTCATAGCAGGCTTCCCCTTTCTCCCTGTGGTGGAGCGTGGGCCTTTTCCGTCTCTACCTCAAACCTCTATCACAACGTGTTTCCCCATGCTCTTTCCTCTGTCTGGAGATTTTGCCTAGTTAAAACTTGCTTATCCTTTGTTCTCTACACAGACTGTTATTTCTACAGAGCAGCCTCCCTAGATAAGGTCAAATTTTTCTTTTTCACCTTGTTCGTCACCTTTTAAACTGTGGTCACAAATACATTTGTACATTCTTTATTGAGATTGTTTGATGTCTGCCTCTCCTGCTAGAAAGTAAGCCTCATGAAGGCAAGGACCATGTCTACTTTGGAGATACAAGTACCTATTTCATAGGGTAGTGACGATTGATTGTGATGAAACATACTTGCTTAGATCAGAGATTGACACAGAGAGATAATGCTAGTTAGATCTAGCTATATATTGTTTTGTTTTTTGTAGAAGGAAATGACATTTGTGAATAAATTAACTGGATAAAGTTTAAGGAAGAATTCTGACTCTTCCTTGGCCAGAGAAGGGATTGCCTTAGGAAAGAATAGCTCATCTTTTTGTGAGAAGAGAAAGAGAAATAACATTTACTCCTTTCTTATTCTAGACTCCTGTATCTCAAGTCAAACTGTGAGAAAGCAATTCATTGCCAAAAGATTTTCCTCTTTTCTCTAGTCGTACTTCCTTTATTATTTTTTAAAAAATTAAATAGCAGGAAGTTTCAAATAGAACTTTGCAGTTGGGATCTGGAAACATAAAATTACAGATTTATCTTTGTCATACAAATTTGTGAAAATCAGGTAAAATTCAAGATTGTGGGCTTCCAACATGTATCCTGTCTAGGACACATGTCTGTGTATCATGTAGCCCTGACACAACAGACATGTCATGTTACAGCACAGGGTATCGTCTTACAGTGAATCGCTGGGTCCTATTTCCTATCATGTTGTTTGTAGGGTGGCTTCAAAGAGTTTTAACAATTATATTTAGCTGCTTGATATTTTCTTCCTGTGTTCGCCAGCTACCAAGGACTCATTTCAGTTCCTGACCTTTTGAAAGTTGGAAGATTATGTTCATGTATACCTGCACTTTTTAAGTGTCATGTTTTTACTTTTCATATATTAAGTAGGTATTAAGAAAATTGCCTTTTTCCGTTTAGTGCTTTGATTTCTGTATTTCACATTACTTGAATGTCACTTGCTGCTGTTCTCTCGGGGAGTTGGAGTCCTTAGATCCAAACTGAGAAGTGGGTAATGAGGAAGTATTATTTCTCATCATTTTCCTCCATAGCTTGAAAAGGGATGTGTATGTAGCAAAAAGTACAGACTGAGGGCCTATAGGCTATTTAGGGTTCTCTAATCCATTTTATAGAGAATGGCTTATAGAGTGCATTGAAAAGTCTGAATCTCCAGCCTCCTTTGAAAATTCCGGAGGCTTGCTAACAGTGAAGAAATAGCACCACATGACAGCAGTTGGCAACGCCTCTGTAGGTGTGGCAGCAGCACTTGAGCTATCATAGATTTCATTCTCTGCGCCCTAGATTTTCCCCCTTTCTTCATTCATTTACATTCCTTGCCCAGTATCTGGTTTCTCTGGGCATTTGAGATTGTAATCCCTGCCTTAAAGGGGTAGGGCAGTGTTGGGTTAAGAGCAAAGGAGGCTAACGTCAGTGGCTTGCTGAGGTGATTTAGTTATATAGTCTCAGAGGACGTCCATCCCTATAGTGTCCTTGGTACTCCTAAGGGAGTCTTTTGGCCCTCTCCTGGTAAGTGAGATTTTAAAAATGGGATTGGATGTCTTATAGAAAAGACTACATACAGGACAGTTAAATAACTATTTGATGGCAACTATGGTACTACTCAGTCAGGACTGCTTTTATCTCCAGGACTGTCTTCCAGTGCTTCCTGTAATTATTCAAATATTGTTGAAATATGTTACCTGTAAAAATGTTTGAATTTATTGTTGTCTTCAAGAAGCATTTTTTAAAGGCAAATAATTCATAACTAACAAGTTGGCAAGTTGGTAAGTGAATAGAAAACAAATTCCTGATACCTCTAAAACTCTAATTTCTTTTTTGCATTTTTATTATTTATTTATTTATTTATTTATTTTGAGACAGAGTCTTGCTATGTCACCCTCAGTAGAGTGCTGTGGCATCACGGCTCACAGCAACCTCAAACTCTTGGGCCCAAGTGATTCTCTTGCCACATTTTGTTTATTCATTCATCTGTTGATGAAACAAAACACTAATCTTTTGACTATACTATACCCCCTCAACCATAGCTAAATAGAAGAGCAGATTTGTTTGGGTTCATTGCGCTCACTGGCTTCCTAGTGGTCTTCCTCTCTAATATCCCCTGTAGTTTTCTTTGTACATTAGCATGGCTTTCAGTAATTGTGAACTATCCCAGAGTGATTCTGTTAGTGAAGCTGTTTATGAATATTATCCTGTCCTACTCACTGGCTTCTCTTTAGGAATATAGTGATTTTCAACTTGGCTCTAACTGACTTACATGGTTATTCTCTTGTGAATTGGACCTTCTTGACGTAATTGCCTATCTGGACAGTTTAGCTTTCTGTTTTCAGCTGTGTTATTCACTAACTAGTTCTGTGACTTTAAGTTACACAATTCTCTCTTGCTCAGGCTGGTCATAAGGTTAAACGATCCTTCTCCCTAGGCTTCCCAGAGAGCTAGGATTATAAGCCTGAGCCACTGTACCCACCCTTCTCATTTTTTTAATGTGCCATTGTAGACGTGGTTGTGAATCACTGTTTGGAGATTACTGGTGTAGACATAAATGTTTCTAAAAGTTAAAGGAAAAAAGATTATAACTGCCTGGCTTGGACAAGGTGGGGAAGGATGGAGGAATGGAGGAAGAATGGTTACCAGTGAGAATGCAGTGCTTGGGAAAGGAAGTTTCAAGGGAGTGAATAAGTTTAGATAGATTGAATACCCAGGTGGAAGTTCAGCCAACAGTTAGACCTGGACATCGAGACTGAGACATCTTTAATGTTGAGGTGATAGTGGCAACCATGAAAATGGTAAGTTTCTGAGGCACACTAGGGGTGATAAGGCCAAAGGTAGCTTTTAGAGCCTAAGGACTTGGACTCTGAAACAGACTGCCTAAGTTTGAATCTCGGCTTTACTTGGCAGCCTGTGACTTCAGTGGGGATCGTGATAGTGTCTACCTAATTATGTTGTCTTAAGACTTAAATGAGCTCATACTGTGCAGAATGCTGAGAATATTTGCTTGGCAAATAGAAAATATGCTGGCAACTGATATTTGTCAGTGGGTTAGAAGACTTCTGCTCTTGGGTAGTATGCAGTAGGTGGCAGCAGACCATCAGATCTCCTGCGTAGAATGTG
>NW_003852397.1:3951662-3962689 GCF_000181295.1 Otolemur garnettii | reverse complement strand
TTTTTTTCCCCCCTGAGAATACTTGCCAAGTGTGGGCATGTTCCCAGGTCAGGTTTGGTCCAGGCAGAGAGAATCCACAGGGGAAAGAAATCAGAAGACCTTTCAACAGTTGTGTAGGCTGGTCTGAGAGATGGAAATCTAGGGTAGCCCCAAATGTGTAGCTCCTTTCCCCTCTCCACTAGATATTTGCTAAGTTGTGTGGCAGTGTGGGAGGCCGAGGCTAGGCTAGAAAAGTCAAGTTAAGATCTCTGATAGCCTCATGGTGCGTAGGAAATTGGCTAGGTTCTCAAACGTCTTAATTTTAGGACCCCGTTCCAATCTTAGAAATTACTGAAGACCTCAAGGAAATCTTGCTTCTATGGCTTGTATCTGTTGATGTCACTATATCAGAACTTCAAAAATTAAAAGAAGAATTTTAAACAGTAATGTTAAAACCATATTGTAAATATACGTGTTAACATTAATAAACTTGTTTTTTGGAAAAATAATTATATTTTCCCAAACCATCACAAAAAAAAAAAAAATTACTGAGGGGTAGAATTATTTTGTATTTTTGCAAATCTTGTTAGCGTCTGTCTTAATAGGAGACAATTGATTTTTCATATCTGCTTTTGCCTTCCATTTGTTGTAAAGTGTTGTTTTGGTGGAAGTAAATGAAGACTATCTAGCCTCATACAGATAAGCAGTTGGAAAAAAGAGGAGCCATTTACTAGCTTTTTCCAACAATTGTGAATATTTTTCTTTGATCCTATCCTAAAACTTGACAGGTAGTAGTTTCTTAAAGATTATTTGTAGTGTGGAATCTGAAACCGTACCAGTGAACTTTTTGTACTTTATTACTTTAACATGCATTATTCTGTCTTGTACTTTGAGTAGAAATTTACCCAGCCATAATTTTGTACCATGCATTGGTCATTTGAAAATACTGATTCACTGAGGTATGTGTATCTTACAAACATGACATGTTTCATTATATGATATAAAAAATATCGTATTTGTGGGCAGCACCTTTGGCTCAAGGAGTAGGGTGCCAGCCCCATATGCTGGAGGTGGTGGGTTCAAACCCAGCCCTGGCCAAAAGAAACCAAAAAAAAAAAATTGTATTTGTTAGTATCATCACTGATCCCATCAGGAAAATTGTTAAGTATTGGAAAACTGTCATACAATATAAGTTTTCCACAATTCTGTTTTTTGCCCGAAGTTTACATTTTATCTTTTTTTTTTTTTGGAGACGGAGCCTCAAGCTGTCCCCCTGGGTAGAGTGCCATGGTATCACAGCTCACAGCAACCTCCAACTCCTGGGCTCAAGCGAGTCTCCTGCCTCCACCTCCCAAGTAGCTGGTACCACAGGTGCCCGCCACCACACCCGGCTATTTTTTGGTTGCAGCCATTTGTTTGGCGGGCCTGGGCGGGATTCAAAACCGCCAGCTCAGATGTATGTGGCTGACGCCTTTGCCACTTGAGCCACAGGCACCAAGCCCATTTTATCATTGTTAACAAAAACTGGTTTTTGTGTGTTAACTACATTCATTTTTGAGGAATTGTCTCCTAAATATCCACGTTGAAAGATCATAATTTGTTTATTGACTGTTCTTCTAAGTAAACATGGTGTTTCATGAAAAAATAAAAAAGCCAATAACCAGCTAATTTAGCCAGCTACTCCAAGGGAACAAGTACTTTTCCATGGGACAACTACCAGACTTTGGCATAAGGCAGAAATGATTTACACACATTTCTCATTTTATAATTGGATTATAAAGAAGACACACTCACGAGTGAAGAATTAATAAAATTAGCCATTGGTACTGTTTTATCAAGGACATTAAATAAAACAGATATTTTTCTTACTGTGAGTACATCGCACTAGAGAATGTAATTGTGTAGCTGATGCCTCTGCCTGGATGTATGCTCAGGCTCCAGGAGCTTTGCCTACCATTGCTTTTTTACTGTCAGTGCCAAGGTCAATGCAGTGAGGAAGGCAAATCATTTCTTAGTATTATTATATGTGGTTTTTATTTCATGGGACCCTGCCCCCCTGAAGAAAATCTCAGGGAGCCCTAGATGGCCACAGACCATATTTTGAGAACTAATTTAGAGGAACGGGGCTGCACAAATAAGTGACAATTTCTCCCTTGAGACATTGGAAAGTAGAGGTGAGCAGAATCTAACTAAAGCCACATTCTGGTCCCATCCCAGCTCTTTTCCTTTCTGCCTAACAGAGAAAAGGGCAAATCCTTTGTGGGAAGTAATATCAACTGTAGTCTCTACAGTTACGGTTATTTTGTATGTAGCAATGAAATACTGTGAGAAAGAACTTTGCTTCTAGTCTTGAGGGAATAACAAGATCTGGAATTGCCACTTCATAGAAACAACTAGAAAAGTGGACAGGATACATGGAGCAATTGTCTCCATATTTGTATAGACAGCAGGCAGCCCAGCACTGTGATTCTGGAGAGGAAACAAGGAGGGCAACTCCTCGATTGTCTTGGCTTGCTGCCTGGTGGCAATTTCCAGATCTTGGTGTAGGGAGGGGAAACCCAAATAGCACCCTGTGGTATTGCTGAGTGGTGTGAGTCGTACGTCAGAGTGTGGGGAGCGGTACCTAGAATGTGCCGGCAGTGCACCAGATAGGAGGGAGATATGCAGAAAAAGACTCTAGATGTCTGTGTAGGAGTCCCTCTGAGTCCGATGCATGGGTTGCCCGGGTAGGGTGAAATTCCACAAGACTGTACAAAAACAACATCTAAGAAAAAGTTATTGAGGATCTGTGAGCTGAACAAATGTCCAGCGTTCATACAAGATGAGAAATCATTTGAGTTTCCATTAGCCAGTATTAAAAAAAAGGCAACTCAGTTGACTATGTTGGATATTCAAGGGGAGACTTCAACAAGGTCATACCTTTACAGTGGGAAAAATAAGTTCTAGAATGAAGGTTATTCTAAACACATGCTAAAAATCAGCCCCATGTAGATCAAGTTGATTCACATGTAATTTAACTGCCTATTAGAACACATTCCAGTCCTTTTTAGATGAATATAGCAAAACACCCTGCAATATAAAATTAACAATATTTGGTATATATAATAAAAATTACTAAATATACCAAAAGGCAGAAAAACATAACTGATAAACAAAATTAAAATCAATCAAATGTCCCAGAAATGGGCTCAGTGCCTGTAGCTCAAGTGGCTAAGGCGCCAGCCACATACACCAGAGTTGGTGGGTTTGAATCCAACCTAGGCCCGCCAAACAACAATGACAACTACAACCAAAATATAGCCAGGCCTTGTGGTGGGTGCCTGTTGTCCCAGCTACTTGGGAGGCTGAGGCAAGAAAATTGCTTAAGGCCAGGAGTTGGAGGTTGCTGTGAGCTGTGCTGCCACAGCACTTTACCCAGGGTAACAGCTTGAGGCTCTGTCTTTAAAAAAAAAAAAAGGGCAGAAATGATGGAATTAACAGACAATACTGTTAGAACAGCTACACTGTTTCATATGCTATAAATAAACTCAATATGTTCAAGTAACTCAAGAAAACACATACAGGTAGAGAAATGGAAAACAAAGAAAGAAATGGAGTTTATAGAGGTACTTGATGGGATTACAGACAAATAATATACTACAGAAGAAAAGGTCAGTGATCCTAAAAAAAAAAAAGTAACTATCAGCTCGGCGCCTGTAGCTCAGCGGCTAGGGCACCAGCCACATACACTGGAGCTAGCATGGCAGGTTCAAATCCAGCCTGGGCCTGCCAAGCAACAATGACAAATACAACCAAAAAAAAAAAATTAGCTGGGCATTGTGGTGGGCACCGGTAGTCCTAGCTACCTGGGAGGCTGAGGCAAGAGAATTGCTTAAGCTGAAAGAGTTTGAGGTTGCTGTGAGCTGTGATGCCATGGCACTCTACCCAGGGTGACAGCTTAAGACTCTGTCTCAAAAAAAAGGTAACTATGTAGAATATGAAGCATAGAGAGAGGACTGAAAAAATTCACAGGGTCTCATAAATATTTAAACCGTTACCAACTGGTTTATGAGTAACTGGAACACCAGGAGGTGGGAACAGAAAAAAATATTTGAGAAAATAATGACCTTGATTTTCTGAATTTGATGGAAAACGTAGATCTGGGAAGCTCAACTAGCTCAAGCTAGTCTCAAACTCTTGCGCTCCAGTGATTCTCTGCCTCAGCCTCCCAGAGTGCTGGGATTACAGGCGTGAGCCACCACACTTGGCCAATAGTTGGTGTTTTCTTAAAAAAAAGAAACGTTTCTTATTTTAAAAGTGGCTAAAGTTATATGTATGTTCCCAGCAAAGTGAAATATCCAGTTTTTTACCAAATGTTAAATTCTGGGTTGGAGGTTATAGGGTGATTTCTGCGCCCCCCCAACATTTTTGTACTTATTTAGATTACTTGAATTTTAAAGTTATGAGCAGGTATCATTTTTGTCAGAACCTATGAAGCATTCAAAAAGAGCTCACACATAAGAAACATAACAGTAAACTTTATTGAATAAATGGCTAAAATGGATTTATGGGGGAACTGAGAGTAATACTAAGGTTAGTTATAATATACACTGATATATTGGACATGTTGGAAAGTAATTTTAGCAATAATTCTGGGTTTTGGCCCCCCACAAAGGAAATATAATATGGGTTAATACCATTTTATTCTGTCAGAAATACCTGTAACTTCCAAAAACACTTACCCACCTCATACAGCTATGAAAGGGGGAAAAGCATCAAGGAAAAAACTTGCTTTCAAATGATTTCTGTATCTGCTTTGTAATTTCCCCCCCTGCGTGGAATATGAACTATTTCTGGCAGCAGGAACTCTCTCAGAATGTTATTAGTCCTTATATCCCAGCAGATACATCATAGTTACACCAAGAGTTAATTTAAAAACAGTCTGTTTGCTTCTAGCAAGGATAGAGAAAGGTCAGTTTTTACTGTTAAACTCTTCTTTTCGCTTTCTTCCTTATCTCTTATGCACTGTAGATATAGCGTCGCGGGCTTCCTAGTTTACTACTGATCTTTAGAGGAAGATGGGGTTTATTTTCCAATGGCCATGTTGTTCTTATCTCTCCTCCAAAAATAAAATACTCAAGCTCTAAAAATAAAACTTAAATGAAAAGGAAGCTCTAAGTATTAAAGTCCTTAATCATAAATCATCTTTTCTTCTGCAATTTCCCCTCTTATTAATTTAAGGAACCATATTTGAAGCATCGTTTTGTGTTTTGTGCAGCTAGTAATTACCAAAAAAGGGTTAAAAAATTTTTTTAGTTATGATTAGATTTTCTATTTACTGAATAATGCAAATTTAATTATTCTCTAGATTTTCAGCAGTTAAAGGATGTTAAGAATAGAAGTAGACTTGGTTCGTATATTCACAGCTTACTACGAAAGTTTCGAGACATTGTGTTGTGGTCCATTATTTCACTTCCAAGAAACCCAGCTGGCAGCGTCCTTTCTGATTCACTAGTGCCAGTGTCAACCTGCTCAGCTTGTCAGTGTTGCTGGGACGGCTTCCTTTGTTTCTGTCTGCATGGATATTACATTTCTTGATTTTTGTGTATCTCAAAATTTCTGTAAAGAGCTGCATATTTCATGAGCATAATGTCTGGTTTTTCCAGGGAAATTCTAGTGTGTATCTATTTTCTTGGGAAATTTTTAATATACTTTTTATTTTAGAATAATTTTAGATTTATAAAAAGTTGGAAAGATATTACAGAGAGTTCCTCTATACCCCTCACCCGGTTTCTCCTGTTGTTAATAACTTACACATGTACATGTATAACCATGTTAAATTTGTCAAAACTAAGAAATCAACAGTGGTACATTACCATTAACTAAACACTAAACTTTATGCAGATTTTACTAGCTTTTCAACTAATGTCCCTCTTATCTTTGTTAATGTTAACCTTGATCATTTGGCCAAGGTAATGTTTGGGCAAGTTTTCCACCATAAAGTTACCTCTGCACCTCAGACTCTGGAAGCAAGTCACCAAGTCTAGCCCGTGGTAAAGAGGAGGTGGGGGTAGTTGAACTCTTGGGGAGTACATGCCTAAATTAGTTGGGATTCTTCTGCAAGGAAGATATGTCTTTTCTCTTCCATTTATGTATATCAGTATGGAATTATGGATATTTACTTTATACTTTCAGTTATAATCCATTAATATCTTACTTTGTTGCTCAAATGGCTCCAACTCTGCCATCAGGAGCTCTTTCAGGTTGTCTCCTGTGTTCCTTTGACATTACCCCATCCTTTTGTTTCAAGGTTTTTGTTGTTGCTGTTGTTTTTGAACACTTCTTTACTTTCTGGTACTACCAAAGGCTCCAGCTTGTCTTCTATGTTCCCTTAACAGTCCAAAAGTGGCCATTTCTTGAAAGAAATGTGGTTCTTCTTATTGAATAGCAGTATTTAGAACCCAGCATCTGTGTGGTAGGTATGATAATTGCTACTGGAATGTCCTATTTTTTTTTTTTTTTGAGAGACAGTCTCACTATGTCACTCTCTGTAGAGTGCAGTGATGTCACAGCTCACAGCAACCTCAAACTCATGGGCTTAAACAATTCTCTTGCCTCAGCCTCTCAAGTATCTGGGACTACAGGCACCTGCCACAATGCCCAGCTGTTTTGTTTTTCTTATTGTTGTCATAGTTGTTTTAGCTGGCCCCAGGCCGGGTTCGAACCCAGCACCTTTGGTGTATGTGGCTGGCGCCATAACCACTGTGTTACGGGTGCCAAGCCAGAATGTCCTATTTCTAGAACCCCTCAATAATACACAGAGTAAGGAAATGTATGGATGCTTACCAACTCAGGCATACACACATATCTATAATTATTCCTGGACCCATGTTAAGTTAAACATGAATTCACACTGATGATTCTGCCTCTAATGTGTTATCACGGGATTCTTTCTAGCCTTCCTCTTTAGTTTAGCTGTAACTTCCTTTCTGATAGTAATCTGGCTTCCACCATCTACCATCTATGTATTTATTTGTTTGACTATAGTATGCATGTAAAGCAGTTTCAGAAATGTTGACTTATACCCCCAAGAGAAACAGCTTTACCAACTAGAAACAGTGTTTACGTGTAAGTCCTTTTGCCTCTGGCCTTACTGTTGCCTGCCAAAATATGATTTTCTGATGTAATTTATGTCAACTCCTTTGTAAACTTAGACCCCCCTCAGTGAGATTATGTTCTGCATTTGTAATACAGTTAAGTTCTTTTGTCCCAATTTGTATTCCATCCTGAGATCTCCAACTTCCTTGTTGAATTTTTTTAAACTTTGCAAGTGTTAAAGTACATGTTTTGTGTTGTAAAGTTCTTTGGGTTTTGCCAAATATGTAGTGTCATAGTTCCATCTTCCTAAAAATGTCCTATGTAGTGTCATAGTTCCCATCTTCCTGAAAATTCCCTTGTATGTTTCCTTTGTAGTAAACCACTCTCCACTTCCCCAACCTGTGATCTGTTTTCTTTAGTTGAGTCTCTTTTAGAATATTGTATGAATGGAGTCATGCAGTATGTAATCTTTCAGATCAGGCACTTTCACTTAGCAAGGTGCATTTAAGATTTATCCATCTTGGCTCGGCACCTGTGGCTCAAGTGGCTAAGGCGCCAGCCACATACACCTAAGGTGGCAGGTTCAAATCCAGCCTGGGCCCGCCAAACAAAAATGACGTCTGCAACCAAAAAATAGCCGTTGTGTTGTGGTGGGCGCCTGTGGTCCCAGCTACTTGGGAGGCTGAGGCAGAAGACTCGCTTGAGCCCAGGAGTTGGAGGTTGCCGTGAGCTGTGATGCCAAGGCACTCTACCCAGGGGGACAGCTTGAGGCTCTGTCTCAAAAAAAAAAAAAAAAAAGATTTATCCGTCTTGTTGTGTGAAGTTGCTCCTCATCATCGCTGAATAGGAAGGACTACATTGTCCAGATTTACTACCGTACCCATTACCCATTCTTCTGTCACATGACATCTGGTGCTTCCAGTTTTTAGTGATTATGGTAAAGCTATTATAAAAATTCAAATATACATTTTTGCTTGAACGTAAGTTTTCAGTTCTCTTGAGTAAATACCTAGGAGCATGACTACTAGGTTGTGTGGTGCGTTGTCTAACTTTGGAGGAAATTGCCAAACTGCCTTCTGAAGTGGCTGTTAACATTTTACATTTCCATCAGCAATGATAGACAGTTCCTGTTGTTCTGCATTGTCGCTGGCTGTAATTTTTGACAGCGCCCTCTTTCACTTTCAGTTGAGTGTTTGGATGATGCACTGTGCCCTGCTAAGTAAACATAGTGACTTTTGTTTTTTTAAGCGACAAGATTTCCCTCTGTGATCTAAGCTAGAGTGAAGTGGCATGATCATAGCTCACTGCGACCTCAAACTCCTGGGCTGATATGATCGTCCTGCCTCAGGTTCTTGAGTACTACATGCACATGCCAGCAGGCCCAGATGATTTTTAATTTTTCTTTTTCTTTCTTTTTGAGACAAGATCTCAGTTTGTGCCCTGGGTAGAGTGCCGTGATGTCCTAGTTCACAACTTTTAACTCTTGGGCTCATGTTATCTCCTTGTCTCAGTCTCCTAAGTAGCTGGGACTACAGGTACCCAC
This sequence comes from Otolemur garnettii, assembly GCF_000181295.1. Classification (NCBI taxonomy): domain Eukaryota; kingdom Metazoa; phylum Chordata; class Mammalia; order Primates; family Galagidae; genus Otolemur; species Otolemur garnettii. The sequence goes on along the minus strand of NW_003852397.1, from coordinate 3,954,090 downwards.
GGTAACACGTGGGTACTTTTTCCATTTTTAGTAGAGAGGGGCCTCATTTTTGCTGAGGCTGGTCTCAAACTTCTGAGCTCAAGCAATGCACCCACTTGGGCCTCCCAGAGTGCTAGGATTACAGGTGTGAGCCATCACACCTGGCTTGATTTTTAATTTTTTTTCCAGAGATGGGGTCTCCCTCTGTCCCCAGGCTGGTCTCAAACTCTTGGCCTCAAGTGATCCTCCTTGCCCTGGCTCCCAAATTGGTATGAGGTGTGAGCCACCGTCCTTGGTTCTTTTATTTTTTTTTTTTCAGGCATTGTGATGTATAGTGGTAAAGAGATTGGATCCAGGTCTTTTTCTGTTCTTTTTTTTTTGAAGGGTTGAATTTTCCTCTCTAGGAGCATGATGTTAGATAATCTAATTTCAATGTGCTGGATTAAGGAAATCATACTGAAATAATTCAGCTGATTACATAAGATTGAGCATCATGTAATAAATCCAGTCTCTTTGAGAATTTACTTATTTTGATATCATTCTTCTTCTAGTTGTACACTAATTTCTTCAGTGACATCATGACTAATTTTGTGTGTTTTTTTTACATTGGTCTGGTACTCAAAGTATAATTTGTACTTTATATCTCAAGAGGTAGAGGAAATGAAGTTATTCATCATTGCAACTTCTTTATTTTTGAGAAAGGCCCTCATTCTGTTGCCTGAACTACAGTGCAGTGGCATTTTCATAGCTCTTGGCAACCTAAAACTCCTGGGCCAAAGTGATCCTCCTGCCTCAGTCTCCTGGGTAGCTGGGCCACAGGTGTGTGCACCATACCTGGCTAGTTTTTTCATTTCTTTGTAGGATTTCAGGTTGCAGCTATGCTGTGTTGTTGCTTAGGCTGGTTTTGAACTTCTGGCTTCAAGTGGTCCTTCTGTGTAAGCCTCCTAAAGTGCATGAGCCACCGCACCAGGTCCTTCATTGTAATTTTTAATATAATTTTCTATCAAGATCTCAGTTAAACCTGTAGGGATGGTCAGTAGGTCCAGAAAGCCATCTTTGTCTCTGGGCCCGCTTGCAGAATAATGATGGTTACCTGTTATCCTTCAGACCTTTATGCCTCCGTGTTATTTTAATTTTCATACTATTTTTTTGGATTCCAGGGTTCATATATTTCAGCTATTCCTTGGATATGTATATTAGCCCTGGGTAACTGCCTTTACATAGCAAAGACAAAAATTGCTTTTCTTTCTTTAAAAATTTTCTGTCTCTATAATTTTTCTTCATTATTCATATAGAAATAATGGTGTCAGCAAAAATGAGAGTTAAAGGTTTGCTGAGGAAATTTTTGAGCAGTTCATTCATGTCATCTACACAGGGTCTCTAGAGAAGGTTCATTTAAATGAAAATTGCTAATATTTCTGGTAATCTAGGCTGCTGCTTTAGTTAGTCATGCGAGTCAGAATTCTACTGGGAGGTCAGAGGCTACAGATTCATCTGCAGGCCTGTCATCTCATCTCCAAGAACCACCAACCAGCCTTTCTGGTCTTTTTCATGGATAGTGGGGAGAAGCTGGGAAACGGTGAACTTTCTAGATGTCAAGGTCTGAGTAGGTCAAGTCAGACCCTCCTTGGGAATGCCTAGGCCACTGTCTTCAGAATACCAAAGCTAAGTTGGCAGAAAATTGACAAAGCTGTCAGACTTATTTGAGGAGGAGGCACCTTGTGGATTAAATTTTTCTGTTGCTCCGTAAGTGATTTTCCTTCCCTTAGATTGAACTCCAGTGGAGCATTCTGTGTGTATTGCTTCTATGAAAGAAAGATAACAGGAAGAGTCCTAGCTTTAAACTTTTCCTTATTTGTTTAATTTTGCATTGTGTTAGATACTAGGGGAATATTTTTGAAAGTTTCCTTTATTACCTAAAGTGATTGCTTGACGATCTTCATATTCCCTTCTAAACTCAGAAAATTACTTTCTGATGCAAACTGGTTAAACATTTGAAAATTATTCCTTTTTGGTCAAATCTGATTCAGTTAGCTTCAGTGTTTAAATACTGATTTAAACTAGCACCAGGCATGTGGGACAAGTTATTTACCTTCCCATGGTCCTACCTAGTTTATTCTTCTGGAAAATGAGATTGTACTACTGAGTTCTCGAATACCTTCCAATCCTATAGACCAGCAGTTCTCAACCTGTGGTTCATGACCCACAGGAACTGTATTAAAGGGCTGCGGCATTAGGAAGGTTGAGAACCACTGCTGTAGACTGTGGCTTTATGACAAGAATGGTCAGCATAGATTTTATCCTAAAATGAATAATTACCAAATAATGTCTGATTAAAAAATAAACCTAGTCCTTCTGTGAGCCTTGGTAGAACACAGAATGGTGACCTGTGACATGTTCAGATGCTGATTAAACATAGGGTCAACTTGTCAATTGTTTTTTTTTTTTT
>NW_003852397.1:3941638-3951370 GCF_000181295.1 Otolemur garnettii | reverse complement strand
GTGGCTGGCGCCTTAGCCGGTTGAGCTATAGGCGCCGAGCCAAAGTTACTTTTTAATATCAAGAAACTTGCATTTTTCTTTCTTTTTTAAAATTTCAATTTTAAAAAATTGGGTACAAATGATTAGGTTACATTGGTTGCATTTCTTAGGTAAAGTTCAAGTTGTAGTTGAGCTCTTTACCCAGGGTGTGTACCCTTACATTGTGCACCTTACGTGGGAGCTTACTCTTCAGCCTCTCTCCTCCCCTTTCTCCTCTCCCTCTTTCCCCTTTCCTCCTCTCCTCTCTCCTCTATTTGAATTCAGTTGTGTTCTCTCTCTTTCTCTCTCCCTCCCTCTCCCCGTAGTTGTTTAAGAAGTGAATTTTTAAGCCTGCTATTTCTCATTGTACAACTATTCTCTGTAAATTGTTTCCCTTCCTAACTGTGGAAACCCAGAACAAAAGAAGATCACTATTTTCAGTGCCAGATTCTTTTCTCTATGAATACACATAACTTAAATAATTAATACAATCTTAATTTTTTAAAAATGTGTGAGTTGATTTTTGAAGAAAAATAATTTGTAGCTTCCTTTCTCAAAGATGCTTTTTTTTAGAAGACCCTATGGCAGTGGTTTCAACCTTCCTATTACCGCAACCCTTTAATACAGTTCCTCATGTTATTATAATTTTATGGTTGGGGATCACCACAACATGAGAAAGTGTATTAAAGGGTCGTGGCATTAGGAAGGTTGAGAACCACTGCCCTAGAGAATGAACAGGGTAAGGAAAGGGAAGCTAACTGTGCCTTCGTTTAAAAACATAATTAATGAAGTGCTAAGGCAAAATATTTACCAGTTAATTTGTAAAATATTTAAATCCCACATATAATTTTATGTAGGCTTGTTACTATATTTTTCAGGGAATTATATCCTTGTTCCATTAAACAGTCCTGTTACATATTTTGGACCACGTATATTTACTGATGTACAATGGTGCTTTCTTAAAGGTGTAATTTGCAACACTTGGAAATGCATAGATTTGATGAAAGATCGTGCCACATAAAATTGCTGCATTGAAGCTACACCGAAGGAGCATTATACCTCTGCGTCCACACGTGCTTGGCCTGGTGTGGGGTCTGCTTCTCTGCACTGACACAAAGCAAGCCATTGAAAGGCCCAGGAAGATAAATGTACTTTTCTCTTTCTGTGTCTTCATCAAACCAGTGCTTACAGAGCTTCTACACTTCTTCATCTTTTTTACATCCCACCAGCAACGAAACATTTTATATTTGGAGGGCTGTATGAAACTTCCCCTCAACTCCTCCCCCCGTAAGGATTCCTGAATGCTAGTTCTTCCTTGTTAAGCTTTCATTCAGCTTTTTCTGTGTTTCCTGTCATGATATAGTGGTGAATTGCCTGTTCTATTCCTTTTTTCCTCTTTAAGATATTTAGCTTTGGGGGTGGCACCTGTGGCTCAAAGTAGTAAGGTGCTGGCCCCATATACTGGAGGTGGTGGGTTCAAACACAGCCCTAGCCAAAAACTGCAAAAAAAAAAAAAAAAAGCCGGGCGTTGTGGCGAGTGCTTGTAGTCTCAGCTACTCGGAGACTGAGGCAAGAGAATCACTTAAGCCCAAGAGTTTGAGGTTGCTGTGAGCTGTGACACCATGGCACTCTACTAAGGGCAACATAGTGAGACTCTGTCTCAAAAAAAAAAAAAAAGATATTTAGGTTTGGGCTATCAATTCTTTTGATTTTACTATCCTATAGAAAAAGTTGGTCTACCTGGCATTATTTCATCTGAAACTTCCTTATTGAATACATGTGCAAAACCAGTCAACCATGGTAAATAATGACAGTTGATTATAATGATGACCCTGTGGTAGTGCAAGATATGCAAATGTTTCTGACTTATCCATGAAATCAGATCAGGATCTCATTATGATCAACTTAGTTCATTGTGATTTTGTTCCAATTCATTTAATAAGTGCTAATCTGTGTATAGTAACTTGGTATTAGGATGTTTCTTGTGCTTTGCATCAGCTCTGCTGTAGGAATTTTTTGCATTGAGGATGCTTTTTGATTTAAAATGCAGGAAGGTTAAATACAGTATCTCCTATAATTGGGTCACGTTCTGAAGGTTCCTAAAATCTCTTTTCCTAAAGAAACTAGCCAAATACTAAAGGAAAAGAAGAAGAATTCTTTCCCTTTTCTCTCTCTCTTTTTTGCTAACAGAGACACTGTTCTTGCAAGGAGTGCTTCTTTCTCAATATTCAAGTTCTCTGGTCTCCTTTTTGAAGGTTCATTTGAGCAAACATTTATTGAGCACTTACTGCGTATAAAATACTATGGTAAGATGTAAATGGCAAGGTCAGAAGGGGAGGGGAATAGAACGATGATGATGAGTAATACTTCTGTGGCCTGCAAGGACTTTATATTCTAATAGGTCTTTGAATTAACTTTCAGGCCTATATTTATAAATTTGGGGAGTTTCTTTCTTTTTATTTCAGAGTATTATGGGGGTACACGTTTTGGTTACATAATTTGCTTTTGTACAGTTTGAGTCAAAGTTATAAGTGTGCCCTTCACCCACATGACATGCATGATACCTATAAGGTGTGAGTTTACCCATACCTTAAAAATATGCAACTCTGCAGGAATTTGCTTGTCATCCTGCGCAGGGGCCCTGCTAATCTTCTCTGTATTGTTCCAGTTTTAGTATATGTGCTGCCAAAGCAAGCCCTTGGGGGAATTTTGGGATGTTTTTATTTGTGGAATGCTTTGAGACTTTTACGTCAACTAGAAACCACTAAGGGGAAAATGATCTATTCAGAAACCCTTAAGTGATATACATGCATGTAGTGTATGTGTGTTTTAATTACAATTTTATTTAGATATAATTCACATACCATAAAATTCACCCCCTTAAAGTATACAATTTGGTGGGTTTTAGTATATTTACGGAGTTAGCCCATCATTACCACTATCTAATCTCAGAACATTTCCATCATCCCCCCAAAACTCCTGAACCTGTTACTGGTCACTCCTTATTATTCCCTGCGCCCAGCCAACTGCTGATCTAGTTTCTGTCTTTGTTGCCTGCTCTGAACTTCATGTAAATGGAATTATAGAATATTTGTCCTTTTGCGTGTGGCTTCTTTATCTTTACGTAATGTTTTCAGGGTTCACCTATGTTGTAGCACACATCAGTACTTCATTTCCTTTCATGACTGAAAGATATTCTGTTGCATAGATATACCACGTTTTGTTTAACCATTGATCAGTTGATGGATATTGGGTTGTTTCCACTTTTGACTATTATGAGTAATGGCTGATATATTGGAGTATACATTAGTAAAATGCTATATTTTTTTGGTGAAAAATTTATAAGTAGAAAGGAGTATATTAAAGGAATATATTGACATCCTAATGTAGATGTCAAAAAGTTCAGTATTTCATAGTAAAAGCATTCTAGTTAGATTTCATGAAATTGGATCGTGGCATATATAACCAGAATAATCTACCTGGTCTCTGAATGTGCCACATTTTCTAAAATCTTAAATGATGCCTTTGACCATGTTGCCAGGGTTATTTAAACAATACATAATGATTTTAATTCTTCAGTTTCTTGGATATAGTAAGTAAACACAAGTATCATCATAAGAAAATAGATCATATCTATTAACAAGGTAAAAAAATCTCATTTTTTAAATGACGAAGAGGATGAGTCAGTCTTCCATTACCATGAAGAAATTCTTTTGTTCCTAAGGATTTAATAGCATTTTACATATACTTGAAAATCCTTTAATTTTAAACTTTTCTGTTTCAATTGGTGATGAACACAAAAACCCAGAAAAATGGGGTGAATTTGTCTTCTTTCCAATCTTATGGCGACGGAGGTTAGAGTCAAGAAACATACCCTATCATTCATCTAACAAATATTAATTCAATACCTACTTTTTGTTATACATTGTTTTATGCACCAGGGATGCAGTATAGCTAAATAGAACAAGTGTCCTACTATCAGGGAGCTTGTATTTTGGGGTTAGATAGGGGATGGCGCATAATACAGTCTAATGATTACTGCTTTTCCCTCACTAAAATAAACCTTTAAAATGTTATTTTACTTCTAGCATGTTCCATTCTTTGATTCAGATTATGAACTACTTTTAGGATAAGAAAGAAATACTAGAAAAATAAACGTGTACGTTTTGTAATTCTGGTTTCTACTCTGATGTGAAGAATTTGGAAGTAGTCATTCTATTCTTATACGAAAAAGCCCAAAAAACTAAAAATCATTAATTCTTCCTAGATTTTTCAGATAATTGAGGTCATAGGGCAAACCATGGCGCTGAAAGCTGAAGAAGCACGTGAATATAAAGAATCATAACTTACTGGGAGTAAATGCTGCCAGAGTCAGTAGGGTTACTGGAATAATAATTGCCTAGTTGCTGGAAACTGAGTCTTGGTAGCTTGAGAATAAAAAGTTTTTGGGTTCCTAGTGTTAGGAGGCCCCTCAAATGTTTATGAGTTTTATTTCCAGGTGGGGCACTCCCACCTTTTTAAGTTAAAGATTTCAGAAAAATCCCCTCGTGTTTCTGGTGAGGGGCAGGGAAAAGGAACTACTCTAACATGCTTCTGGAGTGTAGCAGCCTCAGTAAGAAAGGCCAGCCCTGAAAGCAGACTACCAGATCCTTCCTTTTCTAACCTAGGAAAAGGGCAGTTAGACAACTCAGCCTCCTCTAGGCTTCTTGTCTAACAAATAGTGTGGGGGGTAAGGACTAAGAAACTTTTCTGAGGGTCACAGCACAGGGATTCAGGACCACTAACAAAGTAAGGTTTAGTCACAAGAGCATAGACCATTTACTCTCCAAAATACCTTCCCACTATATCAACAAACTCTAGTAAATTAAGAGTAAATTACAACTGAGAGCTATAAGACACAGACCTTATTTAAGGAGGGGTTTCTAGGGAAACCCCAAAATAATGGTATAGACAAAAATGGGGACACTAGAGGAACTTAAGCCTGTGACATCTACAGCTGCAGCAAACATGAAACACGACTTAGCTCCTAGCCAGATAAACCCTCACACTGAGGGCCCATTTACCACAAAGCACAAAGGCAATCACTAGTACAGAAAACGAAACCTTTTTAAATAAAAAATAACTTAAAAAAATTAAAACTATTATAGAGAAAGAAAATATAGCAGATAGACCCATTATACATAATGATAAGGCAGAGCTGAGATCAAACAAACATATTAATCATATCAATTATTATGAATAGTTTTAACTCATCTGTTAATAAAAAGTATTTTCTGTTTGGCAAAAAACAAAATAAAAGAACACCCTGGCAAATCCCCAAAACCCAAGAACGAACTATATGCTATGTAAGAGAGATACCTAAACCAATATGAATTAGAAGAGTTAAAAACCAAGGGATGAACAGAGGGAAAACCAGACGAATAATGGTAAAGCCATCAGAAAGCAGCAGTTGTGATTCTGATATCAAAGGAGAATTCAAGCCAAAAAGCATTAAATGTGAGGAAGACCACATTCCAATACAAAAAGTCATAATTCGAAATAAAGACACAATAGTTATGAGTGTCTAACACCAAATAACTCAGCATTATAAAGCAAAAAATACAGGCTGGGTGGCACCTGTAGCTCAGTTGGCAGGGCCCCAGCCACATATACATAGGGTGGTGGGTTCAAACCCAGTCCAGGCCTGCTAAGCAACGATGACAACTTCAACCAAAAAATGGCCTGGCATTGTGGTGGACACCTGTAATCACAGCTACTTGGGAGGCTGAGGCAAGAAAATCACTTGAGCCCAAGAGTTTGAGGTTGCTGTGAGCTGTGATCCCATGGTACTCTACCCAGGCTGACAGCTTGAGACTCTGTCTCAAAAAAAAGAAAAAAAAATACAGGCAATATACAAGCACAGGAAGCATAGCATGCTAATTAATTTGGCATGCTTACACTTTAATACACCACTCTCAATATAAGCCAAGTCAGACAAAAATAAATAAGGATATGGAAGACCTAAATAGGTTATATAATCAAATAGGTAGATCTGTGCATATATGTCACATTTAAGCTTTGATAACAGAAAACACACCTTTTGCTCAAGCGGACATGAAATGTTCATAAAGCTTGATTGTATGTTAGTCTACAAAAGTACACATCAGATCATTGCTATAATATAGAGCTATTTCACAAGTTATAAGTATACTGTTATACAAATTATATGATCTGATCAAAATACAAGAAAGCCAGAAACTATTTTATCAATTTTAAATGTCCAAAGTATAAAATAACATTCGTGAGTCCATACTAACATAATGGATTGAATAAATAAATAGAAGGGGGAAAAGAAATCTCTAATGCAAAAGAATTCTAAATAATTTATGTAGATACTCTACCTTCTAGGAAAGGGAGCATAACTCCCCATTCCTTAAGTGTGATCTGAGCATGGTGGCTTCTAGAGGACAGTATGGGAAGGGAGGGGCGGGGAGAGTAACTTTCCGTGAAGAGTGATTTTATGTACCTTTGATTCGATGTGATGAAACTAGCACTTTACCTTTGCATTCTTCTGCCTAAAAACCCATAACCCCTGTCTAATCATGAGAAAAACAGACAAGTTTCAATAGAGGCTTTTCCAACCAAAACACCCTCAAAACTATGAGGGACAGCAAAAACAAAGAAAGTTTGAGTGACTGTCTCAGCCAAGAGGAGCAGGTGGAGACATGACACTGATTAAATGGAGTGTGGTGGTCTGGATTAGATCCTGGAAAAGATGTACAGGCTGAAAATGGGACATCAGTTAAACACTAGTAAAATCCAAGGAAAGGATGGACCTTAGTAAACTTTTAAAAAAAGTAACATCGGCTTGGTGCCTGTAGCTCAAGTGGCTAGGGCGCCAGCTATATACACTGGAGCTAGAGGGTTTGAATCCAGCCTGGGCCCGCCAAACAACAATGACAACTATAGCCAAAAAATAGCCAGGCGTTGTGGAAGGCGCCTATAGTCCCAGCTACTTGGGAGGCTGAGGCAAGAGGATCACTTAAGCTCACAAGTTTGAGGTTGCTGTGAGCTGTGACGACACGGCACTCTACCCAGGGTGACAGCTTGAGACTCTATCTCTAAAAATAAATAAATAATAAATAAAAAAAGTAACATCCATCATAGTCTATGGGATACATTTAAAGTAGTAATCAAAAGAAAATGTATAGGCTCATCCTTTTATAAATAAAAATTCAGAGATTGAAAAACTAGAAAGCCAACAGGAAACAAAAAGAAAATATAAGGAAGGACATAGTAAATATAGAACAGAAATTGCTGAAGAAAAGAATAGAAAAATAAGTCTATTAATAAATCAAAATTGACAAGATTGATAAATTACTAGCTAATTTGTCAAAATGAAAGAAAACAAATTTATAAAATAAGAAATGACAAGAAGGAAATGACCAATTTCTTGATTTTCTTGTTATCAAAGAAAAATTTTTAAAATGTATAGTAATAATTACTCTGTAGCCCAGGCATAGTGGCTCATGCCTGTAATCCTAGAACTCTGGAAAACAAAGGCAGGTGGATTGCTAGAACTCAGAAGTTGGAGACAAGCCTGAGCAAGCTAGAGACCCCATCTCTATTAAAAACAGAAAAAACTATGCAGACATTACGGTAGGTGCCTATAGTCCCAGCTACTCAGGGGGCTGGGACCAGAGGCTTGTTTGAGCCCAAGAGTTTGAGGTTGGTGTGAGCTGTGGTCACTCCACGGCACTCTACCCAGGCTGACAGAGTAAGACTGTGTCTCAAAAAAACAAAACAAAACAAAACAAAAAACACTACTCTGTAGACATTTATGCAAATATATTTGAAAGTATAAGTGAAATTGATAATTTCCCAGGGAAAAACAATTTACGGTGATTTACCTCACTAGAGACGGAAAGTAATGAATTTATAGGTCAGTTTGGGGCAAAATTGGTGTTTAGCAATATTGAAACTTCTGATTCGAAAACACTATTTGCTTCATTCTTCACTGGTTTCTTTCATCAGTGCTTTGTAATATTTTATGTTTTGAGTACTGTTTTAAAAGGTATTGCATTTAAAATTTGAGTTTCTAATTGTCTATTGCTAGCATGTAGAAATATAAATGATTTTTTCATATATTGGTATTGGACTATGCGTACTTGCTAAACTCATTCATTGGTTTTAGTAGCTTTTTTATAGATCTTTGTGATTTTCCTCATAGATAATCATGACATTTGTAGGTAGGGACAGCTTTCTTTTCTTCATTTGATATGGTATTGAATAGTGTTGGTAAGAATGGAGATTCATACCTTGTTCCAAATCTTAGAAGGAAAATTAATGTTTTCATTATTAAATATTATCTTGGCTATAGAGGTTTTGGGGGGTTTTTTTGTTTGTTTTTCGAATCAGAGTCTCACTATGTCACCCTTGGTAGAGTGCTGTGGCATCACAACTCACAGCAACCTCAAACTCTTGGGCTTACGTGATTCTCTTGCCTCAGTCTCCCAAGTAGCTGGGACTACAGGCTCCCGCCACAACGCCTGGCTGTTTTTTTTGTTGCAGTTGTCGTTGTTTAGCTGACCTGGGCTTGGTTCAAACCTGCCAAGCTCGGTGTATGTGGCTGGCGCTGAAACCACTGTGTTACAGGCACCAAGCCAGCTATAGAGTTTTTATTTGGTTGAAGAAGTTCTCTTCTTTTACTAGTGTACTCTTTATCATAAGTGGATGCTGAATTTTCACAAATGCTTTTTCTGTATCTCTTGAGGTGACTGTATGATTTTTCTTTATGCAAATTTTTTTGTACAAATGTTGAACCAGCCTGTGTTCCCTACTATAATCTTACTTGGTCATGGTATATTATTACTTTTATATATTGCTGGATATGATCTGTTAATATTTTTAAGGATTTTTGCATCTGATCTCATGAAGGATATTATTTAATACTTTTCTTGTAATGTCTATGTCTGGTTTTTTTGTTTTGTTTTTGACTGGGACTGGGTTTGAACTGGCCACCTCCAGCATATGGGGCTGGCGCCCTACTTTTTGGAGCCACAGGTGCCACCCTACTGTCTGGTTCTAGAAGTGGAGCAGAGGGCCATGCTGGACCTACTTTATCCAACACCCAGAGTAAAAGAAAGCAGTAGATTTGATTGATCTGCAGAACTGTAGCTTCTGTGCTTAGTTAACTAACTTTGTTGTCTAGCAGAGAGAACATGGGAGCTAATTCCAATCAGATCTCCGTAGAATTCAGAACAAGTCCTAAGATATAAATTTAACACACTGCTTCCTGTGTATAGGTAATAATGATGATAATAATATAAATTATTATAATAGGGAAGGTAAAATTATTTCTTAAATTCACTTTAGGTTCTAGTTTTTTAAACATTTGAAGGCCTATTATTTTTACTCTGCATTGTAGATGTATAGAAATTATGGAGCATTAGTCAACATACATAAAAGTGGATCATTAGACTTGCCATGCAGAAAGACAGTCAAGAGTGTCGGCTTCATTTAGAACTCTTCTAAGGTTACCTAAATATATTGGGAACCATAAAAGTTGAGGCATGGACTTTGCAAGTTGTAATTGCCATTCTGGTTTGTTTGTTTGTTTGTTTTTTGAGACAGAGTCTCACTTAGTAGAGTGTTGTGGCATCATAGCTCACAGCAACCTCAAACTCCTGGGCTTAAGCAATTCTCTTGCCTCAGCCTCCCAAATAGCTGGGACTA
>NW_003852397.1:3940004-3941480 GCF_000181295.1 Otolemur garnettii | reverse complement strand
GGGACTACAGGCACCCGCCACAACGCCCGGCTATTTTTAGATAGGATCTTGCCCTGGCTCAAGCTGGTGTTGAACTTGTGAGCTCAGGCAGTCCACTCACCTCAGCCTCCAAAGAGTTGGGATTACAGACATGAACCACTGCGTTCAGCCTTCCATTCTGTTTTAAATATACTTATTTGATTAGAACTTAATAATTCAAATTAATTTTTTCATGTGCTATTATCAAATTATTAAGGGTTTGGCATGAAGTATATATTGATGAAATGTATTTTCTACCAAGGGGAGAATTATTTTTTGCTCTCTTTCCCTCCTCATAAGGACAGAACGCTATTGCTATAAATTTTCTCTAAAAGCAATCTACGTAGAAATTCTTAGAAAAGCTATCTTTTCAGATCTCTGCGATTCACTTGTTCTTATCCAATGTGGTTCTTTAAACCATAAAGGGCACCACAGTGAGTTAAAAAACAAGAGCTGGGCTGAATAAAAAAAGAAAACTGATTCCTGCTGAAATATTTGTCTTGGCACCTTCCCACCACAGTTTGTTGACTGCCTTCCTGACTGCCTATAGAATATAAGAAATCTCTAACATCAGGAAATACTAAATGGTTAGTGCTTTCTTATTGATTGAATCTTTTGAAAATATGGAATCTCTAATGTGTTTAATAGTTATAGCGAGATACAAAAGAAGAAATAAGAGCCTAGGCCCATGGTTTGAATTTTGCCTCGGCTCAACAGTGAGAAGTTACTTAATTCTTCTGAAGACTAGTTTCTTTATCTGTAAGCCAAGGGGGACAATGCCTGTTTTTCAGGGTGTTTATAGAGATTACATGAGATAACACATATTCCTAACATGTGCCTGCCTTAGAATAGGAATTCAGTGGCTATTAGGTCTTTTCTGTTCTTGTAAGAGCCTTTGACAAATTATTTTAGTTATTGTGATAGTTCCTTAAGGAGTTGGCATCTCAGGTATTCTAGACCCTACCATGAGTTGAGTTTTTCCTAGAAGAGGAGTTGTCTGTCTTCCTTCATTCTTATTAATTCTTACTAACATGTAGTTGCCAATTTTATATCTCACTGCAGTATTTTCACTCTAAAATGACTTAATTCAAATGCTGGGAAGTATTTAACAATTTACTTTGTGAAAAGAACTAGAATCATTATTTAGTAGATTATAAGGGAAACTGTCAGATGTAGTAAATGAAAACACAGGAGCGTGTAACAAAGAAACATGAAAATTCTTTGCCACTTCACTTTGTCCTTTAATCTTGCTGTATTTTGTTTAGTCTCAGACTTTATTCTCCTCCTGTGGGAGTTAGAAAGAACATCTAAGATACTCTGTTTCCTTTTCCCATATACCTGAATTTTGAGTACCCCAATCATTTGGTAAAAAGTTGCTCAACCTCTCTGAGTTGAATAACTATGGTAAGTTACAAATATACCTTTCTTTCTTTTTTTGAGACAGAGCCTCAAGCTATC
>NW_003852397.1:3930086-3939717 GCF_000181295.1 Otolemur garnettii | reverse complement strand
TGAACCTGCCACCTTAGGTGTATGTGGCTGGCGCCTTAGCCACTTGAGCCACAGGCGCCAAGCCAAATATACCTTTCTTTTTCTTTCTTTTTTTTTGAGACAGAGTCTCGCTTTGTATCCCCTGGTAGAGTGCCATGGTCATAGCTCACAGCAACCTCAGATTCTTGGGGCTAAGCAATTCTCTGCTTCAGCCTCCCGAGTAGTTGGGACTACAGGCACCTGCCATAATGCCCAGCTACTTTTTTTTGGTAGCTGTCGTTGTTTAGCAGGCCCTAGCTGGGTTCAAACTCAGCTGCCCTGGTGTAGGTGGCCCAGCACCCTAACCACTGAGCTACGGCACCTAGCCAAATACACCTTTCTTAATGATGCTTTACAGGAAAATTTCATGTTTGGTATATTTCTCTTTGGCTGTTATTGGCTAACATTTTTCTTAAAGCATTCAGGAGGGTTGCTCTTAATGTGACCTAGAAACCAGAGGCTCAGAGGTTCCCAGATTTTCTTCGCATCAGCAAGAACTATCTTACCTTCTGCCATTTGAGAGGGGGTGATAAAATAAATTATTCTAGAGTTGTTATCTGTAGGTCTAGAATTGATGTTTGCTAAATGGGGAAAGAACAAAATTGATACTTGAATACCCTGTGTTGTAACCAGAGAAGAAGAAATTAAAATTTCATTATTCTTTAATATGTACTTCCTTATCTTTGAAATACACTCCAGCCGTGCTTAAATAGCAGACTTAAAATTCAACATTGTAAACCATACCACACTATCTTGGGAGATTCTTTAATTTTGCAGATGTTATTGAATGCATCATTCCTGTTGGAAACTGCAGGTCAAGAGGCTTTGTTTGACTGATGACATCTTTCTAGAAATCAAAGCCTGGTAGTGTTTTTAGATCTTTGCCTGGTCTTATTTTCCTCAAATTGGTATCACTTTTGAAGGTGATCTTGTGTAAATGATTCCATGAAGAATTGCTGATGCTTTCCTGAAACATATCCTAATAATCACTGGTGAGTATTCTCTGAATTACCCAAAACCTCACCAGTAATTTGTGCTAAAAATACCCGGACCCCAGGATGGTGATTCAGTGAAGTTTTAGCAAACCTGCCAAAACTCTTGAGCATAATCCAGAACTGTCACGATGGGACATCTGGTGATGTTCTCGGAGGGCTCTTGTGCTTTATCACTTTACCTCTTTAGTGGTCACACAACTCGGAAGTTCAAGACTGGTTTATTTTTCAGAGTTGGGAAAAATGGGGAGAGAATTCAGTTGGGAAAATTTTGTCCGTTTTGACTTTTTTCTTTTAATTGGGAAAACTCAGGTATTGTTCAGTGTTGCTTTACAGCAGCGAGGACCAGCCCGAAGACCAAGCACAGGGTGAGATCCATGCTGTGAGAGAGTGTTAACATCTGAGACTCAAGGTAAAAGAAAGCAGCAACATTAAATTTGGTTATTTGAAAGTATATTTCGTACAGCACTTCAGTATTTCTTGTAGCTGTCATGTTCGTTTAACATTATGTTCTCTATTTCAGTGACAAATTGAAATTTGAAAATATCATATGAATTTTAAAGTAACCTAATAAATCTTTTTTGGAACAAAGTAAAAATAAATATTGAAATAGAGTAAATTAATGGCACAGGTGACATTACAAACCAGTAATATACTAGAACAATGAATTATGGAAGGAAGAACTTTAAGAAAATTAGGCCCATTTTAATATTGCTTTTTCTGTGAATTAGGACAAAGTCAGTGTTTTAGAAATACACTGTCTTCTGAGGAATTTGGTAACCACTGCTAGACAGTGAGATCTAATGGTGTATCTTCCATCCACCCTGTTTACCTGTGTTCAGGGTATTCAACTAAAAGGCAGCTCATACCCTGGCACAGATCCCTATTTTGATTTAGAAAGAGTCAATTTCATATTGGTCCTTTAAAAAAAATAGTTCTATTGAGGTATCACTTATATATCATAAGTTAAATGATTTTTAGTAAGTTTGTAGAGTTGAATGGCCAGCCTTACCATACTTTTTATGATTTCAGTCTTTTTAAATTTTTTTGAGATTTGTTTTGTGACTCAGCATCTGGAGAATGTTCCACATGTGCTTTAAAAGAATATGTCTTCTGTGCTGCACTGACTGACTAACAAATGTCAGTTATATCAACTTGGCTTTTATTCAAATCTTTATAGTGTCCTTCTTGAGTTTCTGTATAATTGTCCTATCAATTCTTGACGGTGGAATTTTGAAACCTCAGTATATTATTACTGAATTGCCTATTTCTCCTGTCAGTTCCTTCAGTTTTGGACCTCTTATTGTTGGGTATATGTACATTTATGATTACTCTATCTTCATGATGTACTGATGTTTTTATGATGACTAAATGTCCCATATTATCTCCCATAGTATTTTTCTTACCTTAGAGCAGTGGTTCTCAACTTTCCTAATGCTCCCTAGTACTGCAACCCTTTAATACAGTTTCTTATGTTGTGGGGACCCCAAACCATAAAATTATTTTTGTTGCTACTTTATAACTGTAATTTTGCTACTGTTATGAATCGCAATGTAAATATTTGATATACAGGATGTATTTTCATTGTTACAAAGGGGTTGTGACAATTGCAAGTTGAGAACCACTGCCTTAGAGTCTTTTTAGTCTAATATTAAGACAGCCATTGTAGACTGGACATGGTGGCTCATGTCTGTGATCCTGACAGTTTTTGGAGGTTGAGACAGGAGGATTGCTTGAGCTCAGGCGTTCAAGACCAGCCTGTGTAAGAGCGAGATCCCATCTCTACTAAAAATAAAAAAGTAGCCAGGCACTGTGGCAGGTACATTATAATCCCAGCTATTCTGGAGGCTGAGACAGGAGCATTGCTTGAGCCTAGGAGTTTGAAGTGGCTGTGAGGTAGGCTCTAGCCTGGGCGATGGAGTGAGACTCTTGTCTCAAAAAAAGGGAAAAAAAGGCATTCTAGCTCTATTGTTGTGACCACGTGCATGGCATATCATTTTCTACCCTTTACTTCTAATGTATTTATATATTTTAATCCAAAGTGTACCTTTCGGAGACAGTATGCATGTGGGTGTTGCTGTTTAAATCCAGTCTTACTATCACTGGTTTTTGAATGGGTTGTTTAGTCCATTCATATCTGATTTAATTATTGATATGATTTGATGTAAGTTCATCATTTTGCTACTTCTTTTTTTTATTTTTTTTGAGACAGAGCCTCAGGTTGTTGCCCTGGGTAAAGTGCTATGGCATCACAGCTCACAGCAACCTCCAAGTCCTGGGCTTAAGTGATTCTCTTGCTTCAGCCTCCCAAGTAGCTGGGACTACAGGTGCCCACCACAACACCCATCTATTTTTTGGTTATAGTTGTCATTGCTATTTGGCAGGCCCTGGCTGGATTCAAATCCACCAGCTCTGGTGTATGTGGCTGGTGCTTTAGCCACTTGAGCTACAGGTGCTGAGCCATTTTGCTACTTTTTTGTATTTGTCTTATGTCATTTTTGTTCCTCCATTCTTCATTTACTCCCTTCTTTTGTGTGAAAATATGTTTTAGGGTGCCATTTTAATTTCTCTGTTTTTCTTAACTATATGCCTGTAACCTAATGGGTACATGTAGGGGTATGTGGCATGCCTTCTTGGGGAAGGACTCAGCTACAACTCAGACTTTATCTTACAAACGTAAACAATGTAATCTAAGTGAATATACCCTAATATTACTCCAAAATTTATAAAAGACACACACAAAAAACAAAGTCCCACATCTAGCACCCACGTGCGGGAGACATCTAATAAAGGTACAGTCAACTGTACATCTAATAAAGGTACAGTCAAGCTACATAAACTAGGGAAGAGGCATTGCACTGTCCACTGGAGTAAAACTGGCTGCTGGGAGTCCGAGCTGAATCCCTGGCTAGTCTGTTAGTCTGCTGCTTGTCCTCACTCAGGTTTGCTCATTTGGGCTCACAGAGCCACAGACCATCTCTGCTTGGCACAGAGAACACCACTTTAATGCACAGTGTTCCTAACGAGGTGAGTCTCCTCACAGCCTGCCCTTCCCTGATTAGACGCTGCCCTGAAGGAGCTAGGAGATGGAGGTGGGAGCAGCCCTGGCAAGGATGTCATCAGCTCATACTGTTCTTTTCTGAAGCTCAGTAGTTTTTATGAAGTGCTTGAATTGGTTGAATTGTGGAATGCTGAAATTGTTGCTTTTAAACTTTTTGTCCACCTTTCTTTCTTTCTTTCTTTCTTTTTTTTTTTTTGCAGTTTTTGGCCGGGGCTGGGTTTGAACCCTCGACCTCCAGCATATGAGGCCGGTGCCCTACTCCTTTGAGCCACAGGTGCCACCCTCTAGTTGCTTTTTGAGAGAGAATTTGTCGACCACTTCATTCTGTCGTGGTGGTAGTTGGAGGTGTCTATCATTAAAGGACCAGTGAGTTGGGTTATGTTCCACGTGTGTGAGTCTTTATTTTATGTTGGCATTATTTTATAATTAAGGCTTTGATTGGTTGGTCTTTTTTTTTTTTTGGAGGGGAATTTAATTTCCATTGTCTAGAAATATAGATGATTTATTACCCAAGTAAACTAATACTTTAAAGATGTTTGTAGGACCAAATAGGAAATGTTGTTCCTTAAGTTTTCCCTGAAACACAAATCTAAAATGAACTGAGTGAAAGAGCCTCAGTTATTTCAGAGTTCGTTTCCTCTGTAATTTGTGGCAATATGTTCCCATTTACGACTAAAGATTCTTTTGTTACATTAACCCAGTACCTGTGTAAAATGAATGCAAGATGGGCTTCAGTGTAAGGGGCTAAGCAGTTTTTTATAAATTTAGAAATTTTTTGGCAAATATATGGTGTTTACCTTCAATATTTAGGATTATTCAAGGAATATCAAAGGAATCTGAATTTATTAGTAATTGATGTAATTTGTCAAATTGGCATTTTTAAAAAATGAGAACATTCTTAAAATGTACAGCACCATTTTGTTAAAATTCTAATTTTTTCACAATGAAGGTTTTCCAAATAGGATTTGGGTATTTATCATATATCATGAATATTATAATATATGTAAATTGCAGCATTAAATGCAAAATAGTTTGGCATTACAGTTTCTTTCACTAAAAATAAATTGTCTTCTATATAAATCCTATTTCTCTGTATTTCTAACATTTGAAATTGCATTTTCGTGTACCATAAAATGCTGTTCCAATTAGATTTTGTTAAAGGAAATACTGCCCAGTATGTAAATTCAGATTTTGCCAATTATGTCCAACTTTCTAATGTTGGAGATATTACTATACATAGCGTCAAAACAAAACAGTAATAACAGAACTCTTCAGCCTGTAGGCGTCCCTTTGTGAAAACACAGACCGCTTTCTTCTTTCACAATGTTGAAGAAACAAAAGTTTGTTGAGTATGAGAAATCAAGACCAGTTGGTAACTTTTCAAATGAAGGGAAAATCAAAATGAGCAATACTTTCCTCTTAGGTTAATCAGTTGTTCACTCTGGTTTTTGTTTGTTTTCAATGTACCACTTGTAGGTTCCTAGGAACAGAAAGGGCATTAATGGCAGGCCTATCACACGGACTATGCATCTCGTGGGCCAATTTTTTTTTTCTCCCTCCACCCATCCTCCTCCTTCACCTCCCTCTCCCCTTTCTCCTTCTTTTTGGGCTATAATTGGGTTATAGCTTTCATAAGAAAGTTATAAATTGGTTTCATAGTAAGACTGAGTATATTGGATACTTTTTCTTCCATTCTTGAGATACTTTGCTCAGATGATTATGTTCCAGCTCCATCCACATAAACATATAAGAGGTGAAGTCTCCATCTTTCTTTAAGGCTGCATAATATTCCATGGTGTACATATACCACAATTTATTGATCCATTCATGGGTCGATGGGCACTTGGGCTTCTTCCATGACTTGGCAATTATGAATTGGGCTGCAATAAACATTCTGGTACATATATCTTTGTTATAATGTGATTTTTTGTCTTCTGGGTATATACCTAGTAGAGGAATTGTAGGATCAAATGGCAGGTCTATTTTTAGATCTCTAAGTGTTCTCCAAACATCCGCTCAAAAGGAACATACTTCCTGGGCCTAATTCTTTTAAAGTTTGATCCTGAGCCACCTCATATTTGGTCACTGATTCTCAAAAATTCCTTTCCATCTTTCTCCTTTAGTGCCTTCTTCTAGAGTACTTCCCTATATTCTGTGTCCCACATTTTTAATTTCCAGACATTTGTTCAGAGCTTCATTCTTCAGCAGATATGAAGACTAGAGAAGAGAGAATTCACAGGAAAATTCATGAGATAGAAGAGGTCATTTCTTCCCCTTTGTGTCTTATATAGAACAAATACCTCAATTATGTGGTCCTTGATCTAATACTCTAGCAATCCCTAGTATAATAAACCTTCAGTATTCTTGAGATCTTTGGAAAGTTTGAAATTTGAGAATGGCTTTATAATAAATTTTTAATTATAATATAATTCATATACATATAATGAATTCATATAATTCATATACAGAAAACAAAACAGAACCGTATTATTTTGATGTTCCTAGGCTGTTGGATAGGTTAGACATCACCTAAATGTCTTGCCGCTGGACCCTATCCTTGAATTGTACTTGACTGAAATTTGTGCTTTAGCAAAATGACAAATTATATTTTGAAGCAGAGGGGAAGGAAGTATTAAGGGTTTCCTGGGGAGTGAGAGGAAGCTGTCTCTAATTTGAGAAACCATAATATGAAATACGCACCTTTGATTAGGAACATGGCCAGGATGCTTCATGTTTTTTTGTACTTTTTGGCACTTAGTGGCAGAAAACCATAAAATCAAAACCAAAGCCACACTTTGATATTGAAAATGTGATTTCATTTCTGTACTCAAGTATCCTAATGCTCAGTGCCTTAGATCTGAAGCTGTATTGAAGAGAATACTAAAGCTCTTGATTTGCTTTGCCTTTGGGTGATATTTAGTATGTGTCATTAGCTTGAAAATCAACATAAAGTAGTCTGCCTTATCCATTGATTTTTCAACCAGGGTGATTTTGCCCTCCTGTGGATATTTGGCATCATCTAGAGACATTTTTTGGTTGTTATGTCTGGAGGATGCTACTGGCATCTCATGGGTGGGTGGAAGTTAGGGATCCTACTTAACAGCCTGTGGTGCACAGCCCCTCACAACAGAGATCAGCTCAAAATGCCATTAGTGCCAAGATTGAGAAACCCTGGCTTCATCGAATTATTTACATGTAAAATACCCCGCTATTTTTAAGAGTCATGCTTCTATCTTTGGCTTTCTCATCACTTTCTCAATTCTCACCATTTCATTTCTACGGCGGCTTTTACTAGTCACGTATGGTTGTAGATCATGCCAGATCATCTTTACTCTCCATTGAGTGTGGCACAAAAAGCATAGAGTGATTACTTAATACTTCTAGAATAAGTGGAAGTAGTATCACTATAAAAATATTAAGTGAATAAACATTTTTTAAACTAGATTCAGATAAATGTAATAGTTTGAAACAACATTAATAACAATTAACCCATTGAATTTTCACATAAACCTTAGAAGATAGGTCCTATAGGTTGAGTATTCTTTATTCAGAATGTTTCTTGGATTCAGAGTGTTTCAGGCTTGGGATTTTTTTTTTTTTTTTAATATTTGCCTATACATAATGAGCTATTCTGGGGATGAGACCCAAGTCTAAACATGAAATTCATTTGTTTCTCAGATACACCTTATACACATAGTCTGAAGGTAATTTTATCCAACATTTTTAATAATTTTGTGCATGAAACAAAATTTTGTCTGCAGTGTGACTTTAACCCATCACATGAGGACACATGTGGAATTTTCTACTTAACTGTGGAGGCTCAAAAAGTTTTAGATTTTGGAGCATATTGGACTTTAGATTTTCAGATTAGGGATATTCAACCTATATTTTATTGATTTATAGTATAATAGTATTTTGGCAATTTGTGGCCAAAATGTTGATATGAGCCGACATTACGTAGCCATATTATCTAGCCTCACTGTACCTTATTTATTTATTTATTGTTCTGTAAAAAAGTGTATTGGGCTAGATTATCTCTGCTACAGTCCCAACTCTCATATTGTAAATATCTTCTAAAAAGATGCATAAAGATTTTTTTGTTTTCTTGCTAGAATTTTACCTTTTCATAATTTCAAGTTCAATTGTATCTGGGATTGAGGCAGAACTTTGTTGTAAACTAGGAAGTACGTATTGTTCTTTTTGATCATCTGTAGTCGAGGCTATGATGTGCTTCCCAGATTCTCACAAATCCCCCAACCCTTTTGAGACTGAAGCACCCCTTCCCTCAGCTACTGGGACTATTGGTAGTTGGCTGCTCTCTGCTGAGTTCTCTGGAAATTACCCCTGGCTAAAGAGAGTCGTCTCATTCAACTTCATGTTTGTGGGGCTGCAGATATCCAAAGACTGGCTGTTGCCTCAATTCAGACATCTTTGAGGGGCTTTCCCAACTTCAGAGGTTCCTCAGGGGATCAACTGAAACATTTGTCGGGTTAGAGTTCAACTTCTTGCTCTCTCTATCCTGCTTCTTTCTTGCACTCTCCCCGGTCCTCATCTAGACAACACTGCCCAATAAATACACAGAGTCTGCTTCCCAGGAAACCTACACTGCATTGTTACCACAGTATGTTATTTAATGTATGTAATATTTTGCATGGAAAAAATATTTCATTATCTTTGTGCTTGGGGGAAAATATGTAAAGATTCCTCAAATAGCTCATACATTTAATTTCTTTCTTTTTTTTTTACATTATTTTACATTTAATTTCTTAATCATTGTTTATAGATGAGATAATAAAAAATTACTGGAAGATAATTATCAAAATTATGGTCATGGTTTTCAAAATAAGGATTTTAAAATGTGAAATGGACTGAAGTTAGGGGAAAAGGTGGGCATATGTGGTTTCCCCCCTTTTTAAAAAAATAGATACATGTTTGTGTCATTATTTAAGTTTGAGTAACAATTTAGTTCTTAGTAAATAAAGTTTGTTTGACCTTGTCAGGTCAAGAGAAAAGGCCATCTATCAATTTTTTTTTTTTTTTCCTTTCAATTGGGTTTTATTTTGAGGTTTTTGGGGGGGGATTTAGGAAACATTGTATATGAACTTAAGTATCCGCTTGCAATCAGCACCATAGAAAAAATACCATTATATTAAATTAGGCTAGAAAGATAGGCATTGCTTTCACATGCTAATAGATGGAATTTAAATTTGTATTTATTTTTAATCAGTTGCCTAGTACTAAAATAAATTTGGATACCAGCAGCTCATAATAGTTAATAGCCTGTATAAATGGGTCCCAAGACACCTGTTCCTTTATTGTTAATGAAGCCCTATTTTATGTGCAGAGAGACTGGAGTTCCTGTTGACTCTCTGTCCTAGCACATCTCCCTGTCTCCTGTGTGCATATTTAAATAGCATTAAGAAATGTTGTTTCCTCTTGTTTTCTGTCATCTCTAGAATTCTGCCAGACACACTTATTCTCCTTAATAGGTTGTTTGTTCCAAAATGCATTAGAGTGATATTTTTTTCCTGTTTTGTATATTTTTAATTTTTTTTTTTTT
>NW_003852397.1:3928241-3929913 GCF_000181295.1 Otolemur garnettii | reverse complement strand
GAGATTACTTAACTGCACCTACCCTCTTTGTATTTTCCATCATTGACAGTTTGGAAAGTTTGTCATTATTTTATTTCTCCTTACTATTCTCCTTATTTCATATTGGATGAATAAGTCACTGGTCTTCTTGTAGATAATTTGAAAGGAGAATATCATATAAAGAACAATTATCACAGTTTACCAGACATTAGTTATTTCTCTACATGGTAGAATTTTGTTATGGATAAGTGCCTTGAAATAATGTATGTACTCTATGACATCAATTTCTATTCTTTTCGGGCATAGGATATTAACAGTGTTAAAAACATTTTTTGAATGTGCGCAACACATGGATGGAAGGTAGAGGTTGTCCATCTTCTTACTTCGGGGGCTTTTCCTTCTCCAAACACCTGGATTTTTATGACTGTTGGTAATAGTTTAAAGGTCATTCTTGAATAAGAGAATATGATATCTGTGAAATAATAAGTGAGGATTACACTATTGATCGTTTCAGTCAGTTGTTGAGAGTATCTATTAAGTCCCCTGGAAACCCAGAAAGCATTTATTTTGTTTAGGGTGGAGAATATAGCATAATAATCAGCCTAAACACTGTGAGTGTATCCCAAAAAGTGTGAAAATAAACTCACTATTCACAAATCTTCCTGATAATAATAATCTTGCTAATGTATAGGTGTTACTATTCAGAACAGTTCATGGGAAAGGTTTTGTCACCTTACTCTTGCATTTTATCGAACTCTTTGATAATAAAGTTTATTACACCAAATAATTCAGCACAATAATGCATTTTTCTTCAGTCTCATGCCTCTCTGTAGTGAAAAGGAAATATAGCATTCAATTGTGCATTCTGTAGAGACAAGAATGGTGACTTAGGTCTATTCCTCATCGGGGATAAAGAGAAACACGAGTCACAGTCTCCCCAGTGTTTTTGAACCCTGGCTGCACATTTGAATCCCACCCAAGGAGTATTTTTAAATACTCACATTGGAGACTCACTTCTAGAGATTCTGCCTAAATTAGCATATGTTGGGATGTGAGTATTATTATATTTAAAAGCTCTGGGTAATTCTGTTTTGCAGCCAGGGCTAAGAATCACTCTTAGACAGACACTTCTTAGAACAGGTTAAGTTAAACTACAAGCTATCAGTTTTCTAGATAGTTTTCCACACTGTAAGTTCTGCAGAAGAAGGCAAACTGAAAAGCCTCTGTAAGGAGCTGCTGGTTGTGTGATCACTCAGGTAGTGATCGCTGACTCCAGGTCAGTGGGCTTTGTGGGGAATGAGCTAGGTCCCTGGGTGGGGTCCCTATCATCATGTGAGAAAGGAGATGCTTTGCTGGGTTTTCCAGGCTTAAGTAATTTTCAAAAACTGTATTATGGCAGTAGTTTGTAGTAGACTGGAGTTTATAATAGCTTATCCAAGATATATAACTTAGAGCACATTTTCCTATTTTTGAGTCAAATATAACTCTAAGACAGTCTCTACTAGTCTTAAAATGTTTTAATTGAAATTTTTTGTTTCTCATTTCAACCATACTATACCTTAATTACAACACCCACATCCACTCCTTTTCTAAACATGCATACCATTTTTCTGTTCACATCATGGACTGTTCTGCATGATAAAATATCTCACTTTTAATGAACTTGCTATGTTACAAGTTTTTTTTGTTTTTT
>NW_003852397.1:3913698-3927524 GCF_000181295.1 Otolemur garnettii | reverse complement strand
CATCTCAACTTTTTAAAAAGCAAGCACTGCTAGACCAAACTTGGAGAATACACCAAAGCCTCTGAGATGAGCCTATTACAAATGTTGCCAGTGTTGCCGAGGGGCCCCAGCCTGGTGCTTAGCCCCTTCTGACAGGCCGATGGACTTCCAGATCTCCCAGGCCTCTGCTTCAGTTGTGTTTATATATACATGCAGGAATTGACTCTTCCAACTTTCACTTCCAGATTAATCACATTTATAGTTTCGTGGTTTCTTTCTGTTTTCTAGCAAATAGTACCTATAATTTACCACCGTAAAACAGTGGAATTCAGAGTACCTGTTATTTCTGAAAGTCACTACTATATACGTAGAATGGAATCAGATTTTTAAGCAACAGTTTTTTGCTGGGCACAGTGGCTCATGCCTATAATCCTAGCACTCTAGGAAACTGAGGTGGGAGGATCCCTTAAGTTCAGGAGTTTGAGACCAACCTGAGCAAAAACAAGACCCCCATCTCTATTAAAAATAGAAAAATCAACTGGGCATTGTGGTAGGTATCTATAGTTCCATCTACTTGGGAGGCTGAGGCAGGAGGCTCGCTTGAGTCTAAGAGTTTGAGGTTGCTGTGAGCTAGGCTAACAGCATGGCATTCTAGCCTGGACTCTGTTAGTCTTTGAAACACATACACACAAAAACAAAACCAACAGTTTTTGCCATTTGCTTTATGGCCTATTATTTATTGTAAAGAAATCATTTGTGTTTCCTAATTTCTCATTTGTTCTTTAAGAAAAAATCACAAAGGAGAACCATCACAGATACCCTTCCACTGTTATTGTTTCAACTCATTGTTTTCTCCGCATCAGATTTCGTATTTGTGGTTATATGCCCTGCGTGGCAAGTGCTGAGAAAACATTTGTACAATGTCTTGGCAAGGAAGACTAGTGAGTATATGGAGTCTAGTGACTTCACTGTTCAGATCTTCACATGTTTATGAAAAAGGAAAAGAGAAACCCAGATGCAAGTTAATTATATTCGCCTGAATTATTACATCTTGTGGTGAGTATATTAAATTCGTTAAATCATTTAAGCGTTTTCAATATAGTATTATAACGGTTTTATTGATATACTGGCAAAGAAACAAACATGACCACTCTTGACCATCTGTTTATAATGCTATATAAAGAGGACCATGTTGGTTGCCATGGAAACTACATTTCCAAAACCACTAAGTGTTTGCTTAAATTTTCCAACCTTTTAAAGTCATAAGCTTTTTTTCTGAGAAAAAGAATAGAAAATATATATTTTAAAATGTTCAGTGATTTTTTTTCTAAAAGTCACTTCTCTGCAAAATTCATTTATGTCTAGCCAGCTATTTTGCCTCAGGATTTTGTGAATTAAAGTGAGAGATTCTTAATTTGAGAATCTTTGGCATTTTCAAGAATTAGGAAGAAAATGTTAGCACTCTTCTATTGAGGGGTGCCACTTCTCTTTTTATAAGTAAAGACTTTGCTCCTTCAGAAAAACTTTTTATTGACGTAAGTTAAAAGGAGTCTGGAGAGATAACGTATAATGACAGTGTCTCGAGAGGAAAGGCAGTTGTAATGTAGTTGTATTGGCTAATTAGTTACTGGTGTCATATTAACAAATATGGGGAAAATTATAGCAGGGGAGTACTTAGCTTTAAGTCGAATGGTTATGATTTAAAAAGTATGACTATTAAAAATACTTTGTTGTAATAACTAAATAAAATCAATTGATACTTCTGGAAATCTTGCCTAGGGAAGAAAGAAGCAGAATGTATACTTTGTTCTTACTAGTCTAGGATGAATGCCAAAATGATCGTGCACATCCACCTGTACACAAACCTGGTATCCGTATAGACTCAAAAAGCTTTTTGTCATATTCTTAAAAATTTTTCTTTATTGGCTGAGGGCAGTGTAATTCTAGCACTCTGGGAAGCTGAGGCAGGAGAATCCCTTAAGCTCAGGAGCTCCAGACCAGCCTTAGCAAGGGCAAGAGCAAAATCTCATCTCCCCTAAAAGTAAAAATTAGCTAGGCATTGTGGCAAGTGCCTGTAGTTTTAGCTACTGGGGAGGCTGAGGTAGGAGGATCACTTTAACCCAGGTGTTTGAGGTTGCTGTGAGCTAGGCTGATGCTACAGCAGCCTAGGCAATGAAATAGGATTGTGCCTATTCCAGCTTTCACTAAAGCCAAAAATCATTGGCTGTCTAGATAGCAATAGTAATTCTGATAGTAGCAATAGTAATAACCAGTTCATATTGAGCACTTAGTATGTGACAAGGAAATGCTTAGTATTTTATGTGCTAAATGTTTATTATATTCAGGCCTTCATAATAATCGTATGGGGTGAGCTGGGTGTGTACACATATGGTCTCTAAATTAGGATTTCTCAACTTGGCAATTTGTTGTAGAAAATTATCAGATATTTTATAGGTTGTTCAGAAGCAACTCCAGCCTCTACCCTCTAGATGTCAATAGTATCCTGCATCCTGCCGCAAGTTGTGTCAACCCAAAATATCTCTAGATATACCAAAGTCCCCTTGTGGGTGACAGAGGAGGTAAAATTAACCTCATTTGAGAACCACTTGGGTAGTGCCTGTGGCTCACTCGTAGGGCACTGGCCCCATATACTGAGGGTGGCAGGTTCAAACCCAGCCCCGGCCAAACTGCAACAAAACATAGCTGGGCGTTGTGGCGGTGCATATAGTCTCAGCTACTTGGGAGGCTGAGGCAAGAGAATCACCTAAGCCCAGGAGTTGGAGGTTACTGTGAGCTGTGATGCCATGGCACACTACCAAGGGCGATAAAGTTAGACTCTGCCTCTAAAAAAAAAAAAGAGAGAGAGATAGAACCACTTTTCTATGAACCAGCCAGTTTAATTTTTTCTGGTAGAAATAGTTTGTACACCACCTCTCGGTGCTTGCATGCTGTCTTTCCCTACCACCCTCATTCTCATACCAGCTACCCTCCAGCACTGTTCAGGTATTGTGTGAGTACCGTAAGCCCAACCAGTGTGTTGTGCGATAGCTCTCTTATATCCAGGATTTTGAAAACTTTTGTAGCATAATGAAACTAATGGAGAAATTAACGTAAATTATATTAAAGATATATTCATAAAAGATCATTTTAACAATAGAATTTTAGAATCTACTGAATTCAGTTATGGGAGGAAATTCCTATTATTTGCATGTACTTATCTGTAAATGCCAAACTAAGGTTATTCTGTTTGATTTTTTTACTACTGACTTGTGTAGGAATATTTAGCATCATTTAGTTTGTGTGAATTCTTTCTGTGATGTTAAAAATTAGAAGACAGTCAATCATGGCCCACCCTATCTAAGTTAAAAGAATTTTTTTGAGGTAGTCTCAAAATAGGAATACTAACTTAATAGTTATGGTTAAATTTCTGTTCTTTTTAAAAAACACGTTTTATATGTTTTTGCTATATTTTCTTATGAAGACTTACCTTAATACAAAATACATTTCTTAGCAACATTTTAAAGTTGTGATATTATAAAATGAGACTAAGCAGGTCTCTGAATTGATAAAATTAATTAAGTTTTCTGTGATTGATGGAGTTTCTCTATCAAAAAGTCTT
The DNA here is from genome assembly GCF_000181295.1 of Otolemur garnettii. Taxonomy (NCBI): domain Eukaryota; kingdom Metazoa; phylum Chordata; class Mammalia; order Primates; family Galagidae; genus Otolemur; species Otolemur garnettii. The sequence continues at coordinate 3,923,926 of NW_003852397.1, read as the reverse complement.
AACTTACCAGCCCACTTCCCTAAAATCTCGTAAAAATAGGAGAATGTTTTTCTATCATTTGATAGATTGTTTCAGAAATGTATTTACAGGGCTCTGTGCTAATGGTATTTGCTTTTGGTCTTTGCCTACCTCCATCATTCTCATACCAGCTACCCTCTAACATCCAGTAGGAAATTACTGGATCTCATGATTAAATTAAAAGAACATTTTTTTTTGGAAGCATGCAGACATAGAGAATAATAGCTTTGGGGGAAGTTGGAGCCTGTTAGACCTTTCAGAAATACAATAATTGTGCAAAATAATTTTATTAAAATTTTAATTATTTTTTTTCTAGAAGTAGCTTGTATAGTATATCATATTTTGAGACAAGATTGAGTGGGAGCCAGAGTAAAAAGTGGAGATTGTGTTTATCTTATGTATTACAAAGAAGCTTTCGGCTCTTAAGTGATATAATTTTTGACAGAACCCTTCACCAGACATTGATTTCAGTACAAAATACTTGAGAAGGTACATAGTCTAAATAGTTAAGCATTGTGATAGGCCTAACTAATCTATTGATAATTTGCTAGCGTCTACCTGTGTACAAATATCAAAAACAAAGCAATCCTGAAATTTATTTGCCACATCGTCACCTGATCTTTAAATTTAGTATTTGTATGACTACACTTGGGGAAGAGAGGAACTTTTGATATCAGGTGATTCAACCTGATTTCTTATTAACACAACCATACTAGAACTTCACATCCAGGGAAATCAGACCCTACATTTTCAAACAAAAATGCCTATTACATGTCTCTGAAATTTATTAGATTTTGGGTAGATGTGCTCAGAGGCAAAGGTTTTGTCATTTTATTATTGTCCTCAAATTTATAAGGTTTGGAACTATACTGGTGATGTGGAGAGAGTGATTATTTTTGTCCCATTACTTTTATCAATTAAAAAAATTTTAACATGGTAAAAAAATTATATTCACTTAAATTAATTTTTTGTATTACTTCTAGTTTCTCCCCCTTTACTCAATTCAAGACTGTTTTGCATATCTTTTGTAAAGCAACCATTTAAACAAAATCTCTATTTGTGACCTTTATCATTTTCACTATATACAAAATTATTTTTTTCAGGGACAAGCATTGCCTATCTCAAATATTGAAACTTTGACTCTTTAATCACTTGCTTGTCAATTAAACCTCATAAAGAAATAGTCCCTACAGGTAAGCACACCACATCTGGCTAAGTTTTCTACTTTTCATAGAGACAGAGTCTGGCTGTGTGGCTCAGGATGATCTTGGAACTCCTGGCTTCAAACAGTCCTCCTACTTCAGCCTCCCAGATGCTTACAAACGTGAGCCATCTCACTGAGCCTCATTTTGTTTTTAACTTTATCAGGCTAATGATACTATATTTACTCAAGAGACAATTGATTATGAGTACCCACCAATATTCAGCCCTCTCTGGTATGTGAAGAATGGCATATTTATACAGTTTCAAAGTACCTCCTCACTAAACACTTATTAATTATAAAGAGAAAAAGTATACTTTTACTGTGGAGAAGCCTACTAGACATTATCTTACTCAAATGGTCAAAGTGAAAATCTGCTGTCATGGAACAAACTGAAATTGAAAGAATATAATGTCATTTCTGGATCTTCCTGCCTAAGATGCAACACTTGAATCTGATCATGAAGAAACATCAGACAAACCCACATTGAGAGAATTTCTGCAAAGTAACTGGCCTATAATTTTCAAAATATCAAGGCCATGAAAGTCGAGGAATGACTAAGAAACTGTTCCAGATTAAAGGAAGCCAAAGAGATGTGGCAACTAAATGCAATATATAATTCTGAACTGGATTCTTTTGTTATAAAGGATATTTTTGGAATAATTGGTGAAACTTGAATGGGGTCTGAGAATTAGATGTTGGTAATGTCTTCCTGTTAATTTCCTGCTTTTGATGGGTGTATTGTAGTTATTAGAAAAATGTTCTTATTTGTAAGATATACACCCTGAAGCATTCCATGGTGATGAGGTACCAGTTGGACAATTGACTTTTAATTGCTTTAGGAAAAGAAAAGTTCTTTGCTCCATACTTACAACTTTTTTGTAAGTTTAAGATTGTTTTCAAAGAGAGTGGATGGGGAAAGCTGAAGGCTCTAGAGTCCTAGTGCCTGGGTTCAAATCATGGCTTTGTCACTGATTACTTCTTTGGGTCTCACGTTCCCCATCTGTAAAATCCATATAAATATAGTAGTACCTTACTTGGGTTTCTTTTATAAGTGGCCAAGATTGGGTCCCTAGTGTATTCGTAAGTAGTGTTTGGAATCTTGGAGTATTTATTATTTGTTTGTTGTGATAAAATGACCTTTGTATGGATGGAATCATTTCAATTTTGAAATAGGATGTAGGCTCAGCGCCTATAGCTCAACCGGCTAAGGCGCCAGCCATGTAAACCTAAGGTGGCGGGTTCGAATCCCCAGCCCGGACCCGCCAAACAACAATGACGGCTGCAACCAAAAAAAATAAAATAGCCGGGCGTTGTGGCGGGCGCCTGTGGTCCCAGCTACTTGGGAGGCGGAGGCGAGAGACTCGCTTGAGCCCAGGAGTTGGAGGTTGCTGTGAGCTGAGATGCCACAGCACTCTACCCAGGGGGGACAGCTTGAGGCTCTGTCTCAAAAAAAAAAAAAAAAAAAGAAAAGAAATAGGATGTAAACATTATGCTATAGGCCAACTCATTAAAATAAATGTAGAGACCTGGCATAGTGCCTCATCGTTGTAATCCTAGGACTTTGGAGGCCTTAAGTGATTCTCCTTCCTGGGCAACAGAGCGAGACTTTATCTTTAAAAAACAAGTTTTTTTTTAATTAAGAAAAGAAGGAAATATAGATAATATATTTTTTAAAATTTGGATAGTCATAGATTTTAAAAACTATTAGCGATACCTGTTTTGTTTTAACTTGATAGTCTAGTAATTATTTAAATGTTCTTCAACCTATAGCAATAACAAATCAGACCTAGCCTGCTTGTTTTGCTTCTAAGTTCTATCTGTTCTTTCACATTGGAGAAATATCCAAGGCTCAACATTATTTGGTTCCCTGGGAACCAAAATTAACAAGTCATTAGGAATTAAGGTAGCAGATCTGGAATAAAACTATCCCAATTTTGAATTCTCTCTTGCTTGCTTTCAATGTTGGGCAAGAAAAACTAACCTGTCTCTGAGCCTCAGCTTTCTCACCTATAAAATGGAAATGACTTTAGTATGTACTTTATAGAGTTGTTGCATGCATGTAAAGTGTGTAGCCCATAACATATGCTGTAAAAGTATTACCTTGCTGCCTACTCCGCTCCCTACCCCTGTTGCCCATCACCTTGCCCCCAGATGTCAGCCATTGACTGTTGAGAAGTTCCATTGCCTTCATGTGTGAGGGCAGGGAGCACCATGGGGAATCTATGACTTATCTCCTGTTCACTCATTTCTAGTGAAATAAAGGCTGTCATTTTCAGTTCGTGCCCAGCAGCTTTTCGGGAAGGAAAACTGGGGGAGAAATGACATACTGATGCGGTGAAACCTGTTGATAACCACAGCAGTGACAGTTCCTGGTGCTTTATAGCTATAGCTGTCTTTTACGCTTTTTCAGCTTTTAAAAATGCATTATCTTTTTTTTTAACAGAAACCCTAAACCCTGCTTTTTTTTTTTTTTTTTTTTTGCAGTTTTTTTGACTGGGGCTGGGTTCAAACCTACCATACACCTCCAGTATATGGGACCGGTGCCCTACTCCTTTGAGCCACAGGCACTACCCCCAAAAATGCATTATCTTAATACAAATTAGGACAAAATACAGCAATTAGCTTGGAGCAGAAAGTCAGTGAAAACTTATAAGTTGGCCAGGTGCACTGGCTCATGCCTATAATCCTTGTAATCGTAACATTTTAGGAGGACAAGGTGGGAGGACTATTTGAGTCCAGGAGTTGGAGACCAGCCTGAGCAACATAACAAGACCCTCTCTCTACAAAAAAAAAAATAGAAAAATTAGCTGGATGTGATGTGTACCTATGATCTCAGCTACTCGGGAGGCTAGAGTGGGAGGATCACTTAAGCCCAGGAGTTTGAAGCTGTAGTGAGTTATGATGACACCAGCCTGGTCAACAGAGTGAGACCTTGTCTCAAAACAAAACTCATAAATTAATTAGGTTCCAAATCCAGATTTCCTGTCTTATTTTAATATGTTCCTGAAAATAAAAGCATAGAATATATATAAATTATTTCTTTTAACTAAGTAACCTTTCAGTCAACTATGTGGAGAAATTAATATTCTACCCAATTTCAAGAAAAGACCCAAAGCATTCCGAAAAGAAGGACGAAAAATGTGATCTCTTCCTTCCTTAAGAGTTGTGATCTGAGTGAATTTTAGGGACATTGGCTACTTTAGAGGATCACCTGTCACAGGCCTCCAGAGGAGCACAGTCAGGTCCACAGGCCACTCTGGGCCTGTGCAGGTCCTCATTTCAGCTAAGACTCCTTGGCTGTGGTATAGACCAAGGCTACTCTTGTAGGCTGTGAGTTTTGTTTTTGTTTTCAGTTTTGAGTTTCAGCCTTCAGTACCTTCCCTGCACTGCAGACTTTTCTCAGCTTCTCTGTGAATGGGGGCTCTTGAAGGCCTCCTGTAGCCCTGTGTTGAATGAGCTACCAATCCCCTGGCTCTGTTCTGCCTGGAAGCCTTGTTGGGTGTGCCTGTAAGGGGGAGCTGCACCCCCTGCTGGTCCAGCTCTCCTGCACCAGGCCTGTAATCAAGACAAGTGTCAGGAGGTGTTCAGGAGAAATAAACTTGAAAAACTTTTCACACTTCTGACCTATAAGGCACTTTTTAAGCCCTTATTCTAATCCATTGTTCCTTTGTACTCTCTGTATTTTAATTCTGCTATGGTCATTAGCTCTCTAGTTGGGGTGAATATGAGCTTTGAAGACAGATGCTTGAACTAAACCCCAGGTCTCTCCCTTATTTACTGTATAAGTGTAGGCAAGTTACATTACTAATTAATTAAATTAGGACTTATTAGTGTTCCAGGCACTATTCTAAGCACTTGAATATACAACCATAGGCAAGTAAATATATGGTAACATAATTCCAGTCAAGGAAGGCAAATAATAATCAAAATAATTGATATACTACAAATATATAGTATGTCAGACAAAAGTAGATATGGGAAAAATAAACCATCCCTGTGAGCCTTAGTACTCTTATCAACAAAATGGGCTAACTAGTACCTCACAGAACGGTTGTTAGTTACGTGAGACGGGCCATGTGTCAGCTTGGGGATGCCATGGTGAATGAGACATGGCAGTCTGGTCAATGAGAACTCTCTTCCCAGACCCCTTTGACCTGCCAGGGAAGAACAGATGTTACTGTTCTCTGAAGTTTAAGCTTTTTAGAATAACTTGCATCTAATTTATTCCAATTATATATCTCTTCATTCAGTAAGTGCCATTGTGTTCATTAAGTGCCATGTAAGTGCAATTTTATTTATTTATTTTATCATTGGGGATTCATTGAGGGTATAAGAAACCAGGTTACGGTAAGTGCAGTTTTAAAAATACTGAATCATGACCAGATGAGGTGGCTCACACCGGTAATCCTAGTGTTCTGGGAGGTTGAGGTGGGAGGATCACTTGAGCTTAGGAGTTCAAGACCAGCTTGAGCAAGAGTGAGACACCTTCTGTACTAAAAATAGGAAAAAATAGCCATGGGTATGTGGCAAGTACCTGTACTCACAGCTACGTGGGAGGCTGAGACAGGAGGATCACTTGAGCCCAGGAATTTGAAGTTGCAGTGAGCTATGATGACACCACTGCACGCTAGCTGGAACGATAGTGAGTCTCTATCTGAAAATAAAAAAAAAATATTGAATATATTTTTTTATTAACACACATAATTTGTGAGATGCCCTATTATAATAATCTTTTTTTATTATCTCTGTTGGTAGCTATTTAAAATATCTACATAAGGTCTTAGTATTAATTGGGTGGTAACATTTGTGATAATGAGAGCTAATGGGTTTGAACCTAGGCAGCCAATCCTGGGTCCTTTTCTCTGGTGGACATTTGTTCTGTGGAAGATGAACATGTGCAATGTGTGTCCCGCCACCACCCCATCACTGCCAGAGACTTCATGTTTCCTGTACCCTGAATTCAGTGTCGATTTTGGGAAAATGATTATTTTTCTGCTCACTTTTAAGACTCTTTTTTCCTGCTAAAATCTATGATGTATTTCACTTTGCCGTTCTCCTCCCCCTGCTCCCCTTACCTGCACCCCTGCCAAGTTTGCCCTTCAGGTACTGTCTGCTTTTCTGTAAAAGTATGTTATCATTTCCCCCCAACTTCCTGATTTTTACTGGCCTCTTTCGTCTGCTGTTGTATCGTTTACCTTTGGTTTTAGCCTCTGCATAACGTATTATGTAAATGCCAGCTGAATGACCACCTACTTTTTTGTCTTTTTCAGCTTGTTCAAATACAGATATTCTAAATTTTGGACAATTGAACCATATTCATTAGCTAATAGGACTGATACTCCAAGCACTATTCGTTTACTTACCATGAGATATTCTTTTTGATAAAAATATGACTACTTACTAGCAGAGTAAAAAAATTATAGAAGATTAATCTGAGAGCAGTTCTCTTGTATTTGAGTGGCAGAGTTTATTGAAGTTGGGGCTGCAACTTGAGGAGCACTCTGGGCACTAAGGGAACATTTAAGTTCAGTTGATTTATTTTCTGCACAGAAGGACCGTGGTAGTGGGAGGTGTAATTCACAGCACATTAGCTCCTAGCCAGTGTCACTGCTTGAGTGGTGGTGTGAGTCTTGTGTGCAGTATAGTGTAATGATGCCTATATTCCAATATTCAATTTTTCTACCCCCTTGCTTCAGCACTAAATTGATTTTTTAAAATGTGAACAAAAGGAGTCTGTGTGTAGAAATTATTGTAGTATATACATAGTATATATATATTTTGCAAGATTTCACTGTGATCAAAATATTTTTTAAAATAGCTCTATCTTATTCCATTAGTATTTTTCAATAAATCTTCAATGATCATTTCAGTGAGGAAATGATTTTCCGTGTTATTTTTCTGGTGGCATGTGTAATTCCAGAGTGGCCATCCATATCTCACTACAAATGTGGTCAATTATGACATTATTTTATGCTTCCTTTTCATTTCATGTATATTTCAGTGTACTACGGGAATCGGTAATCATTTCCAAAAAGCTGCTGGTTTAATTTCCCCCTCTGCTCACTGTATCCCCCATTCTTTCTCTCCTCTCTTCCTTCATTTTTTTTCTAGGCACCTGTTTTCTGCCACTTGCCCATCAAACCTAATTGCCGCTTTGAGAGGGCTTTGATGCAGCAGTTCCTTGGCCCTGCCATCCCCTGGGGATTTAGTGCCAGTAGGTGTGCGTGTGGCCCTCAAGCCATGTCAATGGCTGCTACAGCTCCCAGATCCTAAAGGCTGGTCACCTCAGGCCCTAAAGTTGTTTCAAGTCTAGGACAGTCTCAGGATAGATAAGGCAGTAATAATACAATTTGGGTCACTTTGTCAATGGAAATTAACCTCCAGTTCTTCTGCTAATTGTATGTAAAAATCTGTGACATGCAGGCTATTTTTAGTCTCTCAAATTATAGTGCTTTAAAAAAATTATGAGTTTTTTTACAAATGAGTAATATTACTGTCATTGCATTGCATGTACACACATACACATACACACACACGGTGCCAACAAAATGTATAAACATTTTACGAATGGAAACAGTTGTAATACTTAATATATACTGATAATGTTTGTTATCTTGTGTATCTTTTTTTTTCTTTTTATTTCCTTGGGGCTTTTTAATTTTTTTTAATTATTATTATTTGTTGTTGTTGAACAGAGGCATTGCACCCTAATGCCCTGAGCAGAGTGCTATGGCATTATAGCTCACTACAACCTCAGTGCCTGGCTGTGGGCATCCTGTTGCCTCAGCCTCTAGAAGCCCCTGGGCTTACAGGTGCTCACCGTGACACCCAGCTGGGTTTTTCACTTTTTTATGAGTCAGGGTCTCACTCTCACCCAGACAAGTCTCAAATTCCTGAGCTCAAGCAATTCTCCTTCCTTAGCCTCCTACAGTGCTGGGATTACAGGGTGAGCCACCATGCCTGGCTATCTTGGGTATCTTTTATTTCTTATAATTGCAAAAGTGCAACGTGACTTAGTATTACAATTTATTAATACAGTTTTTCCTTTCTTAAGATGTGCATACATTATTTTGGCACTGTATATATATGTACCATTTAAACTTTGACTCTGTTTCTAAATGTTAGAAAAATCAAAAGTGTCAGCCAGAGCAAGGGTGAGAGCCCATCTCTATGAATAATAGAAAAATTACCCAGTTGTTATGGCAGGCACCTGTCATCCCAGCTACTCAGGAGGCTGGGGCAGGAGGATCACGTGAACCAAGGAGTTTGAGGTTGCTGTGAGGGAAGCTAACTCCAGGACACTCTAGCCTGGGGCAACAGAGTGAGTTAGTCTGTCTGAAAAAAAAAAAATTAAAGGTGAAATATGAGAACCCAAAAGACAGCCTATATTGGGCTCTGGGGTTCATTAAATGTGGGCTGTATTTTTTTCTTAAAGTTAGAAACACAACTATAAATGTAGTAACTCATTTGTTTTCTTAAAATTCTGTTGTTTTTAAATAGTTGTTGCACACAAACTTTATGGCCACAACACAGTGTTTCATCTCCAGATTTAAAAAGAGATCTTATACAATTTAGAAAAGAAATCACCTATAATCAAGAAATCTGCTGATACTATTATCATTTGCTAGTATTTTCTTCTTATCCTGACCTTCTTTTTTCATTTTTAAAACATAATATTCCAACTACACAGAAAAATGAAAGAACAGTTATATACAGAACACCTGTTTAATGATAACCAGATTTTGAATGTTGACCTTTTGCCATATTTATTTCTAGTTTTTGTCCTCACCCTTGTTTATATGTATCTGTAAGTGCATATTTTCAAACATAATTGAGATCATATTATATATATAGTTTTATATTCTGTCCTTTCACCTAATATTATTAGCATTTTCCCATGTCTTTGACTTTTTAATGCTTTGTTGCAATACTAAATTTGTGCTAGTATGTCAACAGATTTTCTGTTTTTAAAAAGTGATGATTCTATTGCCATTTAATTAATTTTACATTGTATTTCCAGTGCTATTAACTTACTATATCACATACTAAGACTTAAGACTTTTTTTTTTTGAGACAGAGCCTCCAGCTATTGCCCTGGGTAGAGTGCTATGACGGATGTCACAGCTCACAGCAACCTCCAACTCCTTGGCTCAAGCGATTCTCCTGCCTCCACCTCCCAAATAGCTGGGACTACAGGCGCCCACCACAATGCCCTGCTATTTTTTGGTTGTAGTTGTCATTGTTGTTTGGCAGGCCCGGGCCAGATTTGAACCTGCCAGCTCTAGTGTATGTGGCTGACACCTTAGCCACTTGGGCTACAGGTGCCGAGCCTTAAAACATTTTTTAAAAAACTATAGTTACAGCTCATTATTGGGTCACAAAATAAATTTAACAAGTTATAATCAGCATAAAAAATAAAAAAAACAGAGCATACCTATGGTTCCTTGGCAGAAACTGCACATGTTGTAGCCAGCCCTTTTGTTTCAGTTGTCTGTATGTAATTTGAAAAAATATGTTTAACTAGAAGTCATGGTGAAATATGAGAATGTCATTAGGAATCTTATCAATCATGTATATTAGAATTTGACATCCACCTTTTTTGCTTACGTTTTCTGGATTGATTTATTAAGACTGGATATTGGGAAAGTGGGGTAATCAAATAGCATAGCACACTCTACCACTAGGTTTCGGCATTGGAGGGCGTTCCTTCCCTTCAGGGCGGTTCTTTCTCCCTTAGTTTTACTTTGGGGTGCTTTGAGTTTACTCAAGGGTGATGGTCTCTTGTATGGGTAAATTGATTCCTTAATATTTAATCATAAATTTATCAAAAATTAGAACTTCGATCACTGGTATAAGTTAGAATTCTGAATTCATAAGCACAAATCTCAAAAGCTTCCCTCCATGCTGAAGATCTTCCAACCTATCTCAACTTTCCATCTGGAAGTACCCCTATTTTCTTTCTTTTTTTTTTTGAGACAGAGCCTCAAGCTGTCCCCCTGGGTAGAG
>NW_003852397.1:3909385-3912870 GCF_000181295.1 Otolemur garnettii | reverse complement strand
AAAACCTAGGGACCTTTACATTAAACATGGGCAAATATAATAGTAGAGAATAATCTTCATTAATAGGAAAGAATTTTCAAAGAATGAAATTTTTTATATTTAGAATAAATTTTCAAATAGAAATGGCTACGTAATTAATAAATTTATCTTCACCAGAATTGAAATAAATGTGATAATATACTTTTCAGGTTACAGAAACATTTTATACAAATGTTTCATTGACACTTCACAGACATCATGTGATACAACTAAATTTCATATTTTTAACAATATGTTTTTTGTATTAATTTTAATGGTAAATATCACATCACTCTTAACAGTGATCTGTTATGGAAAATTCATAACCTCCTTCGAATAAATGCTACATTCTACTTCATTTTCTTACTACCTGTTAACTTTTTCTTTTTTTTTTTGGAGACAAAGTCTCAGTATGTCGCCCTGGGTAGAGCTCTGTGATATCACAGTTCACAGCAACCTCAAACTCTTGGGCTCAAGAGATTCTCTTGTCTCAGCCTCCCAAGTAGCTGGGACTACAGGAGCCCGTCACAACGCCCAGCTATTCATTCATTTATTTATTTTTTTGGTTGTAGTTGTCGTTTGGCAGGCTCGGACTGGATGTGAACCCACCAGCTCCAGTGCAGGTGTCTGGCGCCCTAGCTGCTGAGCTATAGGCGCTGAGCCAACTTCCTTATACTTTAATCTTGAATATTTCTATCTTCAAATAAACATGCACTAACACATAATTAAATTGAATTGTATTTATTTGTTCATAAGTAGAGTCATTCTGTAGTTATTCTGTAATCTGTTTTATTTATTAGACATGACAGCCCTACTATTTTCTGTTCAAGAGATGGCATCTTCGTCTCATGAGCACTGATGCTGCAGTGAATTCAGTCAGTTCTCCTAAATGAAGAAACAGAGCACATAAACACAGTAATACATTAAATTCTCCCTAAAACTTAAGGAATAGGTCCTTTGATAGGGAATACTTTTTATGGTTAGCAATTTTTTTCAAAATAGCATCATGTTTTCTAGAGTGTGTGGGGCTTTTCTTGTGTGGGGCTGTCTTTTTTTTAAAAAAAAATTATGATTTAGGAAGAGGGACTTAAGACTTCAGAGCTGAATAACTGAATGAGGCAAATGGATAACTGGAGAGATGAGGAGAGTTGGGAATAGTAATATTGGGGGAGATGGATAAGGTGGAGTCTGCTGCCTTATCTCTGCCCTCCCTCACTGCCTTCCTTCCTTCCCCTATTCTGTGTCACTCTTCTGGGTACAGGACGTCCAAAAATGACTCAGACTGAGTCCCTTCCCAGGTCTCACAGCCTTGTGAGAGAGTTCTCTGAACAAGTATTAGTAATTAAATAACAAGGCCACAAAGTAAAGGCAGACCTGACCTTTGGAATCTAAATGATGTTTAAATCTTGGCACTTCTGTTATTAGTTGACTAGTGTGACTGGTAATTATTTAACTTTTCTGAGGCTTCTTGCTAATTTCCCTCATTTGTACAGCGATATTGCTAGTTACCTCTCACAGCTTTTGTGAGAATTAGAGCATATGCATGAAGACCGCAGATGCTGGGCATTAGAGTGTGTTATAGTCGTTGCTGCCTGTCTCATTGCTGTTACCATTTTTATTGTTTACTGTGTTGAGCACCAAACTAGAGGTTTGTGGTAAGTACCATAAAAGCCCCTGGAAGAGGCAGCCCCTGGCCCTAGTTTCTGTGCATCACCCTTTGTCCTTCTCTGCCTCCATTGTGCTGTGTGTGCGTGCTCTCTGTCAGTGTCTATCAGGACCCCTTTTAATTTGTTTGCAGACGTGATACATTCCTTCATGTCGGTTGCTCTCCTCCTTTAGTCCCTTAAGTATTAGAATTCTCCAGGATTCCATTTCCCGTCCCTTCCTCTCCCTTCCTTTCTTCTCCCCTACCTTCCCTTCTTTTGTCTTTTCCCTCAAAAGCTCATCCATCAGTTGCTACTGCTTCAGCCATTATTCCTAGGAAGATGCTTCCCAACTCTGTGTCTACAGCATTTCCAGCTGCCTGCTGGGCATCTCCATCTGGAAGTCCTTCTTGCATTCAAAGTTAGCATATCCAAAACTGAACTCATTAATTCCCCATTAGCTCTCCTTCTTTCCAGTCCCTTCTAATGGTAGCATCATTACCATCAGCAAACAGGTTGAAATCTTCAGTGCATCCCTTTTCTGTACTTTCCTTTGCCTCCCAGTCCCTCCTTTATGTCTCCCTCATCCAGCCGGTTGGCCAAACTAGCCTATTTCACCTCCATGCTGCTGTCATCATTCCTTCATCACTATTGCCACTACTCTAATTTAGGCCCTCATTACCTCCCACCTGGACTACTGGAAGAGATTCCTGCTAACTAATCTTTCTTCTCCTCCTGCACCCAACCTAGCTACTGCCAGAGTAACAGTATAGGCCCAGAATAACAGTTTTAGTCTTTAGCTCCAATCACATTACTCATTTGCTGACAAACCATCCATGCCTCTAGACTGCCTGCCGAATAAAGTTCAGACTCTAAACCTGACTTTCACGACCCTTCACTCTTGAGTCTGTTTTTCTGGGCTTGTTCACCTTCACATGTTTCCACAAATAGATAGTCCCAGGTCTTGAACCCTAAATCACTGCTTATCCTGTTTCTCTCAGATACTCTTCTTTCCATTCCAAATAATACCATTGCCACCCCCTCACCTGCTTTTCTCTACTCAGGGAAATTTGACCATCTTTCAGGCTCAATCTGAACGCTGTCTCTAATTGGAAGGGGCATTTCTGGCAAGAAACAATTTTCATTCTTCCGCTTTGTACTGATAGCTGTTTTTGTTTTGCTGTCTTCATTATCTGTTCCTTGTACTGTTCAGTTTAACCATGTTTTGAACCTACTATTATGATTCTTTTTCTTACAGCTCTTATTTCTTTGTGTATTCCTCTTGCTTGGTACATATGTGTTGAATGGGAATTCGAGAGGATGTATGGAAAAGTGTCATAGTGATGATTGGAGTATTTGGGATATTTATGATATTGCATAAGGAAAAGGAATCAGGTAATAGTTGTGGAACACAGGCCGAGCATGGTGGCTGACATCTGTAATCCTAGTACTCTGGGAGGTGGAGGGCAGGTGGATTGCCTGAGCTCACAGGTTTGAGAACAGCCTGAGCAAGAGTGAGACCCCTGTTTCTAAAAATAGCCAGGTGGGCAGTGCCTGTGACTCAGTGGGTAGGGCTGCCCCATATACTGAGGGTGGTGGGTTCAAACCCAGCCCTGGTCAAACTGCAATAAAAAAATAGCCGGGTGTTGTGATGGGCACCTGTAGTCCCAGCTTCTTAGGAGGCTAAGACAAGAGAATTGCCTAAGCCCAGCAGCTGGAGGTTGCTGTGAGTTGTGATGCCATGGCACTCTACTGAGGGCAACAAAGTGAGACTCTGTCTCTAAAAAATAAATAAATGAAAATAGCTGCATGTTGTGGCAGGCA
>NW_003852397.1:3906441-3908732 GCF_000181295.1 Otolemur garnettii | reverse complement strand
TTTTTTTTCAGGACTATGTAATATGCAACATATCTATAAATTGAATCAAAATATTAACTGGGGCTTGGTATATCTCTGGTTTGTCCACCAAGCCACTCACATATTTTTTTATTGACTACTGCAGAAGCCTTCTAACTGGGCTTTGTACCGCTTGGTTTCTTCCTGAATCCCTCCTCTCAAGTCATTTTTCCACACTAATGATAGAAGACTTTTGTTTTTAAATGTCTGATGGTGTCACTGGCTGTTTAATAAAATGCCGTATTTTATTAAACACATTGCCTTTGGATACAGAGCAAACCTCTCATGGCCTGTCCACCTGGCAGTATGGTCCCTGTCTGCCCCTAGTCTCACCTCATAATGTGCTCACAGCCTTGCGCGTGCCCATTCCTGTGCCGCAAATACACTCCCCTTACCTGCTCTCTTCCCACACCCCTCTTTTACATCTGGCCTTACATCTTAGCGCTCAACTCAGGCCTCTGACTTTCTGACAACCTTCTGTGCTGTCATGGTAATGTTGCTGCTTTTCCTTTGCAGCATTTATTACCCATGTGGTTTTACGTTTACTTGTGGTTCTTTGGTTATTACCAGCCTGTGTCACTAGACCGTCTGTCCATCCATCCGTAGCCTCTGCCAGCTCCATGCCTAGAGCACTGCCTGATATATGGAAGGTGTTTAGTCCTTGTTGGTTGAGTGAGTGTATGGATGATGAAGCTTTTGTTTATATTAGCTAAAAGGAAAATGATTCTGTAGAACTTTAGTGATAAAGATTTTAAGATATTAAATATCACTTTCATTTATGACACTTTAATAACAGTGAAGGTCTTCTGGTTTTATACATATATTATAGTACTCGATAATTAAATGTTGTAAAGTGAGATTCTATAGAATACAGACAGAGTTAAGGAAAAAACCTCCAAAGTCAAATATTCCAGGCTTCTCTCTGCTGTGTCATGTCTGACACTGTGCAGCTTCCTGAACATCTCCAGTAACAAAGGGCTCTGTGTTACCAGAGGCTACTCTGTTTTTCCATTTCTTCCTGCTGAGCCAAAATTAGCCTGGTATAGCTTCGCCCAACTACTGTCAGTCTCTAAACCAGTGGTTCTCAACCTTTCTAATGCCACGGCCACAGTTCCTGTGGGTCACGACCCCCAGGTTGAGAACCCCTGCTCTAAACTAATACTTCTCAACCTGGGGTCGTGACCCACAGAAACTGTATTAAAGGGCTGCAAGCATTAGGAAGGTTGAGAACCACTGACTTACGAGAGCTGTCCCCTACCCAGGAGGAACCTTTTCAAACGAGTAGACAACTCTCCTTTGCCCTTCCAACTTTATTTCTCCCAGCTCCTCTCTCCACATCCTGTATTCTTGCCATATCAGTTCTGCAAACAGCTTTGTCCTCCTCTCTTTCACGCGTACTGTTTTTCTCTTCAGAATACTTTCCTTTTCACCCCACCATTAGCTCTCCCTCCAGCTCCCTCCCTGGCTACTTCCTTCTCATGGTTCAGATCTCAGGGAGGTCTGTTGACACCCCCTCCCCCTGATGTGTCAGTTGCCCCTTCTCTGCTCCCACCGCCCTCGTTTATCCCAGAAACAGCTCAGCCGTGCTTTATTGCGATTTCTTTAGCCCAGACGGTTATCTACCAGAAAGGAGACACATCTCTCCAGTGTTCCTCGTTGCATCCTCCACTGCCTTTTTATTTTCGACTGAATAAATTTGAGGACACCAACTGTACTATTCTCCAAGTTAGCATCCATCCACGTGGCCTTATGTGATTTCACCGTCTTCTGGATATACTCCAGCTTGTCAGGCCCCGTCTTAAGTGAGGCACTGAGAATCAATCAGTGTTCCAGGTGGAGTATGACCTGGACTATATCGAACGTGTTATTTCCGTAAGCTTAGAATCTTAGGGATTTTCTTTTCTTTCGTTGGTTTTTTTCTTTTTTTAAAATTCCTTCCCTCAGGAACAAAATGTCTTATTCTCTTTAAGGGTGTTAATGAAGTGAATTTAAAGAAATGGTGTTTTAGAAACAGTTACTTAATTTACTCAAGCTCCTAGCCTGTACTTTAGGTTAACTACTGTCTTGTGTGAAAATTACTGGTCAGAGGTTTGCTTTTCTGAATACTCTCTTAATTTTTGTCAACCAGTTCATTACAGTTCCTTTCCCTGACCTTTTCAGCAGTGCATTCTGAAAGGGACGAGTGTTTCAGTGATAATGATGGTTGGGAAGTGGGATGAATTCCTTAACTTTCTTATTTGAGAAGGTAGAAAAACAACATTTATAGGTGATTA
>NW_003852397.1:3905059-3906063 GCF_000181295.1 Otolemur garnettii | reverse complement strand
CATAGCCCGTAGTTTTGTGCATGAGATGAAGCTAAGGAGAGTTGTTAAATAGCATAACGGTTGAGGGTAGATATGGACTCCAAAGCCTGTTGGCCTGGGTTCAGATACTGGCTCTGGTGAGGCCCTGTCACCTACCAGCTATGTTACCATGGGTAAGTTGTTTGATTTATGTGCCTGATTCTCCTCATCTGTAAAATGAGGCTAATTGCGGGACCTTCCTCTTAGAGTTGTAAATAATTTAGTTAGTCTATACTGACATACGTAAGGGAACTCCTGGCATACAATAAGCAGTATTTAAAGCACAATATAAGTGTTTGGTGAGTACTGGTATGTGTGTGTCTGTGAAAGGTCCATGGCTGAGAAGTTTGAGGAAGATGTTGTCAGAGCTGCTGCATCAGTGTGACTTGGTCAGACTCGTCTGCAGCTTCACCTCCCGGAGTACTTACTGTGCAATCAGACCCTTCGTCCTTGACCAGGCCCAACCCCCAAAACATACAGACACATACACACCCTTCCCCTTCCTTTTTTCTCTTTCTAAAATTAAGAGCCGATTGAGATCTTCATTTAATAATTATAATAAAAGAAAGGAAGAATAAAGATTCACTGCAAGTAATACATAAATAAGGATCTAGTAGCCTAAGTTAAAATTTGCAATTCAAAGTGAAAAATTTAGAACAAGCTCTTATTTTACATTTTCTTTTTCCAAAATAGGGTGCTTCCTAGCCTCCCTGCAATTCAGCTCCATAGGATTTAAGCAGGTTGTTACATGGTAATAGTTTGGGGACATTTCTGGTGATTATTTGCTTCTATTGTGAAGTAACTTTATTATTTTAATTTTCTTTTGGTGATAAATTAGACCTTTTAAAAAAATCACTAACCTTTTCTAACTTGCTGTTGATCACTTATTTGAGGAGAAAATATAAACAGAGAAAGAATCGTGGCTGTCACTTTGCAGAGAAACTAAAGATGTGTCTTATTTTGAAACTAGTGAAGGGTAAGAAAGG
>NW_003852397.1:3896988-3903435 GCF_000181295.1 Otolemur garnettii | reverse complement strand
GATTTTTAAACCTACTCAATGTAATATCTAGTTGTATAAAGATTGATGCTTCTACCATTTAGAAGGAATCTACTTTTTTACTAGTTATTGGAATAAGAAAATTTTATATCTTACATATTTAGATTAAAAAATACATTTCTAAGTCTGTACATATTACTCATTTTTTGCTGCATATAAAATGAACTTAAATTTTTCAGTTTTGTTTTAAAAAATAACTGCATATGTTTTTAGTAACTATGTGAGGAATAATTTTATTTAATTCTAGCAGTATGTTTAGCACTGTGTGAAAAGTTTATATAGCAAAAATAATCTGCAGGAGGACTTTGGCAAATGAAATTAAAACAACCCTAGTCAAGGAAATTGTTTTCACAAAAAGAAGCATTTCTAGAAACTTTGACTTACAGATAATTGACCTTGTTGATTTGCTTTAAAAATCAGTCTACGGCTTTGATATTTTTTAATTCCTAGCGGCCTTACCCATTATTTTTTTCTTCCATAATATTTAGAGATGACTCTTGCTTACCAGCTATGAACTCCAGTGATATAATTTTTTTCTTTTTTCTTTCTTTTTTTTTTTTTTTTCTTTGCAGGTTTGGCTGGAAACTTGAGCCACAGGCGCCACCCTATTTTTTTCTTTTGTAGACCTTGTACCATTTATCCATACTTAGTGCCTTCCCTGTAAGGGATATGTTGGGGTCACTTCCATTACCTACTCACTCTGAAATAATTTTTATTTGTTTAGTGCTTTTAGGTTACTAATCATTTTTATGAAAGTCATCCATCCCATTTTAGCTTTATATTAACCATAAAGCCATAGGTAAGGAGTGTTATGCTTATTCTTAAGAAAACTTTGATTCAAAAATCTGGAACCTTTTTCGGATGATACAACTGGCAAAGTGGAGAAAGTTGAAACTCTAACTGTAGTTCTCTTCTTCCATCCAAATCTCATGTGGGTTTTTTTTTTTTCTTGATTCCATTTCACCTTTTTAGTCTGTTTCAAAGAATATACTTCAGTTGTAGATAAGACTAGTCATTAATTCAGGGCACCAAAAAAAGTCTTGTGTTTCTTGAAAAATTGTTTTTTATTTATTTTTAAAGCTCAAATTGCCTGCTTTTTTTTTTTTTTAATAGTTTGGAATTCATTTAGGGTACAAAGAATTAGTTTATACTGATTGCAGTTGTTAGGTGAAAGTCCCTCTTATAATTGTTACCCACCCCCAAGAGGTATGCCATACACTGTGACTGCCCCCCATCGCCTTCCCTCCTTCCCACTTCCTTACCCCTCATTCCCCTACCCCATCCCTTGTATTAGATCATCTACTGCCTTCATATTAGAATTGAGTACATTGGATTCTTGCTTCCCCATTCTTGTGATGCTTTACTAAGATGAATGTATTCCACCTCCATCCAGGTTAATAAAAAAAGAAAGGAAAGTCTCCATCTTTTTTAATGGCTGAATAGTATTCCATGGTATACATATACCACAGCTTGTTAGTCCATTCCTGGGTTGGTGCACATTTAGGTTGTTTCCACATTTTGGCAATTGTAAATTTAGCTGCAGTAAACAGTCTAGTGCAAATGTCCTTATGATAAGAGGGGTTTTTTCTTCTGGGTAGATGCCTAGTAATGGGATTGCAGGATCAAATGGGAAGTCTAATTTGAGTTGAGGATTCTCCATACTTCCTTCCATAAAGGTTGTATTACTTTGCAGTCCCACCAGCAGGGTAAAAGGTTCCCTTCTCTCCACATCCACACCGGCATCTGCAGCTTTTTTTTTTTTTTTGAGACAGAGCCTCAAGCTGTCCCCCTGGGTAGAGTGCTGTGGCATCACAGCTCACAGCAACCTCCAACTCCTGGGCTCAAGCAAATCTCCTGCCTCAGCCTCCCAAGTAGCTGGGACCACAGGCGCCCACCACAACGCCCGGCTATTTTTTGGTTGCAGCCGTCATTGTTGTTTGGCGGGCCTGGGCTGGATTCGAACCCGCTACCTTAGGTTTATGTGGCTGGCGCCTTAGCCACTTGAGCCACAGGTGCTGAGCCGTATCTGCAGCTTTTGAGACTTTGTGATGTGGGTTATTCTCACTGGGGTTAGGTGATATCTCAGGGTGGTTATGATTTGCATTTCTCTGATGATTAGAGACAATGAGCATTTTTTCAAATGTTTATTAGCTTTTCGTCTGGTCTTTGTCAAAGAAGGGTTCTGTTCATGTCTCTTGCCCGGAGGTAGATGGGATTATTTACTCTTTTTCTGTTGATTAATTTGAGTTCTCTGTAGATTCTAGTTTTGAACCCTTTGTCAGATTGATACCCTGCAAATATCTTTTCCCATTCTGAAGGTTGTCTTTTTGCTTTACCTGTTGCATCCTTAGCTGTGCAGAAGCTTTTCAGCTCAATTAAGTCACATTTGTTAATTTTTGTTGTTGTAATGTCTGCTGAAGTCTTTTTCAAAAAAATCTTTCCTCAATCCAGAAAAAACCCAGTATAGCTAAGGCTAGTGTTAGTAATAAAAACAAAGTCAGAAGCATCACCCTACCAGACTTAAGGCTATATTACAAGTCCACAGTAATCAAAACAGCATGGTATTGGCACAGAAGTAGGGACATAGACTATGGAACAGAATAGAAAACCAAGAGATGAAATCAGTCTCTACGTGCCATCTGATGTTTGATAAACCAAACAAAAGTATACAGTGGGGAAAAGAATCCCTATTCAGCAAATGGTGCTGGGAGAACTGGATAACCACATGTAAAAGACTGAAACTCAATCCATACCTTTCACCCCTTACAAAAATTGACTCAAGGTGGATGAGAGACTTAAATCTAGGACACAAAATGATAAAAATCTTCGAAGAAAGTGTGGAGAAAAGTCTTGAAAAAGAACTTAAATCTAGGACACAAAATGATAAAACTCTTTGAAGAAAGTGTGGAGAAAACTCTTGAAAAGCTACTTGAGGCTCGGAGCCTGTGGCTCAAGTGGCTAAGGCGCCAGCCACATACACCTAAGGTGGCAGGTTCGAATCCCCAGCCCAGGCCCACCAAACAGCAATGATGGCTGCAACCAAAAAAATGGCTGGGCATTGTGGCGGGCGCCTGTAGTCCCAGCTACTTGGGAGGAGGAGGCAGGAGACTCGCTTGAGCCCAGGAGTTGGAGGTTGCTGTGAGCTGTGATGCCATGGCACTCTACCCAAGGGGATAGCTTGAGGCTCTGTCTCAAAAAAAAAAAAAAAAAAGAAAAAAAGAAAAGCTACTTGAGGGTGGCACCTATGGCTCAAAGGAGTAGGGCACCAGCCCCATATGCTGGAGGTGGTGGGTTCAAACCCAGCCCTGGCCAAAAACTGCAAAAAAAATAATAATAAATAAATAAAATAAAAATAAATAAAAAAGAAAAGCTACTTGGCAAATCTTTAACACATGGACATCCTTCCCCAAAACCTGTTTGGATTAGAGCTTTAAAGTTTACCTTATAAATTTTGTAGAAAACCTTTGGCTAAGTTTAACTGAGATAATTTAAGAAAATACATAAAGACTTGGAACAAATACTAATAACCTGTTAGTCACTAGGAAGCAAATGACCCCTCACTACTTTCTGTCCCATGTATGTATCTCTGTTTCCTGTTAGGAATTCCACTGGCTTTTAGTCTGCTGACTATGACTCTGTCTTACTGGTCAGTCATGTGCTTGTACACTTGGATAACCCCACATTGTCTAAAGAACGCCAGCTATGTTTTATTATCTCTAATCCTAAAATACCTCTTGGAAAGCACTACTTGTTGCATAATAGGTGTTCAGTAAATATTTGTTGGACAGGTGAATCCCCATTTTACAGAAGAGATAACCAATATTGAGGTTAAAACGCTTCTAAAATATCCTAGGTAGAAAGTGATAATTTTGGGATCACAATCCTATTTTTATTCTAAAGTGTGTTGTCATTGTACTAGGCAGGAGCTATGATCCATGTGTACGTAGTGCACTGTGTATGCACAGACAATTTGAAACTTTGTGCCTTTAAGTTCTTATCTAACCTCTACAAATAATTGTATTACTTCTGATCCTTCACATAAGATATTTGGTAGATGGTCTTTATAATCTAAGCAGTCTGAGTAAAAGTACTTTACAAAAGAGTAGTTATACATAATGAACATAAAAACCTGCCAAATAACATAAATAAGTTTCATTCTCAAGTATATAGAATTCACAGTTACATTTAGGGAATAATTCTGGCATGTAGTTCCAGGCTATTTTCTGCAACCAAACTTGATCTAGTAACTCACTGGGGTGTTTGGGTGCTTTACACACTTGTTAATGTGAAAAAGTAATTTGGTATAGTACTATGAGAAAGCATTAATTTGTTTCTCTACCCCTGAAGTCATTGTTTAGCTCCTGCTTCTTTAATTGTTCAAGTGTAACTTTTGCTGGAGGCTTGTATCTGTAATGCCACAGTGAATTTTTTAACATTTGAGCTGCTTTTTAATTCATCTCCAGACTAGTGGGATTTACATTGTTGGTGTTTTCTCTCGTAAACTTGACTTAAATGTCAGATAATGGGATCTGAGTAAATTACTAAGGGACCAAGCTTCGTCTCGTTTGGCCTTCAGGATATAACTGGAGCTTGTGGGTGTATCTAGTAAACTTATCACCTGGTGGCCAAGAAAGGCAGAATTTAGGCTAAAATGTAATCACCTCATTTTAAAAAACAGTCAAAAGAGCCACATTTATAAAAATGCTCTATAAATATGCACAATAGCCTTTTTTGCCAGCAAGACCACAGGCTTTAGGTTCATTTTACCAACTCAGGCTTCTAAAATATTGGTTACAAAACCCGTCAAAAGAGTATTGCTAAATTAGCAAGTATCTCTAGTCATAATTGAGAAAGTAGCCTTGTCTAATTCAGGTGAATTTTTTGACTGTGTCTGCTTTATCAGTTCCTTTATCAAGAACTGACTTCTTTTTCCTGTCTACCTAGAAGTTAAAAATGGACCACAAACTTAACATATTTCATTCTACTTTCATTCACCGAAATTTCTCAATACTCCAGCTATGGTAGAAGAGACTGAAGGAAGCAGGCCAAACACATTTTCTTTTCTTTTTGAATACCCAGCTGAACTACATCTCCCAGCTTCCCTTGCAGCTGATGGGCCATGTGCTGAGATCTAGCCAATAGGGTATGAGCAGAAGTGATACTGACTATTTCCTGACCACAAAAATCTTGCATGTGTAATACTCCTTGAATAGATAATTTGGAAAGAGACCCATTCAAGATGAAAGATCCCTGTATTCCTGAATCATTCTTGGAGGAAAGCTACGTGTCCATCAGAAACATCCACACAGACTTGATGTATGAGAGGAAAAATCTATTTGTTAAGCCACTTACATTTTAGGGTTTACAGATTATTCAGGCATTCATTCAGGTGTTGTTTATTGTCTACTAAGTGCCAGTTTGGCTGCCAGGAAAAATGTCATGTAGAGAAACAGACTGGGTCCCTTATGTCCTACTAGGGAGAACTTACATTCTAATAGAGAGAGAAAAAAATATGCAAGTAACAAACAATTAAGAAAATTTCAGTAAATTTTAAGTCCTATGAAGAAAATACTGAAAAACAGAGTAAAGAGTAACTGGCATTTGTGTATGCTAAGGGGGGTGTTACTACTTCAAAGAGGATGGTCAGGGAAGCTCCTCTGAGGAGGTAGATCACCTGTGTCTGGAATGATGTGGAGGTAGCCACATAAGGATATGGAGCAGAGGGAACAGCATGTGCAGATGCCCTGAGGTAGGAATGAGCGTGGCATATTCAAGGAATAAGGCCAGTATGATTATTTCAGAGTGAATGAAGGGAAGATTTGTGAAAGATAAAGAGGAGAGCCAGAGGCTAGATCAGGTAGGACCTGATAGGCCTTGGTAAGGATTTTAGATTTTATTCTAATTAATTGGGAAGGAAAGAGTTGAAGAATTTTCTAGTTTGTTTGTTTAGCTGGGGAAGAATATGGTCTGATTTACATGTTGAAAGATGAGCCAGGCTGCTGTGTAGCCAATGGGCTGTAAAGGATGTGGATGATGGAACAGGAGAAAGCTTAACAGGATATTCTGGCTGGAACCAGGGCCTGGAGTTCTGACGTTTTGTATAGGTTGGGGTTAGCTATCTCTATGCCCCAGTTTGTATTATCACATTTACTAATTTAGTAGGATCTTCCTTTGCAAAAAAGGATCAGAGATGTAACCCCCCACCCCCTAGAAGAATGACTATCCCACCCTCCCAGGGTCTTTTCTTATTAGAGCAGAAGACCAACTGGCTAGGCCAATCGGACTCCTCCTACAATTTCAGATTGTAGCTCAGTCTTATCTGGGTACACTTGAGCCTAGAAATATAACAGCTGTGTTTGAGCATATACACAAAATATTTGCAATAGGCTTTTTACAAAGATAGGGTCTTCTACCGAGGTGATCAAATTA
>NW_003852397.1:3894289-3896968 GCF_000181295.1 Otolemur garnettii | reverse complement strand
CCTAGAAATATAACAGCTGTGTTTGAGCATATACACAAAATATTTGCAATAGGCTTTTTACAAAGATAGGGTCTTCTACCGAGGTGATCAAATTAAAATGAGGTTATCAGAATGGCCTCTAACCCAATATAACTGGGGTCCTTATAAAAAGGGGAAATTTAGATGCAGACATGCTTAGATAAAATATCCCTTGATCTGAAGACAGCCATCTTCAAGCCAAAGAGAAAGATCTGGAACAGATTCTGGACTCAACTGCCCTAGCAAACTCATACACATATAGTAGGGAATAGAGATGAGGAAATGAGGTAGAAAAGAAAGGTTGAAGTCAGATTGTGAAAGGTCTAAGGAATTAGGGATATATCCTGAAGAAGCAGTGGGGAGCCGTTCAGGGGATAGCAGAGTGGACTTGGAATCTGGAAAGAGACTGCACCACCTGTGGTTTGAAGCATTAAATGAGTAAATGGCGTAATGCAGGGCATGGTAGGCATCCTGTGTTTTCTCTTATTCTTAGCCGTTATCACCAAAGTATTTAGGAAAGAGGGTCAGAATAATATATTTGTGCTATACAGCATGATTAACTAATGCTTAGAAGATGACCCCAAGAAGTAAGGTCCAAGAGATATAGAGTCAGCCAGGGACTTAGTGAAGTAGACTAGGTGAGAGCTGAGAGGGAAAGCAGAGGCTTAGAGAGGCTATGGAATTTTTGCCCGTAGCATGCAGTTAAAAATTGGATGAGCCAGACTCAGCCCCATTAGGTCCTATGATATTATTTCTTTTTTCCTGTCAGCATCTCCTAATTTCTGTTCCAGGGGAAGGGCATAACTAAGTGGTCAGTGCAATAAAATGTCCTGTGGTGAAGTAAGTGTGGGCATACCAGGTTAAACAAAGTTTAAAAGATTTCTTCATTCAGTTCCCTAATTACTTGGATTTTTTTTTCTTTTTCTTTTTCTTTTTTTTTTTTATTAAATCACAGTAGTGCACATTCATACTATCATGGGGTGCAGTGTACTGTTTCTGTATACAATTTGAAATACTTTCATCCATCTGGTTAACATAGCCTTCATGTCTTTTTCTTAGTTATTGTGTTAAGACATCTATATTCTACATACTACATTTTCTTTACTCAGCTCTGTTGTCTGCAGCTTCAGTTCTGGTATCTATAAGGCCTGAAGTTTTATTGTCCTTAACTCCGTTTCCCCTAAGCTGCTGCGAGGGGCCCATTGCAGTGGTGGTGCTCCTACTGCCATCAGAATGCCGCAGAGGGACTGACGTGTGGAACTGCAAGGCTCACCTTGTGTCCTAGGGCACACGTGTCCATTTACGGAAGCACCTTCTTCTTGCCTACCTGGCTCTGTCTCTTCTCTATTTGCTATAGAGATTAATTCAGATATACGTAGAACACGCAAGAGTGAACAAACATTAAATGAGTAATTAAAATGTGAAGTAAAGTAATTGTTGGCATTTCTGCCATTTAGCTGCTTTGTTTGCAGAATACCTGATGGATATTGGCAAATTTAAAGCTTAGTAATTCTGTTTGTAAAACAAGTACTTTTACTTCCTATATGACTTTTGTGTGCCAGGTGAGCTGATGAATAAGAATAAAATTATGAACCAGTCATTTTTCTGTGTTTCTTTATAATGCTAATAGGAGAAGACTGTGTGCTCTACATGATTTTAAGTGTAGTTCAGGTGATAGTTTTTTATCCACATTAATCCACCATCCATCATGTTCCTAGCACATATATGGCAATGACTGTGTGATCATGGCCGAATTATAGCTACTATTACTAGTAGTAGTATTTAATCTTGGAACAAGGAAGACCTTGCTAAAAAGTTCTAAAACTCTGAAACTATAAATGAAAAGATTAAGTTATTTGCATAAAAAATTCTTCAGTGGTAAAAAATCCCGTGAAGCCAAAAGACAAATGCCCAGAGTATAAAAACATTTCCAACATACATGACCAAGGACAAGGTTTTAACATACAAATCAGTTTAAGATCTTATAAATTCAGAAGAAGATAACACCACAAAAGCATGGACAAAGGACATGAACAGGTGGAGTTAGCTTAGAAACACAGCATGCTATCAGAATGAGAGCCGTGTAGTCTGTAGGCTGACCCGAACTTTTATCTTTTGGCCACTTGTAAGAAAATGCATATGGATTTTTTAAATAAGAAAAAGCAGGGATAAAACAAAATTACATCTTTAGCTTTTTCTGTGTTTACAGTGTGTTAAAATGGA
Organism: Otolemur garnettii; assembly: GCF_000181295.1. NCBI lineage: Eukaryota > Metazoa > Chordata > Mammalia > Primates > Galagidae > Otolemur > Otolemur garnettii. Next base: position 3,894,727 of record NW_003852397.1, on the reverse strand, counting down.
CACCATCAATTTCTTGGCAACAGTGCTAATTCTTCACTCAACTCGGTATATTATTCAGTTGATTACAGTTAAATTAATAATATACAGATGGGGCTCAGCACCTGTAGCACAGTGGTCATGGCATTGGCCACATCCAGCAAGGCTGGTGGGTTCAAACCCGGCCCAGGCCACCTAAACAACAATGCCAACTGCAACAAAAAAATAGCCATGCACTCTGGTGGCTGCCTGTAGTCACAGCTGCTTGGGAGACCGAGGCAAGAGAATCATTTAAGCCCAGGAGTTGGAGGTTGCTGTGAGCTGTTGATGCCATGGCACTCTACTGAGGGTGGCATAATGAGAAAATAATAATAATAATATACAGATGGTCATTGACTTATGATGGCTCAACTTACAATTTTTTGACTTTATGATGGGTAAGTCAAAAAGTATCTATATATT
>NW_003852397.1:3891291-3892927 GCF_000181295.1 Otolemur garnettii | reverse complement strand
ATAAGAACCTTAACAATGAGGAGTGCTTATTAACAATGATTTTAAATGATTGTGCAGAATAACTGGATTTTGAAAATAATTTCCTAAAGATATCTCAGCTCTTTTTTAGAGAGCTCTCAAGAGATGGAAGCATGTGCAGCTTAATTACATATGGCTATGGATTGTATTCCACTCACAACAATAAAAATAAACTCCAGATACAAATCTTAACAATATTACTAATTCATTACAACCAGTACTTATTTTCTTCATTAACTTTTTATTGTTATTTTCGACTTACACAGCATGCACAAATGCAGCAATTATATGTTGAACAAGAAAAGGAAAATCTCTATGTTCAACGTACTGTATGTCAGAAGTCATTACTTCACCAGAGCTTTGGGAAAAACACAAAATAAAATCAGCCTTTTAAAAAGCAAGTATAATTAACCACGAAAAGTAGGTGGGCTGGGTGGCGCCTGTGGCTCAGTGGGTAGGGTGCTGGCCCCATATACCAACGGTGGTGGGTTCGTAGCCTGGATTGGCTAAACTGCAACAACAACAACAACAACAGCAAAAAATAGCTGAGTATTCTGGCAGATGCCTGTAAAAAAATGAAAAAGAAAAAAAGTAGGTGGGCTAAGCTACTAATCTACTCTGCTAAGAGTCAGTTTATTATGTGTATAACATGATATATATCAGCCTGCCTAACTATACATTGTTGCATAAAATGTTTTGTTGGTGGTGAAAAAGTTTTAAATCTTTTCCTGAAAGGAGGGCTTTATGTTGACTAGTAAGTAGCCAAAGTCAAAGGCAATGTCCAGTGTCTAATTCTATATTTTTGTTGTTAAGATCTCGCTCTGTTGCCTGAGTTAGAATGCAGTGGCATCATCATAGCTTACTGCGACTTCAAACTCCTGAACTCAAGAAAATAGGAGGTCATGATGAGTGAAATTACAGGGGTATAATGCAATGAGAAAGCTGAGAGGTCAGTACATTTTAGTTAGAAAGGAGGATACACGTATTTAAACTAAAGATTTCAAAAGTAGCACAATTCTGAATGGCTAAGTTCCAGTTGTACCTGAAAGTAAGTTGACCGTATATGATGGAGGCGGCTGAACTGAGTAGATAGAAAAACTACAGGGTGGGCAATTCATAGGACTGGAGGCAAGTAGGAGAACAGGAGAACAACAGAACTGAGCCAGATGCCAGAGACTGCAGTGAACACAGAGCAACAGAAGAGGCGCAATGGGGGGAGTAGAGCTGGCTTCAGAGGGACAGTGAAGAAATAGTGAAAGCACTGATCCCAGTTTGTAACCTCACTTTGTGGTTTGGAAGTCACGCATTTCTACTCATGAAGATACCAGATTCACATACCCCAAGAAAAGCAACAATCTTAGAGAAATTTAATAATTTGCTCAAGTTTAAAGTGTAAGTAAACAACAGAGTTAGAATCTATGCTTTTTCTGTTATTACAGATAGCCTCTGGATTAGGGTTCCCTAAATATACTTTCTTATTCACCTTAACATGCTCAGTACTGAACACAGACCTTTATGTTCTAAGTCTTGTGGTATCAAATTATGTAAGGAATAGAAGCTAAATTCTAGGCCTTTTCTTTGGCCTCCAGCACTGTGGTAGGCACTCAGGTGCTCTGTG
>NW_003852397.1:3887997-3891005 GCF_000181295.1 Otolemur garnettii | reverse complement strand
TAGGAACCCTTTTTAAGATAGACTTATGGGATGGTGCCCTGGCTCAGTCAGCAGGGCATTGGCTGCATACACTGAGGCTGGCAGATTCGAACCCAGCCCGGGCCAGCTAAAATAACTATGACAAATGCAACAACAAAAAAATAGCCGGGCGTTGTGGCAGGCATCTATAGTCCCAGCTACACAGGAGGCTAAGGCAAGAGAATTGCTTAAGCCCAAGAGTTTGAGGTTGTTATGAGCTGTGACACCACAGCACTCTACTCCGGCTGACAACTTGAGAATAGGTCTCAAAAAAAAAAAAAAATAGACTTATGCCCTAAGCAGATGTTCTGTCTAATGGACTTCCCCTATAGAGGAAGACCAAAGCGTATTTCATTTGAGATGTTTAGTACTGCAAATTTTGGTATTGAAAACTATTACATTTATACTCATTGGAAACACCATTTCAAGAAAATAACTCGGGTAATTATGCAGGTATAAGATTTGCTGCTGTCCGTGAGTAATTTGTGTCCTGCTATAACATGGAGCTTCTATTACTGTGCTATAATTACTAACACATTCATTGTAAATAATGATGTAATGGATTTTTAAAGGCTACGCATAAGAAGAAGCAACAAACTGAGATGCAAAACATGTTTCCACCCCTTTTTTCCAAAGCTATAGTTAATCACTTGAACACTATCCAATATAGTAGAAAGCTGGCAGACTTTTCTTTGCAGCAGGCTATGTAAAAATGTTTATAATTTACAGCTTATTATGCCATGCAAACGACTGTGTTCCCAGTGAAGGAGAGTGAGAAAATATGGCAGCTCAATTACTTCACTCCCCTTTGTTAGTTGTTTTCTGGCAACCGTGGAAGAAGGATACTTTGCGCTTAAAATGCATTTCTTTATTTAATTTTATATTATTCAATTCAGAACTACAAATAGGAATTTCCTTTTCATCTTTTTATAGATTGGCCAGAGCAATTTTAATTTAACAAAACCAAAAAGCTGAAAAATCAGAATTGTCAGGGAATTTAAATAAAATATTGCTAGATTAGAGTTTAATTCAATTTATGGTTTCAACTTTGCAAAATCTGTTTTTGTTTCTGACACATCTGCAGAAGCTAATGGGCAATTTATTATTTCCAAAGGTACTTTCTGCAAACTTTGTTTTATATTACCTGCAGCACTTTGGTTGAAAGTTGATCTTTCTTAGAAAGAGAGGGGAAGATAACATAACTTGGACTTCTCTGTTATCTGTTGAATATATTTATCCATGGTAGGCCTTTCCTTAGCTTTTTGGGGGGAGGGGTCTAGAATTATTTCTTTTTTAAAAATTCAGATTAATATGAGGGTACAAATGATTAGGTTCCCCCATTAGATTCATAAAGCCCCTAAAGTCAGATGCCTCATGGTCGCTGTTTTCTCTGTGGCTGGTCCCTACTACTACTAGTTTATACTCAGTAATTATTTCTCAAATCGTGACCTCTGTTCTAGTGGGAAAGTAGGCTAAGGCTGGCTCTTAGCTCCTGAATCTTATACGTAGGCCTTCAATGAAGGTACTTTCTGAAAGAAGCAAGTAAGGCATTTAAAAGTGTATATAGTAGCCTTCTTCCTTCTAATTCTGAGAGCTTTCTCTTTATTCATGCTTCCCTGAAGGTAAAAGAGATAAAAGTATACATTAAATTTATATTTAGATATTTAAAACATTCAAAAAAGTTTAATTTTTCTATTTTCTATTTGTTGTAGAATTAATTTAGAAGCCGGGGACTTCATAGTACTTGATCAGTTTTTATTAACTGAATGTTCTTTTTTCCATAGCACAAATAATCAGATACTGAGTGTATCTAAATGGGATTTTTGTGGAATAATGTTTTTAAGGAATAATGGATTGCTATAGCAGAGAAAGTAGAACTATCATGTCACTATCAAGGCATGGCCATCCTTATTGATACTGTCCTCTTCAAGAACCTTTTGGCATAAAAACATCTTTTTCAGGGGTGTTTACCTCAAACTGTTGGGCTCAAGCAATTCTCTTGCCTTAGCCTCCCAGGTACCCGCCTACAGGTGCCCGGCTAATTTTAGAGATGAAGCTGGCTATTTTTAGAGACGAGGTCTTGCTCTTGCTCAGGCTGGTCTTGAACCTGTGAGCTCAATCTGCAGTCTACCAGCTGCATGCTGATTTTGCGAGGACTGCTTTTTGCTTATCTGTGGCTATCACAAAAAGTATGCATGGACATTCCTTTTGCTGATCAGCTTTTGTTAGTGTTCATGTGTTTAATGTGTGGCCCAAGACAGCTCTTACTCTTCCAGTATGCTGCAGAGGGGAATAATAGTTGGACACCCATATTAATATCCACATCGGATAATTGCTTTGTTTTCTACTTCATCTTTTTTTTAAGTTAACTAACAATTGCAACAACCTTATTCATTTCTGTTTGTGTCCAAGTAAAAAATTGAATATAATGATGTATTCTGTTTTCTTAGCTGCTGCTTCTTGGGTAAACAGAGACCTAAGACCTGCTGGAGCCTAGCCCTGGGGGTGGGAAGATAGGTGCTGGCCTTTTCTGGCCTCCTGTTAGAGGTTCTGTTGAAGTGGATGGCTACTTCCTCCATGCTGCCTTGGTGAAAGTAGAGTTGCCAAGGAAAAGTGGAAGGAAATTAGCTAGGAGGATGTTGTGATAACCTCTCAGCCTCTGTACCACCCAGGATTCCTTTTGCTATTCTCCCACTTTTTTATAAAAGAGGTGGCTCCTGCCTATAATCCTAGCACTCTGGGAGGCCGAGGTGGGTAGATTGCCTGAGCTCAAAGGTTCAAGACCAGCCTGAGCAAGAAAAATAGCCGGGCATTGTAGCTGGTGCCTGTAGCCTCAGCTGCTTTGGGAGGCTGAGGCAAGAGAATTGCTTAAGCCCAAGAGTTTGAGGTTGCTGTGAGCTATGACCCCAGGGCACTCTACCAAGGGCAACATAGACTCTATCTCAGAAAAATAAATAAAATTTAAAATACAAAAGTAATTAAAAAAAAAA
>NW_003852397.1:3885529-3886919 GCF_000181295.1 Otolemur garnettii | reverse complement strand
GGATAGAGTTTACCCTTTTTCTCCCTAAACATGGGAGATCAGGCAAGGTTTCTATCTTTGAAGAATGCATGCGCATCAAACCTAAAATTCAGACAGCTTTCATCTTGAGATAAAATAACAGCTTTGTCGCACACATCAGTGAAGGCTTTATTTCTGGGGGCTACAGAAAAGTCTATAATTCAGACTGTTAAGTATATGGCTGTGGGCTTCTCCATGCCCCGCCCATACTGTTCCTTTTCTTCTCAATTTATCACACTTTGTCTCTTGTCACATTGTCTCACATTTTTGCACATCTACCGGTTGTGCTTTTTATTTATTATTGAACATCATCTAATAATAATTAAAACATTTTAAACTCTCTAGAATGAGGCAGAATTGAGAGCAAATGAGTAAAGACTTTAGTGTGGTAGAAAGAACAAGCACTCTTGATGTGGCCACTCTGACAGAGCCTCCAGGTACCCTGCAGGAGTGGGCTGTCCATGCTCTTCTCTGTGTCCACCCTCAACAATCTCATTCTTGTTTTGTTCCTTGAAATTCATAATTATATGCAGTACTGAAATGAACCTAGAGCAGTAGTGATCAGTATAAATTCTAGCTGCTTTTTCCTTTTCTGTAGTTTAACAATATAACTTCTTGTTTTTGTATTGCAATTACTGTTTTAGGATTATCTAACAAAGCTGTCTAACCTTTCCTCTGCTGCACATTGGAGGAATAAGAGTTGTCTTGGGCCACACATTAAATACACAAACACTAAGGATAGCTGATTAGTTAAAAAAAAAAAAAAAAAAAAAGGTCTGTACCTGTTTTGCTGAGCCACAGTTAAGCAAAAAAAGTCCTAACAAAATCAGCATGTGGCCCACGGACTGCAGGTTGGACACCCCTGAAGCCTGCTTATTCTTCTAATGTTCTTTACCAGGAGCTTTTTCTGGTAGAAGAAAACTCAGTCAAGCAGGATTCAAAGCCAGGAACCATTTTATAAAGTTACATGCGTATAATATGTACAAAGCTATAGAGTTTTATGTCATTTTTAAACAAAATCTTTGGAGTTTATACTTATTTACTCATTAGATGAAAACTGTTGGAAGGTTAAATACTGCTGAATTAAAACCCTGTTGAGGAAGGGAGAATGACAGTCATTTTAATCAGACTGGATATATAGGGCCTAGTTTGGAAATATTCAATATTCACAAAAAGAGGAAATCTGTTACACAGAACAGGAACTCTATTATTCAAAAAAAGGAAAGCAAGTATTACTGTCATGATACTATTCTAAATGACTTCTTGAAATCACCTAACAATCCACTTAGGAGTCCAATGTATCATAAACCACAGCCGTGAATAATAGCCATACTAGGACATGATGGCATTTTCATTAAAAAAAAAAAAAAAA
>NW_003852397.1:3881395-3885052 GCF_000181295.1 Otolemur garnettii | reverse complement strand
ACTTAGTGAAAGAGACAAGATTCTTATTTGTAGGGATAAAGATTAAGAATAACCAATGAGGGCAGCGCCTGTGGCTCAGTGGGTAGGGCACCAGCCCCAAATACCGAGCGTGTTGGGTTTGAACCCGGCTCCAGCCAAACTGCAACAAAAAAATAACCAGGTGTTGAGGCAGGCTCCTGAGGTCCCAGCTCCTTGGGAGGCTGAGGCAAGAGAATTGCCTAAGCCCAGGAGTTGGAGGTTGCTGTGAGCTGTGATGCTACAGCACTCTACCGAGGGCAATAAAGTGAGACTTTGTCTCTAAAAAAAAAAGAATAACCAATGAAATTCAAAATTTTATTATTCATTCAGACTTATAATTAAGTGTAAGTGGATAATACATTCATTCACTCTGAAATTTTTTTTCTTTCGTTCACATCAGAGGGGTAATGTGGCATATCTCACTCTTGTAAACTACACAGGATTATTTCATTCACTCTGAAATTTGACCATATGTGGACCTGACCAGGGAATATTTTTCTTAAGATATTTTAAATACACACATGCACACACATACCTGCCTGTGATCTGAACTTTTGTAGAACTTCCTTATTGATTTTATTTCACAAAGTCCATTAGTCCAACTTCAGGATATTTTTTTCTAATCTCTTTTACAAGAAGAAAGATTGTACATTCTGGTAAGTCAAGGTAAATTCGCCCACTTCAGCCTCCTCTCTCTCCATTTCTCCATATTCCTAATATATTTCTCCCCTATAATTCTTATTAGGTAGAATTCTTCATTAGATCTCATTTTAGGTGTACTTCCTTGGGCTTTCTTAACCTTACTTGAAAATTGAATTAGGTCTTCTGGGTTCCCTTGGTAACCCATATTTGCTTCTGTGATAGCAATTATTGCCCAAGATTAAAATTACTTGCTTTCCTGTTCAAATCCTTCACTAATCTGGCCATCAACCTCTCAAGCACAGATCTATGGTTTTCTCTGGTCCCCCTTTTTTCTAACACATTCTTAGAGCCTATCTCAGGGGCTGACATATGACAGGCACTGACTGAATGTTCATTAAGCCAGGTGTGGTAACTCACGCCTATGATCCTAGCACTCTGGGAGGCTGAGACAGGTGGATTGCTTGAGCTCAAGAGTTGGAGTTGCTGTGAGCTATGACACCATGGCACTCTAGCCTGGGTGACAGAGTAAGACTCTGTCTCAAAGTAAATAAATAAATGAATAAGTAAATACTCATTAAATGAAAAGAGATCCTTGAATAATGAATATGTTTGTAATCTATTAGTAATAAAATACAAGGAACATGCATTTAGAATATTGTCCTTCTGACTCTAACAAATTTTTAACATTTTACTAATAGTATCCAATCAAGACTTCAGAAGTCTTTTTTCTGTAACTGTTTATCCTGCCAGTAAGTCAGATGCTGTTAACCAGTTATCTGCTGATTTGGCAAAATACTATAAGTACTTATTATTTAGAAATTTTCAGTTTAATTTTTGAACTTACTCCAAGACCTGCTCTCTTGACCAGAGCTGTCCTTATAATAGTTGTATCCTCCAAATTCCATTTACTAAATATCGATAAATATGGGTTTGCCATAAAGATGAGAAAACAGTTTATCTTTTTAAGAAAATAAATATTTATAGCAACTCATGAATTTTTACCCAAATTGTGCACAATGACAGTATAAAAATGTTTAAAAATAAGTTGATGTAAATGAGGTATTTCAAAGTAGAGGTTGACACTTCATCACTATCTTAATTTTGTGACTTTTGTCAGTTGGTGTCACAACCTTAGTGTTATTTTTATAAGTTTCCGTGGGGGTACTTAATTAAGTGACGTGGTGTTTGCTTATTTCAGATAGCCTGTCTTTGTTCCTGTCCAAGCTGTGCTGGCAGGGCATTGCTTTTCTTTTCCCTTTTGTTAATATTCCGTGTTAGATAATGGTTCTGCAAATAATAGATTCCAAGGACCTTTGATCCACCATTACTGTAAAGTAAAATGCAACTTAATTTTTTCTGGGCATAATGGTTTTAACCTTGTGTACTAATTTGACTGTGCTTGTGGGGGCAGATCCTTAAATGAGACGCAAATGAAGGAAAAATTGCTAATGCTGCCACTGTATATCTAATGAGCACTGTGTAATAAACCATAACCTCTTCGACATTTCTCTGGAAAGCAGTGTGATTATTTTGGATGGCTAGCCCTTTGTGGATGGCTCATTACCGTCTGGCATAATATGTATTGATAGAGACTGTAATTGTCAACTCCTATTTGACATGCTGCCTCTAATAAATATGGCTTGCATCGCTGGAGCCCACTAATGGTTATATAGGAAACTGTAATTAAAGAAAAAATATACATTTTTAGGTTTAAAAAAAGTATATATGTATGTAAAATGTCTATAAAGAAGATTGTTGGCTTCTTCACCACCACCCTTTAGTTTCTCATTTTAGAGTATCTGAAGCCTCCCTTAAGGATTGCTGCTCTTTTATGAGTATAGGGACCAACGTGTGACAAGACCTGTATGTGGCAGGTGGGGAGAGAGAGAGAGAAAGAAAAAGGGGAGCATTCCATTGACAAAGAAGCTCCCTCTCTGTCTAGATAAGATTCATAAGACTGTAGTTTAAACATCTGCATTAGCTCATGAAGTTACTGTTCTATATAGCTAGACAGTCTTGACAGTCTCTTTTTATTCACCTTTCCCATGGGTAATTTTTCCTAAATTTATTTTCATTTTGTTATAAGAACGTTATGTTCTTTGATAGGGGAAAAAGGGTGTGGGGGGTACTTAACAAGCCAGATTATTATGAAATAGGAATCACAAGGATATTAAAGGCCCACTGAATACTTCATATAATATTTAGGCTTGAAAAAAATGTAAATTAAAGATTAGAATTGGCCCTACTTCTTGTTATAAGACAAATATAGGCCTAGTCAATGTATAAATTTCTGCAAACAGAATTAAGTTCTTAAAAAATGCCTTTGTTTACAATGTGTAATTGTACTATATTCTAAACTTTTCAGCAAGGAATTATACCCTTGGTTTATTGACTATACTTTATGGTTTTTATAAAATAGAATTCTTATCATAGGATGAAAATTGGGTTGGAGGCACATGTTTCTATTTCCTGGAGTAGGCCTAGAAAATCATGTGCAAAATTAGGCAGCGCTCTCCTTTCTTCTTTGCAGTGTGAAGACTGATACAATTTTCAAGCTAAGAAAGTGGAGTCCTGTGGAGCTGAAGAGAAGTAGCTGCTGGGAAAGCATGACTCTAGCCATATACCCATAGTTTTAAATTCTGGTCCTATTTGTCTAGGCAGATTTCTTGGCCTCTCCGAGCCCCAGAAAATGGGGCCAGTACTGTCTACCTAACAGCTGCTACAAGGCTCAGGTGAAGGAACGTATATGAAACACTTACACTGCGATACTTTTGATAATGTAGGTAATCAGTAGATAAAAGGCATTAGTAGATTTAGTTTTATGCTTTTTACTCTTTTATTCTCCCTTCTTCCTTTTACCTCCTCCAGCGACCACTTTTATAATCTACCACATTCTCTGTTTTTTCAAGGATGTCCTGTCCATGAAGGAAGGACTTCCAATTTTGTGAGATAATACTAGCTAATATAAACAGCCAGGCCCTGTTCTAATTTTCTTTT
>NW_003852397.1:3880247-3881241 GCF_000181295.1 Otolemur garnettii | reverse complement strand
CCCGGCTATTTTTTGGTTGCAGCCGTCATTGTTGTTTGGCGGGTCCGGGCTGGGGATTCGAACCCGCCACCTTAGGTATACGTGGCTGGCGCCTTAGCCGGTTGAGCTATAGGCGCTGAGCCTCTAATTTTCTTACATTAACTCACTGAATCCTCACAACAGTCTCATGATAAGAGGTAGATGCTGTTATTATCATCTTAATTAACAGATGGGGAAAATTGAAACACACAGAGGTGAAGTCATTTGCCCAAAGTGACATGGTAGCGGGGCCAGGGTTTGACCTCAGGCAGTTTAATTCAGAGCCCATACACTTTGCCCCTAAGTTACACCAACTCTGCAGGTCATTGCTTCTCATGTTCTTAAGGCAGAAAAAAAAGAACAGGTTTTGGAGGGGCCTGGTCCACTTTCCTTTGTAGGGCCAAGTGGTCCTTAGAGGACAAATGCAGCTCAGCCATCTGCAGCATGGACATGGCATTTCTGGGAAGGATGAAGAGAGAAGCAACTGTGCTGTGAGATGCCAAGGGAAGGGGAAACCGAGCACTAACTGTTCTAGCCCTAGACCTGCCCACAGGTGTAATGTACTTGTAATGTCCTGCGTACACTGTGCTGCTTCCTCTGCGTGGGTCACCATCCCTACCTTTCTCTTCATCCGAATAACACTTACATAACCCTTAAAAGATACAGATCGGTTCTCATCTTCTCTGAGAAACCTTCTCTGACTCCCAGGCTGAGCTAAGTGTTTTTTTCTGGGCTCCTTTAGCACAAGTCTGTACAAACATTAGTGGTGTTAGCAGTAATGCCTACTGAGCACAGACCATGTGCCAGGGCATTGTGCTGTCAACTTTTTTTGGGGGGGACAGGAGCCTCAAGCTGTCACCCTGGGTAGAGTGCCGTGGTATCTCAGCTCACAGCAACCTCCAACTCCTGGGCTCAAGCGAGTCTCCTGCCTCCACCTCCCAAGTAGCTGGGACCACAGGCGCCCACCACAACGCCC
>NW_003852397.1:3875697-3880227 GCF_000181295.1 Otolemur garnettii | reverse complement strand
CACCACAACGCCCGGCTATTTTTTGGTTGCAGCCGTCATTGTTGTTTGGCGGGCCCGGGCTGGATTCGAACCCGCCACCTTGGGTGTACATGGCTGGCGCCTTAGCCACTTGAGCCACAGGCACCGAGCCATGTGCTGTCAACTCTTTACAGTGTTATCCCATTTACATCTCACAATAATCCTGAAAGGAGGTCAGTAGCAATAAAGTTTGGGAATGTTAAATAATTTATCTAGGATCTATAGAGCCATTAAGTAGCAGATCTGAGATTTAAACCAAGTCTTTTGTGCTTCAAACTTATATTCTTAATAACTGTGGTACCCATACATTATTGATATCATTGGCTTTTATTTTTCTCACTGTCAGATTATAAACTCTTTAAGGCAGTGGCTCTCAACTTTCCTAATGCCATGACCCACTGTTTTAAGGAGTTTTTTATTCATCTTTTACTCAGAGCCTATCAAAATTGTGCTTTAGAGGAGAAAGAAACAATATTAATTAAAATGTGCTTCTTTTTGCTAAATGTACTTGAGTTTTAAATGTGTTTTTTGCAGAGAGTTGACTTTAATGGGTAGGAGCTCGGAGAATTTTTCCTCCCCTTCTAAAGGTTCAAGTCTGCTAAGATGAACTGACAATAGTCAGATTATCAGAAGAAAAGGCATGCAGATTTATTAACATGCATGTGGACATGGAAGTCCTACAAATATAAGACTTTAGGATTTGTATCAAATATTATATGAAGGAATGTTTGTAATTAATAAATTAATTTACATGCTTTCTTCATATGGGAGAATGGGCAGAAGGGTAGTAAGTGATTTTTAGGGTCAACACCAGAATGGACTTGAACACTGCACAGTGGTAGACTTGGAAGACCAGATAATGATCTGTTTATTTTTTTTGAGACAGAATCTCACTTTGTGGCCCTGGGTAGAGTGCCATAGCATCATCACAGTTCACAGTAACTTCTAACTCTTAGCATGAAATGATCCTCTTGCCTCACTTTTTCTATTTTTAGTAGAGACAGGGTCTGGTTCTTGCTCAGACTAGTCCCCCACTCCTGAGCTCAAGCAGTACTCCCACCTGGGTGAGCCACCTAGCAGCCCAGATAAATGGTTTGTAAGTGATTCTCTTTGGATGCCGAATGGGATGGAAGGACAAAAAGTAGTAGGAAGGTGTGGGGCAGAACTCACTGTGAACAAAGGTTTTCTTTTGCAAATACCGTCTTCCAGGTAATCACTCAGAGCTGCCCTCAGAAGAGCGTTTGAAAGACTGTCTGGGCATGGTGACTCTCGCCGCTTTCCTACAGTTAATCTTTCCTGACATTGCAAAGGACAGGATCCAAGGCACCATACTTTTGTAAGATGTCTTCCTCAGTCAGATAAGAGAACTTTCAGAGAGAGCCCTTCCCTGTGCTTGGAAAGGAGAAACAAGAAAAGTTGCAAGTCCTTGTCTCTGAGGCAACTTGTAAGGCCTGTCAATTTCCCTTCATTCTGAAGTGCTCAGCATGCCAGAACACCATACTTTGGGGTATTGTTCTCTGAACCTCAACAAATGTAATTTCTTATGACTTAATTTGCTATCAAAATACAAAAACCACATACAGATACAGATATTGTTGGGAAGGTATTATAGATGGAATTTTGCCCACCCTCCCAAACTCCTGCTACCGACCCGCATCTTATATGTTGAAGCCCCTGGCCCCAAGTGAATTTTTTTTTTTTTTGGAGACAGAATCTTACTATGTCACCCTCAGTAGAGTGCAATGGCATCACAGCTCATAGCAACCTCCAACTCTTGGGCTTAAGTGATTCTCTTGCCTCAACCTCCCAAGTATCTGAGACTACAGGCACCTGCTACAACACCCAGCTATTTTTTGGTTGCAGTTGTCATTGTTGTTCAGCTGGCCCAGGTCAGGTTCGAACCTACCAGCCTCAGTGCATGTGGCGCCATAACCACTGTGCTATGGGTGCTGAGCCGCCAAGTGTAACTGTATTTGTGGATAGGGCCTTTAGGGAGATAATTAAGGTTAAATGAGGTCATAAGGGTGGGGCCCTAATCTGATAGGTCCTTATATGAAGAGGAAGAGGCAACAGAGAGATCTTTCTCCCCTGCTTATACAGAGAAAAGGCTGTGAGGACACAGTGAGAAGGCAGCTGTCTGCAAGCCAGGCAGAGAGCCCTCACTAGAAATGGAATTCACGGCTCGGTGCCTGTGGTTCAAGTGGCTAAGGCGCCAGCCACGTACACCTAAGGTGGCGGGTTCGAATCCCCAGCCCGGGCCTGCCAAACAACAATGATGGCTGCAACCAAAAAATGGCCAGGCGTTGTGGCGGGCGCCTGTAGTCCCAGCTACTTGGGAGACTGAGGCAGGAGACTCGCTTGAGCCCAGGAGTTGGAGGCTGCTGTGAGCGTGATGCCACGGCACTCTACCCAGGGGGACAGCTTGAGGCTCCGTCTCAAAAAAAAAAAAAATGGAATTCACTGCCCCCTTGATCCTGGACGTCTGGCCTTCAGCACCGTGAGGAAGTAAATATTTGTTAAAGTCACTGTGGTATTTTGTTATGGCAGTCCAAACAGACTAATGTAGTAGAATATTCTGGATTACCGTGCTTTAGGATTTGTATCAAATATTATATGAAGGAATGTTTGCAATTAATAAATTTAATGTGATAAATATCCAACTATGGGTAGTGCATATAACAGCTTGAGATTTCTCATTAAGAGTATAATTAGAATAATCATATAAAAACACAGAGATGCTGAATTGCTTGTGTTATCAGAGATTTAGAATGGCCGCCACCTACCACGAGCCACCTGAGGAAGAGCTCAGACTCCTTCTCTTCTCCCATAGTGGGAACCAGGCTTCACCAGCTCTCCCTCTTCTTGGGACTCGTAGCTCAGTGTTTTCCTATAGAAAAGGGCTCAAGGTAGGCAGGACCTATACAGTGGAAGGGCATTGTAATTAGGAACCATCTAAATTATTACTTTCTTAAATTTAAGGCCATGGGATGCTGAGCCAGTACACTCGTATCTCTTAAAGGTATTTACCAGCGTGTTCCCTGTATCACCTCTCCTGTGATAGGAGACAGATCTCCTCTCCTGTCTTCACTGCACACTTTTCTTTAGAATGAGAATGAAGACAAAGGGCGAAGCTAACTTCATTTATATCTCTGCTCTCTTCAAATGGAGTTAACTCTGTAAGGTCACTCTGATTCATATGTAGGCCTCATACTGTGTACTTTAGACCGCAGCAGAGCACTTATTCACAGATGGAAGTATTCTGGTGAAATTTGTAGTATAATGACTTGACATTTTTGATAATTAACTGACAGTGAGTATTCTTCTGTGGTAGCTAAGACCCAACTGTTAAACTCCTATTTCTTTGGTGTAAGTAACCTTACATAAGCAAAATACAAATAAGGGATGTGTTAATTTTCTCTTATCTCTGTGGGAAATGACTTTTTGGTAATTCATTTATTTTGTTCTCCTTGTTTTGTCCAAATCACTTGGGGCTGTGGTTGGAAGATGAAGGTTGTTCCTGGACTTTTTTCCTTTTTTGTATTACTCTCATTTCTCTTTTCTCCCAGGTCCTCTCAGGGAAGAGACATCCAAGCCTTTGTCCTAAACCTATGCCCGGCCCATCTCCCAGTCTCAGTCTGCTGGCTGCAGCCACTTCGAACCACTCCAAGGCAGCTGTCGACTCTGTTCATTGTCTGTCAGGGCAGTGGGCCCTGTTGGGACCAGCAGTGGCAGCAGCAGCTGACTGGAAACCTCCAGAGCACTGCTGCTGCCGCCACATGTGGCACCAGGGGGTGACAGCAGCAGCATCCTGGCACTCAGTAATCTAAATGCTTCTCATTCCAGAGAAGCCCAGCTTTCCTGTCACCTCTCCCTTGGGGGTCTTCCCATTCTGCCTCCTTCCCCAATCTCCCTGCTCTTACTATGTAGACCCTGAGGTGTATTTTACACTTATGTTAAGTACATATTTAGCGAGAGTTTACTTGTTAAATCTTTGTAAGTCATTGTACTGTATCAGCTAAACCATGAACCCTTAGGGTATAGACCATGTCTTAAACTACTTTAAGAGAAAGGATAAAACAGAAATCATTGATAAAACAAAAATATTTTCTTTTATATTTTATAATTTCTAGGGTCCAATAAATAATAGGTATACCATAAATAATTTCATTGATGATAATGAAAATCAGATTATCTGAGTTAATGATTCTTTCAGTTTTCACCTGTTCTGACCCTTTGACATTACAAATAATTAAAATATTTAGTGTTTAATTGTTTCCCATAAATTAACTCGAGAGCAGGCTATTTCATGTGGTCACAAAACATACTGATTTAGATGAACATTTTAGCTTGTTGTAATAGCACTATGTGTAATCGGAACTGAATGTTTATTAAATGACTCTTTTTCTTTTCTTATTGTGTTCTTCTGAACTTTGACTTCCAAATTGGTCTGTCAAGCTTGTGATATCATCAGCTGTCGGGAAGAAATCTAGTGGGGGAGATGGGTGGCTTCTC
>NW_003852397.1:3872292-3875381 GCF_000181295.1 Otolemur garnettii | reverse complement strand
GCCACCTTAGGTGTATGTGGCTGGCGGCTTAGCCGCTTGAGCCACAGGCACCGAGCCGACGTTGGTAGTTTTTAAATAATTACTATAGGCTTAGATTGCTATGTAATGACTGGACTTGTTTAGAAGAAAGCGTACAAATGCAGAGTGGTGGAAGGAAGCAGGAAGACTTAAACTAGGCCAGTGAATAGGGAAGACGATAAGGGTAGAAGTGTACAAGTTGGTTAAATATATATGAAGGCATGAAAGGCAATATAAAACCTACAAGAAGTGAGAAAATGTCAGATTACATAGAAAATTACAGAGACGTTAACAAAGTTTGATCAGAGTAAGTACAGTGATGTAGATAACCATACTCTCAACAGCCTACTCACAAAAAAAGTCTCATGGAGTAGGAGAAGTGCCCCATGTATGGGCTGGAAGTTTACCATATGAGCTTCAACTTCTCTGTTTAGTTCTTTGAATACAAACTTTTTAAGCTGCTCGTGTTTCAGTTTAAAATGAGTATAAAGTGGCCGGGTGTGATGGCTCATGCCTGTAATCCTAGCCCTTTGGGAGGCCGAGGCAGATGGATCTTTTGAGCTCACAAGTTCAAGATGAGTCTGAGCAAGAGCAAGACCCGCCTCTACTAAAAATAGAAAAACTAGCTGGGCATCGTGGCAGGCACCCGTAGTCCCAACTATTCAGGAGACTGGGGCAAGAGGAGCACTTGAGCCCAAGATATTGAGTTTGCTGTGGATTGTTTGAGGTCCGGGTTGTTCAAGACCAGCCTGAGCAATAGTGAGACCTTGTCTCTACTAAAGATAGAAAAAACTAGCTGTTTTTGTTTATTATTATTTACCTGCCAGCCTTTAAACTCCTTGAGAACAGTACTCTGATATGTTTATGGTACCAAACACTTCATGAATGTTGCTTACAAAATCTGCTTGGCAGAACTGTGTGCACATTTGCCATTCTTCTAGAATACATTTTCTTAGTTATTTGTTAAAAATATATGTTTTCAGGATGGCACCTATAGTTTAGTGGGTAGGGCACCGACCACATATACCCAGGCTGGTAGGTTCGAACCCAGCCTCGGCCAGCTAAACAACAATAGCAACTGCAACAACAACAACAAAAAAATAGCCAGGCGTTGTGGCAGCCACCTGCCATTCCAGCTATTCGGGAGGCTGAAGCAAGAGAATGGCTTAAGCCCAAGAGTTTGAGGTTGCTGTGAGCTGTGACGTTACAGCACTCTACCAAGGGCAACATAGTGAGACTCTGTCTCAAAAAAAAAAAGAAAACAAAACCAAAAAACTGTATGTTTTCAGGGCCAGGTACGATGGCTCATGCTTGTAATCCTAGCACTTTGGGAGCCTAACTCCTTGAGGCCAGGAGTTCAAGACCAACCTTAACAACATAACAAGATCCTATATCTACAAAAAAATATGTGTACAAAAAAAAATTGACCAGGCATAGGGGCACATACATGTAAGTCCCAGCTACGTGGTAGGCTAAGGCAGAAGGATCCCAGGAGTTTGAGCTATGAGCTATGCACTTCAGTCTGGGTGACAGGAGCAAGACTGTCTCTTAAAAAAAAAAACAAAAACCTGTTCTCAAAATGTGTGCATATTTTAACAAGCTATACTGTTTGCATTTGTCAAAAGTGGAAATGAGCACTGTGGATCCAGAAGACCAGGATGTGAAGTCAGAGTCAGATATAAGAAAAAAGAGGCTTGGAGCCTGTGGCTCAAGTGGCTAAGGCGCCAGCTACATACACCTAAGGTGGTGAGTTCGAATCCTGCCAAAACAACAATGATGGCTTCAACCAAAAAATAGCCAGGCATTGTGGCAGGTACCTGTGGTCCCAGCTACTCAGGAGGCTGAGGCAGGAGACTTGCTTGAGCCCAAGAGCTGGAGGTTGCTGTGAGTTGTGATACTATGGCACTCTCCCCAGGAGGATAGCTTAAGGCTCTGTCTCAAAAAAAAAAAAAGAAAAAAGAAAAAAAGGGCTGGGCGTGGTGGCTTATACCTGTAATCCTAGCATCCTGGGAGGCCAAAGTGGGAAAATCCCTTGAGTTTGAGAGTTCAAGACCAGCCTGAACAAGAGCAAGACACCCATCTCTACTAAAAATAGAAAAATTAGAAGGCCATTGTGGTGGGCATCTGTAGTTGCAGATACTTGGGAGGCTGAGGCAGGAGGATCGCTTAAACCCAAGAGTTTGAGGTTGCTGTGAGTGAAGCTGACACCACGGCACTCTAGCCTGGGGCATCAGGGTGAGACTGTCAGAGAAAAAAAAAAAAAAAGACTAAAGAAAAGAAAGAACTGAACGGGAGAAGAAGGTACAACCAAGAGTAATGTGGTCTTAGAGATCTGTATGAAAATCAGATCCTTATGCTTATAATTATTTGGAACTTGAAGCCAAAATTTACAAACTTAGCATATTTCTTAGATGGAATGGGGGCATTTTCAAATGTCTTTTTTATTATGCAGGAAAAGGCAAACTATACTAAGTTTATTACAAAATTCATCTCTAATTATCTTTGACTATTTTAGTAGTACATAATCAATGTTACTTGATTTTTAAGGTTGCTCATCAAATACTAGTCCAATTTTTAAAAAAATTTTATGATGACATATCTGCATGCTATGTCTGGAGGACCACCAGTAAATTAAATTTGTGAAATATATGAGGTCCAGCACAATAAAAGAATCTGATTATTCTGTGCTACCTGATTTTATTTTGTCTTTAAACAAGAAGTTTTTGAGAAATTTCCAAACTGAAAATTTAAATTGTTTTGTCAGCTTTTTGAAGAAACATGATTAGGATTATACTTCTACTTATCTGCATGGCCTTGAACAAGGTACTTGGCTTTTTTGGATAACTACCTATATGACATTGAACAAAGTACTTAGACCTACAGGGCCTTAATTTCTATAGTTGTTAATGAAGCACCATGATTGAATGACAGGTGTCCAAGGTCCTCAATATTCTTCTATTCTGAAGAGTCCTAAATTTGAGTGTAGCTTAACAAGGTCTAAGTAAAATAGTAGGCCCCCTCCATGCTAGCCTGTTAAGTTTCTGGAACCATGTTTTAATCTCTATATTTCA
>NW_003852397.1:3852941-3871835 GCF_000181295.1 Otolemur garnettii | reverse complement strand
GGCTGGATTCAAACCCATCACCTTAGGTGTATGTCGCTGGCGCCTTAGCTACTTGAGCCACAGGCACCAAGCCATACCCATTTCTTAAATGAATGAATGCATAAATAAAGCTAGAGAACAGCCCCACTTGTCTGTAAAAGGAAAGAAGACATTTGTTATCTGTCCACCCTACTACGCAATTAGTGTATTAGGAATAGGCCATGTCTGCTACCTAGTAGACACTTGATATTCTGTAAATCTTTGTTGCTTACACAATGAACGGAATTTGTTTCCTCCTTACAACCAACCAGTCCTGTGAAATGCCTTTTATTAACCCTATTTCAAATGAGAAAACCAAGACTTTAGGGGGTGAATGAACTTGTAAGATTCTACAGCTCATAGAAAATAAAGCCATAATTCAAAACCTGAGCTTCCTGGTAACAAAACTCTTCATTTAGGTAGTCTTAAATTCACCCTAAAGCATAAGTGATTTATGATTATTCCCAGGAAAGGTTCTTATGTGGGGAGGCAAGGCAAGAGCAAGAGGGCAGCAGACTAGACGCCTGAGCTGGAAAATGGTCAAGTAGGGAGGGAGGCAGGGACCCCTCCAGAGACCACACGGGCCAGCTTTCCAGAGTTGTTGCTGCTCCAACCATTGAGATTGCTTGAAATAGTTAGAGTTTTCTTTCCAAGTATTTCATTTGGTGATGAAATAAATTTATTGATTATAGAAGCATTAGATGAGAGTTAGGGCAGCTGCAATCTATGTGGGACCTTTCCAATCCACCTGTTCCTCATCTGTAACTTAGATGTACCAGTTTAAATCAGTGATTTTTCACAGATTCATAAAGGAACTTAAAGGGTGGAGGGTGGGGAGAGTCTAGAGAGGCAGGAAAGAATCAGCAAGAGAAGCATGTGGAAGTTCAGGGGGCTCTGTGGTCCACATCAAGCCCAGGGTGTCCTTCCAGGAACACCTGTGGTGGTATAAGGGGTGACTTCCTGTTGTCCTAAGTTTGTCTTGCTTGCTCTGTGGGTTACTCACTCCTGACTTATACTTACTAGATAATTGGGATGTAAAGTTTTCTCTGAAGATGTATTTAAATAGAAAGATGAGTTGATTTAAAAGCAGTCATAGTTAACATTTAGTAAGCACTTAACTATGTGAAGTTATCATTCTAAGAACTTTATTTAACCCCCATGACATTATGACATATGTGCTGGGGTTTTGTTATTTATTTATTTATTTTTTTTGGAGACAGAATCTCACTTTATTGCCCTTGGTAGAATACTGTGGTGTCATAGATCACAGCAACCTCAAACTTTTGGGCTCAAGCTGTTTTCTTGCCTCAGCCTTCCAAGTAGCTGGGACTACAGGTGCCTGCCACAGTGCCCAGCTATTTTTAGAAATGGGAATCTCACTCTTGCTCAGGCTGGTCTCAAACTCCTGAGCTCAAGCGGTCCACCTGCCTCGGCCTCATATGTGCTATTGTTATTACATTTTCCAGATGAAAAGACTGGGCACTGAGGGTGGTTGAGCAAATTGTTCAAGGTCACACAGCTAATAAGTGGCATAGCTGGGAAGTGAATCTAGGCATTCTGGCTCCAGAATCTATACTCTTAAGCTCTACGTGGTATCTCTAAACAGAGATAAAAATCCTAAGAAAGGATGTAAAGGTAAGATTTAAAGAAAAACTTTAAGTATGTAAGAGTACATGTGCTATATGCAGAACTGATGAAAGTGACTTGTGAATAACTGAAGTTTTTAAACATCCTGCTCTGGAGCGTTGCCTCTCACAATTCCCAGATAACCCTGAATATCAGATTCCCTGGAGAAAGAAGCTGAGGGCCCTTCCTTGGGCTACGTGCACAGCTCTGGATCACTCAGCCATGGTGGAGGAAACTGACAGTCACATAGAACAGGTGTGGCAGCCACTACCCACTGAACAGTCTCAGTGCAGGAGGGATGGGCAACATTTCCAGAGAAAGTGCAGTCACTTTGGGGGGAGATCAAGAAGGTACATACCACAGTCATCTGTGGCTAAGTTTGGGCTGACTTTAGGGCCTAAGTTAACATTGTTCTCCTTCGCTGAATCCTGGACATGACATCTTTGTCATTTCAGAGATGTAGGGAGAAATTATAGATGTTCACGAACCAGATGATTTGTGCTTTTGTTTTGAAAGGAGAAGAGCCCATTTAGCAGTATGTTATGCAATTTTAAATGACATTCTCTTTGACCCTGTAATTTTACATTAGGGATATGTCCCATAGAAGTACTCCCACATGTGCGCGGAGGCATATGCATGAAGATGTTCACGGCAGCAATGTTTAGTGGTTAGCGTGACCCACTAACCAGCAATGTGGTTAGCGGTTAGCATATTGAACCGCTTAGCTCTATATGCTTTCATATTTTCATTTTTTACAGTAAGAGCATACTCTCATCTGACCTGTCTGATACATAATTTTTGGTAGATCTTTTAATAGTTGTGGTGTTTTTGAAAGGTGAGTTTTACCTTCACCTTTTAATCTTCCTGTGCCATTTTTATATGAAAAAGAAATTTGGATGGCATACATGTTTCATTTGAAATAAGCAGTTGTGGATTTTTATCCTGGTGAATACAAAGCAGTCCATATTACAGTTAAGTAAAGTGTACAACTTGAAAGAATGGAGATAGCATTTTAGAGTACATGAAGTATGTAATTCACAGGCCTTTTCTTTCTGCATATGTACCACATTCCTTTCAAGGCTGTAGCAGCCTTTTGAACATTTCTGTTGTTTCCGCAGATTTAAGCAAAAAACACAATTAAAAAGTGTGAAACCAGGGCAGCGCCTGTGGCTCAGAGAGTAAGGCACTGGCCCCATATACTGAGGCTGGCAAGTTTGAACCCGGCCCCAGCCAAACTGCAACAAAAAAATAGCCAGAGATCGTGGTGGTAGCCTGTAATCACAGCTACTCAGGAGGCTGAAAGCAAGAGAATCACCTAAGTCCAAGAGCTGGAGGTTGCTGTCAGCTGTGATGCCATAGCACTCTACCTACGGCCACAAAGTGAGACTCTGTCTCTAAAAAAGAGGTGTGAAACCAAAGGATTACCTGGTGTATACACTGTGATTATAAAGTAATAGTGTGGTTTTTGGTGAATAAATAAATTGTATATACTTGCATTTCAAAATAATTTGCTTGAGGCTTGGTGCCTATAACTCGGTGGTTAGAGCACTGGCCCTGTGCACCAGGGGTGGCGGGTTTGGACCCAGCCGGGGCCTGCTTAACAAAAACAAAAACAAAATAATTTGCTTGAAAGTTGTATACAGATGCTGAAAACACTTTCTTTATCTATCTTTGACATACCCTATTGTTAGTTTATAAAATAAAAATGAGCATTACTTTCAGACACCTATTACATGTCTGTCCTCATTTATATTTGGCCTTGGAGAAGATACGTGAGTTGGATAATTAAGTTAATGATCTCACCCTAGAAAGAGTGCTATATACCTCATTGCTGAATATCACTATGGTCACCTTTGAAGTACTCCCCTAGGGAAGCTATGCACCAATGCCAGTGCCTAGTCTACCCTTCAGAGCAATTTTGGAACTCTTTCTGGAATGGCTGAACTGTTACAGTAGAAGGTCTCACAATTAAGTTCGCAAATTTGTCCTAGAGAAAGTGCTATATACCTCTTTGCTGAATACCACTACAGTCCCTTTTGCTATCTGGTGACCATAGTGATATTCAGCAATGAGTAGGTAACACTTTTTCTAGAGATGAGTTATGGAACTTAATTGTCTGACCTTGTATATCGTGTAGACATTTTACTGCTTGTCACAGTTTACAATATCTTTTCAGTAAGTGTGTTGAGATTTCTATTTTATGTTGTTACTTTTTTTTTTTTTGAGACAGAGCCTCAAGCTGTCTCCCTGGGTAGAGTGCCATGGCATCACAGCTCACAGCAACCTCCAACTCCTGGGCTCAAGCGAGTCTCCTGCCTCTGCCTCCCAAATAGCTGGGACCACAGGCGCCCGCCACAACGCCTGGCTATTTTTTGGTTGCAGGCATCGTTGTTGTTTGGTGGGCCCGGGCTAGATTCGAACCCGCCACCTTAGGTGTATGTGGCTGGCGCCTTAGCCACTTGAGCCACAGGCGCTGAGCCTGTTGTTACTTTTTATGATTAGTTTCATTAAAAAAATTCAAACACTTGAAAAACTAAAATGAAAATCAAGAAAAATAGCACTGGCCAGGCATAGTGGCTCACTCCTGTAATCCTAGCACTCTAAAGCCAAGGCAGGAGGATCCCTTGAGTTCAGGAGTTTGAGACCAGCCTAAGCAAGAGCAAGACCCTGTTTCTGCTAAACGTAGAAAAACTAGCTGGGCTTGGTGGCAGGCACCTGTAGTCCCAGGTACTCAGGAGGCTGAAGAAGGATAATTGCTTGAAACCAGGAGTTTGAGGTTGCTGTGAGCTAGGCTAACTCCATAACACTCTAGCCTGACTGGCAACAGAGTGAGGCTCTGTCTCGAAAAAACAAAAAGAGATATAAAGAAAAGGAAAAAAAGAAAAATAGCCCAAATAAGGAGTTGACTCCATATGGGCCTAAGGTTTATGTTTTAGGGCAGTGGTTCTCAACCTTCCTAATGCCACAACCCTTTAATACAGTTCCTCATGTTATGGTGACCCCCAACCATAAAATTATTTTCATTGCTACTTCATAGCTATAATTTTGCTACTGTTATGACTCGTAATGTAAATATCTGATATACAGGATGAATTTTCATTGTTACAAAGGGGTCGCAACCCACAGGTTGAGAACTGAGAACCTCTGTTTTAGGGTAATAGAAGTGTTTTAAAATTAGAACATGTGATGATTTTAATCTAGTGTATTTCCTTTTTTAACCAGTGTATATGCTCTTTTCTAACTTTTTACCTTTATTATCCTGAAAATCTAGCAAAATAAGAATAGTGAGAAGACGAGACTGGGTATAAACACCCTTGTGACTCTCACCTTTGAATGTGATATGCACACAGCTCATCAGTGTGTATTTTTTTTTTTTAAGGCACAGCTTAAACTTGGGAATCTCAAAAAGGGTTTTGAGAGGCTTTTTTCTCCATCCTTTATTTGGTGCTTATTACTTCATTTGCCACTCAAGAGCGTCCATTTCTCTTTGTTGCAATTCAGATCACGTAGGAGATTGGGTCACCTCTTAGGATGAGAAGGTGTAGGTCTTACAGATTTCACACTCTTTTACCAAAACCTTGCCGACTAATGGTGTATATATATTTGCAGACAGATATGCACACACACACATATGTAAACCTACACACATGTATGTAGGTACATGTACGTTTGTCCCTTGGTGTCCATGGGGATTAGATATGGGATCTCCCAGGGATACCGAAATCTTCAGATGCTCAGGTCCCTGATACAAAACAGTGTAGTATTTCCATACAACCAATGCATATCCTCCTATATGCTTTATATCATCTCCAGATTACTTGTAATACCTAATACAGTGTAAATGGGACGTGAATAGACGGTACACTATGTTGTTTGGGGAATAATGACAAGGAAAAGCATCTGCACATGTTCAGCGCAGGCATAGTAGGGTTTTTTCTAAATAGTTTGGATCCGTGGTTGATTGAATCCACGTATGTGTAACCCACAGATACATGGAGGGCTGACTTATGTGTTTGTTTCTTTTCATACCTTGCCTTTCTCTCACTTTCCAATATTTCTTCTCAATACAGGCTCCATATAATTTGTAGTCCACTTGGGAATAATAACTGAATGCACTATGCCAATTTTTCTTGTCGTATCTTTTTTCCCATCATACTAATTTTATGGTTTTTAAAAGATTTATTTCCAGGGCACCGACCACATACACCCAGGCTGGTGGTTTCAAAGCCAGCCCAGGCCAGCTAAACAACAGTGACAACTGCAACAAAAAAATAGCCAGGCGTTGTGGCAGGCACCTGTAAGTCCCAGCTACTTGGGAGGCTGAGGCAAGAGAATCGCTTAAGCCCTAGAGTTGGAAGTTGCTGTGAGCTGTGACGCCATGGCACTCTACTGAGAGCTACATAGTGAGACTCTGTCTCAAAAAAATAAAAACTATTTCCAATGTAACCTTCATCTCAGCTTCATTTTCGCTTGAGCCTTAACCCCTCCTCTACCTCCAGAAATACTGCTTATATGTGATTTCCTGATATTACTGGGAGTGTCTTTATAGGAAAGAAAGGATATTGCTTATGTAGCTTAAAAGCAGTTTTTATGCACAATTATGAAAAAAGAAATTAATATATACTAAAGCATAAATCTTAAAAATGTCACTGTACCACAGCTTACCCTGGTTAGGATAAAGTTTGCTTTTGCCTTTGCCCCAGTCCGAGGGCTTGCTGCAGTGCCCCATCCGATGTTCTGCTCCCTTCCTAGACCTGGGCCATGGCAGTTGTTTTGCCCTCTGTGCAATGCTTTTTGAGAGGTGGTAGTCAAACATTCTGAGTGGGGAAGGATTTCCCTTAGAATCTCTGATTGTCTTACAACTCCACACAGTGTTGCATTTTTGGACTCTTTTGATATTCATGCCTTAGATCTGTCATATGGATGCTTTATTCTCTCAGTCCCTAACACCAGCTCTGTCATACACACGGGACGTAATCATTCATTCTAGACCAGCAGTTCTCAACCTGGTGGGTTGCGACCCACAGGAACTGTATTAAAGGGCCGTGGCATTAGAAAGTTTGAGAACCACTGTTCTAGTATGAATGATTATATCCCGTATTCTAGACAAAGGAAAGTCTCAGGACCAACTACGGCCTGTGGGCCACATGCAGCCCACCTAGGACATTTATCCAGCCCACCTAGGACATTTATCTGGCCCACTGCGTGTTTTTGCTGCCGCAGCCTGTCCTACTTAACAGCCGACTCGTCCCGGGGCCCAGAGTCCGGCCCTCCAACGGTCTGAGCGACAATGAACTGGCCCCCTGTTTAAAAAGTTTGAGAACCCCTGCTCAGGACTATTCCTATGATGTGCTAGGATCATCTAGGTTTAGCTGCAGGGACAATGGCTCTAATATCCCAATGGCTCACAACACAGAAGTCTGCTTCTTATTCATATGTCACATCCCTGTCATCTTTACTCCAAGACCAAGGCTGATGGAGCAGCCTCCATTTGGAACATTGCTGGTCTCATGACAGAAAAGAGACCAGATTGAACCATGAGCCAGATCTTAAAGCTTCTACCTAGAAATTCCGTATTTTACTTACATCTCATTGGCAAAAGCGTTTCACATGCTCTTACTTGAGTTGAACAGCTTGGAGATGCAAAATCTCTCTGGGGATGATGGTGGTGGATGCTAGACCATGTGACAAAAAGGTGTATAATCTATTACACACCTGCTGCCACTTTTTTCTCTAAATTGTGCCTGTGTCACTTCCTTCCTTTTGGCTTTTCATAATATCAAGGAATAAAAGACCAGTTATTGGTGTAGAGAGTTGCCTGACAAGCCTCCAGTCCACCCCTCCCTGTTCTTCCCATCTCATATGTAGCTGACAGTTTGGCAAAATGGAAAGAACATGGGTCCACATGTCACACTAACTCTGCTAGTAACTCTTGGGAGGAACATTAGACAAATAACTTGAGTTCTCTAAGCCTAAGTTATCTTCATAGAAAATCTTTTTTTTCCCTTCTCTTGAGACAGAATTTCCTGCTGTCACCCTGGGTAGAGTGCCGTGGCATCACAGCTCACAGCAACCAACCTCAAACTCCTGGGCTCTTGCCTCAGCCTCCCAAGTAGCTGGGATTACAGGCGCCCACCACAATGCCTGGCTGGTCATATAAAATCTTAACGATTCCTTCTTTATCAGGTTGTTGGACGTGTTAAAATCGTCTGTGTGAAGCATGTGGCCCACAATGGGGATGTTTCATCCCCAGATTCCCTCCTGTTTTCTCACAAGGGTATTTAACCTGGAATTTGTAGGCTACCCCAAGGGCTATGGAATGAATTTTGGATTCTGTGGATTTACATGGAAAAATAATTGCATCTTCATATTCAACATAATTGGATGCCCTCATAATCTTGTTTATCTTGTGTATTGAAAACTGTTATTCTTCAGGTCCCTGTCCACCATGTTGTCAAAGGAGTCTTCCACAGTATAACAAAGGTTAAGAACAGAACCCCTGTGTCCAATGACAGGCTGTAGAGGCTACGGCATTTATTCTGTTATGCAAAGACAATTCATTTCTTTAGGGAGTCAGTGAGGTTTGACAGATGGCAAATAAATTGCATTTTACCTCATCAAAAAGTCTTTTAATCAAAATCTAGCTGCATTTCTTACTAAGTTATAAGACCCTGGGCAAATCAGTTAACCTATCTGAGCATTTTCTCATTTATAAAGTAGGGTTAATAACTAAACTTAGTGAAGATAAATTGAGATGCTATATTTTAAAAATCAGAATATTTGGGAACCTAGTGGGTTATGAATTCTATATTAACCTGTATATGGAGTACTTATCCAAGGCTTGCTTTCATTGTCTACGGTTTAAATATGCTGAGGAATTACTCTACTTTTATATATGAAAACACCTGGTGAAATATTTGGGGGGACATTTCAGAGTCAGTCTTGTGTCTCTACATACCTAGGTTGATTACCTGGTAGTATAAGAAATCCAGTTTTAAGCTTATCTCTGTACACCCTGATATCGTTTTTTTGCCCCTTTATTCCCATCTTCCCTTCACATTTCCCAGCCTCAGACACCTTTCATGGTATCTAAATGAAGCCTGCCATGGTTTCTGTTCCGGACCATCACTGCCTCTTGTTATTTAGCTGGAGAGGTCCTTGCAAAATGACATTTCCCTCCCACAGTGCTTACTGTGGACCATTTAGCATGCAGCCTTCTCATTTCTCCTAACCCCTTCTTGCTTTCTAAGGAAGGGAACACTCAAATCTCAACCTCTTGCGAAGCAATTCAGAACTCAAAGAGCCCTGGCGGTAAACAGTGGGCCAGCACTAAACTTCAGTAATGATTCAGATCTCCCTTATTTTTAACCAGTTTTCCATATTCACAGGTAAGAATCTGCTAGTCTCCTTCATTTGCCATCACACTTTTCTCCTTCTACCCCTTCTAAAACCAAAGTCTATGTGCCTCACTCCAATTTACCAAAAATGTTTAGCTGTCTCTTACTCTAATTTAACTCAGTAGCATTTTTTGGTACTGTCTGGGTTGTCACTGAACTGTCATTTCTCCCAGTCTGGTTGTGCCTGAAGCAGTTTTCATAGTTAAATGATGAACTCTCCAAGAAAGGGGTTTGTAATGAAAATGGAAACTCCAGTGTGCTTTTTATAATCAGTTCTTTAATCCTCCACCTGCCATACAGTGGAGATGACTTGTAATTATCAGAGCAGAGAACCGAACTGTACGGTGGCAGAAAGAATGAGCACCATGGGAGGGCAAGTGACAGAATCTACTCTCCACTGGGGAGGGGGGACAGATATTTTGGAAAACTTTGACACGGAATCTGATGTATTTGTATAACCTTTTCATGTAGAACCGTGCTGCAGTCAGAGACAGGGGTTTGCTTTTCTTCATTAAAAGCTTATTAAATGAAGAAATAGGACAGCCGTTTTGCTTCGGTAGATGGGGGTCAGAGAGGCGGGTCTGATCTCCTCAGGATATTAATGTCTGCCTTCAGCCGGGGGAAATGAGCCGTCACTTGAGTTAGAGGCAGCTTTATGTGCTCATCACTAGGGATTCCCATATGTCCAGGGAGCTGCAACAGTAAAAAATGGCAGAGCTCAGTGGTGGAGTGCAGAGGGCTCTCATTGGAATTCATGTCAGGAAGCCGCGCTCAGTCTGCCCAGAGCAAGTCTGTTTAATGTTGATCAGCTGTCCATCTGATAAACCGAATGGATATGGGCATTCCCTCCAAGGGCTGCCCTGACAGTGACAGCCGTGGCACCCAGATGTCTTGTTAGGCTGTTTTGGTAGTCTCAAGAATTTTTAACCCCTTTTGTGATACCCAAGCACCAGAGTACTTTTAGAGACCTAGGTAAGGATGCCTTGCTGAGCCTTCCTTTTGCTTCTGCTTCTCTGGCAGAAAAGAGTCCAGCTTAACTGTTCCCAGAAATCTGATATTATTGGTTAGCTGCACGTTTCCCTCTCCATAGTGAGCATCTGGTTGACCTGCAGGATCATTATGTGTTGACAGTGTCAAGTTTGTGTCCCAGTTTTTCAAAATAATGTATTGTAAAATGTTCTTAAATAGAGTAAGTTACCTGGTATGGTACTTTATTAAACCACTTCCCTAGGTGTGGTCATTGATCACTAAGCAGAACTTCACGATATCGTGCAGAAAGAGACCGTGTAGTACACATTCCTTTTTGGTTGACTAATTTCTAGTGATAAATAGGTGGCTGCTGGCTGTGTCCCAGCATCCCTCTGCTCTTTCAAGTATGACTACCACCACTGAAGGCAGCTCCCCGGTTTGTAGATTGGTTGGCAGGTACGGAGGGGATTAATGACAGACTCTATCAGTGCTGGGGGTTTTTTTGGCGGGGGAGGGGGGTTGGAAATAAATCAAGCAGAGAGGGAAAAAACACAGGTCTTTGTGTCAAGCTGTGATTATTTTTAAATCATATACCTATAAAACTACCAGTAATTCTAAATTACAGCATTGAATGTAGGAGAATTTTATTTTAAGGGTCTTTTTTTATTATTATTGAATTGCTGCTTAAAATAGTTTTCTCTCGCTCTGTTTTTCTTCACTTCTAGACCTTGTGTTTTCGTGGCATGGCAAGAGTCTAACTTAGACTCAAGTATCGCTTTAAAATGAGATCAATTTTCTACTTCTTTTCTATATAGTCTAACTTAAAGTGTTGGGTAAGCTTTCTAAAAGAAATACAGAGCTCTCAATACCTTCAGCGATTGCTTAGTGCATATGGTCAGCGCTGGAAATAAGCCTGGTCATTCTTTTCAGCCCTTGCACCTGTGACTCAATCACTACTGGAAGTTCACCTTTCCTGTAGCTTTTTGTGGTTGAGATTTAGGGGTGGGGGGGAAGGGTTGGGCTTTTTTGTTTGTTTTTTGAGACAGAGTCTTATTCTGTCACCCTGGGTAGAGTGCTGTAGCATCATAGCTCATGGCAGCCTCAAACACTTGGGCTTGAGCAATCCTCTTGCCTCAGCCTCCTGAGTAGCTGGGACTAGGCGCCCACCACAGTGCCTGGATAGTTTTTTGTATTTTGGTAAAGATAGGGTCTAGCTCTAGCTCAGGCTGGTCTTGAACTCCTGAGCTCAAGCAATCTACCCACCTCAGCCCCTCAGAGTGCTAGGATTATAGGCATGAGCCACTGGGCCTGGCCCTAAGATTTTTGGTTTATTTTCACTGTTTTTAAAATCAGAATTCTCATTTCCAAATTAAAGAATGAAATAAGATTGATTTTAAATGATGTTGATTATAGCAAACTTAAATTCAAAGTTCAATCCTAACATAGGTAATCAATATTAATAAATGGTAAAATAGAAAAATCCTAATGTTTCTCTAGTTATTGCAACTTAAATTGAATAAATATCTTGGAACTTAATTCTGGCCTACTTATAAAACATTAATATTTGACACTTAAAATTAAAGACTGTCACTATGAAAGATTCTTTTACCTAGCATGGGTTTACAAACGCAGATGCTTTTTCTTTTTATTACAGTTTATATGCCTGTTTTTGACCTTTTAAGCTTGATATTTTTGAAGTATGTTTTAGGAATTCTTTTTTTTTTTTTTTTGAGACAGAGCCTCAAGCTGTCCCCCTGGGTAGAGTGCCGTGGCATTACAGCTCACAGCAACCTCCAACTCCTGGGCTCAAGCGAATCTCCTGCCTCAGCCTCCCAAGTAGCTGGGACCACAGGCGCCCGCCACAACACCCAGCTATTTTTTGGTTGCAGCCGTCATTGTTTGGTGGGTCCGGGCTGGATTTGAACCCGCCACCTTAGGTGTATGTGGCTGGTGCCTTAGCCACTTGAGCCATAGGCGCCGAGCCTGTTTTAGGAATTCTTTTGCTTTTATTTGCTTCTCCCCAAGCCCCACTCTTTGTTCTTACAGAGCGTTTTTTCTGTGGGACTGTAGGTGGAGGAAAACAAAATAAAAGCAAAACTGCTAGCATGTCAGACGCAGTTAAGGGCTATGGAGAGGGAAAGAGCAGAGAATAAGGATGGGAATGCTGATGGAGTGGGGGGTTGCTGTTGTAAATGGAGTGGTCATTGGGAAGGCGTCACTTTACAAAGAGGTACACTTTGCAGAGGCCTGAAGTGGGTGAATGACTCAGCCAGAGCAGTCCAGACACAGGGAGGCGCAAAAGCCCCTGAGCAAGACTAGGCCTGGTGTGTTTAAGGGGGAGGGAAGTGAATGAAGGGGCAAGCAGAGGGAATGAAGGCAGAGAAGTCAGAAGGTAGAGAAACTGTGGCAGATTAGATTGGATCCATTACAGGGACTTTGGCTTTTACCAAAGTGAGTGAGATATGGGGACCACTGGGAGGTTTGAGCAGATGAGCAAATAGACCTTCTTCATTTTCCTGCTTGTCTCGTCTCTGCCACCGTTCTGCCACTCATTCTGGCCTCACGTCTAAAAAGTACCTTTTATTTGTCCTCGGTGCTCAGTCACACAGCAGCACTGCAATTCTTCTATCAGATTGTTTTGTATCACTCCTTGTCTCTGTTGTCACCTTAGAGTCCTCATTCTAATCACATCACTCCCAAATTACTAGAGAAGCAGACACAGCTTCACGAGAGTTGCAGGTTGGCAAATTGTGGTATAAAGGAATACATTTTTTACAAAGCTGTTATAACAAAATAGATTTTCTTACGAAGTCATTAGCTCCTTGTCACTGGAAATACTCAAGCAAGTTGAATGCCTTTCCCTGAGTGAGATGTTGTAGTACTTGGCCTCATAGGCTTTTTGCAACTACAGTTCCACAGACTCAGCTGTGATAGCCTGGTCTTCTTGACAGTCATCTCTCCCCGTTTCATGCATCCTGATTATACTGACACATTCTGTTTTTTTAAATACTACTTGCGTCATCCTCTTGTCCAGCAACTCCTTAATGGTGCCACACTATGATTTAGAAAGCCTTGAATTCCTTCCTGTATTCAAGGGCCTCTTCAGCCCATGAGTGCAGCCTTGTCTACGCTCCTCTCTGTTTTAGAAGGGCTTGTAGACTGCTGTCCAAAAAACATCCCATACTTACCTCAAAACCTAAATCTTTGTTTGTTCTGTGCCTGCAATTTTAAAAAAGTTCAAGTATTTAAAAATAAACAGGTTGGATGCAGTGACTCACGTTTATAATCCTAGCACTCTGGGGAGCAGAGGCAGGAGGATCCCTTGAGCTTAGGAGCAAGACCCCATCTCTACTAAAAAATGGAAAAATTAGGCTCGGCGCCTATAGCTCAACTGGCTAAGGCGCCAGCCACATATACCTAAGGTGGCGGGTTCGAATCTCCAGCCCGGACCCGCCAAACAACAATGATGGCTGCAACCAAAAAATAGCCAGCGTTGTGGCGGGCGCCTGTGGTCCCAGCTACTTGGGAGGCGGAGGCAGGAGACTCGCTTGAGCCCAGGAGTTGGAGGTTGCTGTGAGCTGTAATGCCACAGCACTCTACCCAGGGGGACAGCTTGAGGCTCTGTCTCAAAAAAAAAAAAAAAAGGAAAAATTAGCTCAGCATTGTGGTGGGTGCCAATAGTCCTAGTTACTGGGGGGGTGGAGGGTTGAGGCAGGAGCTTGAGCTCAGGAGTTTGAGGTTGCTGCGAGCAAGGCTCATGCCATGGCACACTAGCCTGGACAACAGAGTGAGAGTCTGTCTCAAAAATGATAATAATAATAATATAATAATAATAATAATGATCTGGTATGAAAATGAAAGATTTAGCTGAAATAAGGTAGCCATGGTTAGTAATAGTTGAAGGTGGGTGATGGGTCCACAGAGGTTCTTTATGCATTTCTTTGCTATGTTTTAAAATTCCCCAGATAAAAAGGTTCTTTAAAGAAAATCCACCTTTAAAAGTTGTTAAAAATCACAAAGCATAAACATTTGTTATTTCTAAGTGGAAGATTATGTAAACATTATTCTCTATCTTTTTTAACTTCCCAAAATGAAAGAAGGAAGGGAAAGGAGGAAGAAGAAAAAGAGAAAGAAAGAGAAAGAGTCTCCACTGTCTCTTGTGTCTCTTCTGTTTGGTGAAACACAACTAACCCTTGCACACTGCTTTAATACCAACTGAAATGTAATGCCTTTGAAGAGATTTGAAGTTATTACAAGGAACAATTTCTAATAATTAAAGCTATTCATTAGCAGACATGGTTCCTGTCAGGTAGTTATTGCTGTTCCTCGGAGGGGGCTAATTGATCTCTGGGGTCACTCACAACTCTGAATCTATAAACTGGACCTGTTAGTTCATGTCATTCCTTCCTTTTTGTAACTAAGAATGATAGCAATCTCCTTTAGCTTTTATAAAATTGGTTGCTAAATAAAAAGTTATTCCTTTAACAAATAGTTATGGACGGCCTAGGGAAGTAGAATAGTATGATTACAGTGTAGTAAGGGAACAGGGTGGCAGGAAGAGAGGTGGCTGAAGAAATAATTACTGATAAATAACTAAGCTGTATTCAAAGGCCTTCAAGTATAGAAGAAAGAGTTAACTCTGGGAAAGTCAGAGAACTTCACAGAAGTAGTGATACATGTACTGATTCTTAACAAGCCTTTAAACAAAAATGAATTGATGGGTCACCCTTGAGCAACAATAGTTGTGTGGCACCTCCATACGGTGGACCTCAGTAGAGATGTCAAATAGAAAAGGAGGTTCTCTGCTTGTAAAGCATGTGAAACTGTCTCTGCAAGATAATATTAGGTGAATAAAACCAGACTGCAGAAATATGAATGAACAATTTTTGTGACTTTTTTTTTTGGAATGTCATCAGGAAGTGTTTATTTAAATGGTCTTTTTTTTTTTTTTAATTTCAGTTAATGTGAGGGTACAACCAGGCCACAATATTTGAATTTGTTAGGTAGACTCCCTCTTATAGTTGTGTCCTGCACCTAAAAGGTATGCCATAGACCCCTACATTGTGCCCATTAAGTGGGAGCACCCTAATGCTCCCCCTTTCTCCCCCTCCTTCAGGTTACATAGTTTTTTTTGACTACATCTTTCAGGAATTTATTTGGCTACCTATTAACGGGCTCTAAAAAACAGTGGCTTGTGCTCACTTTGGCAGCACATGTACTAAAATTGGAACGATACAGAGAAGATTAGCATGGCCCCTGCGCAAGGATGACACGCAAATTCGTGAAGCGTTCCATCTTTTTAATTTCTCTTTGAAAAAAAACAGTGGCTTAAAGCAGTACAGTGTATATCTCAGATAATAAGAAATCTTGTAGTGGACATATCTAAGTTGGTGTCGTCCTCAAAAAAGTCATCTAGGGCCCAAACTTCTCCTTTTTTTTGTTCTGCCATCCTTTGGTTGGAAGCTCATCTCTGTGATCCTTAAGTCTCTACTCTGCCTGCTGAGGTATACACCAGTAGAATCTCTTCCCTTATATCAGGAACTCAGTAGATTTCTCAGAAACTACCTACTAGACTTGTGCTTATACTTCATTGGCTAGACTTTGTCACATGATCACATCTAGCTGAAGGGGGTTCTGGGCAAGGGATTTTTTTTTTTTTTTAAGAGACAGAGTCTCCTTTTATTGCCTCGGTAGAATGCAGTGGCATCACAGCAACCTCCAGCTCTTGGGCTTAAGCAATTCTCTTGCCTCTGCCTCCTGAGCAGCTGGGACCACAGGTGTCCATCACAATGCCTGGCCATTTTTTGTTGCAGTTTGGCCGGGGATGGGCTTGAACCCGCCACCCTTGTTATATGGGGCCGGCGCCCTACTCACTGAGCCACAGGAATTGCCCACAAGTGAATATTTTTAAGGGAAGGCATTGCCACTCCAAATATAATCAAAGGTATTTTAGTAGTAAGAAATGAAAGAAAGGATATGCAGCTAGCAATGTCTGCTGTCCTAATTTCTGAAGCTTAAGACACTAAAAAATTTGGAGACATGTTGGAGGAAAATGGACAGATGAAAAACAGGTAAAAATTATTTAACATGTAATTGGAAGACAATGATTTGGTGATGGCTCAGTGCCTGTGGCTCAAGTGGCTAAGGCGCCAGCCACATACACCTAAGGTGGTGTGTTTGAATCCAGCCCGGGCCACCAAACAACAATGACAGCTGCAACGAAAAAATAGCCAGGCGTTGTGGCGCCTGTGGTCCCAGCTACTTGGGAGGCGGAGGCAGGGACTCGCTTGAGCCCAGGAGTTGGAGGTTGCTGTGAGCTGTGATGCTATGGCACTCTACCCAGGGCAACAGCTTGAGGCTCTGTCTCAAAAAAAAGAAAATGATTTGGTGAAAAATTTTTTTAGGCTCAGTGCCTATAGCTCAGTGGCTAGGGTGCCAGCCACATACACCAGAGGTGGAGGGTTCTAACCCAGCCCAGGCCTGCCAAACAATCATAACAGCTACAAACAAAAAACAGCCAGGTGTTGTGGCAGGTGCCTGTAGTCCCAGCTACTTGGGAGCCTGAGGCAAGAGAATTGCCTAAGCCCAGGAGTTGGAGGTTGCTGTGACCTGTGATGCCATGGCATTCTACCAAGGACAGTAAAGTGAGACTCTGTCTCTTAAAAAAAAAAGCCTAGGAGTTTCAGCTTGCCATGAGCTGTGACACCATGGCACTCTACTGAGGGTGACATAGTGAGACTGTCTCAAAAAAAAAAAAAGAAAATTCTTTTTAAAACATTAATTAATCCTCAGGTTTTCTTTCAGTGTTGTAATTACTTTCTTACCCTGATTCATTTGGTATTCATTTGTGACTCTTTTTTCTTTTTCTTTTTTTTTGAGACAGAGTCTTTCTTTGTCACCCTCAGTAGAGTGCTATAGTGTCATAGCTCACAGCAACCCCAAACTCTTGGGCTCAGGCAATTCTCTTACCTTTCTGCCTCAGCCTCCCAAGTAGCTGGAACTAGAGGTGCCCACTACAGTGCCCAGCTATTTTTAGAGAGGAGGTCTCGCTCTAGCTCAGGCTGGTCTTAAATTTGTGAGCTCAGGCAGAGTCTACCAGCCTCAGCCTCCCAGAGCGCTAGGATTACAAGTGTGAGCCACCATGTCCAGCTGTGACTCTTTTTCAATCAAGAGTTGACATGAGAAGGCCGTGCCCGTAGCTTAGTTTGCAGGATACTGGCCACATACACCTAGGGTGGCAGGTTCAAACCCAGCTTAAGCCTGCTAAGCAACAGTGACAACTGCAACCAAAAAATAGCCCGGCATTATGGCGGGCACCTGTAGTCCCAGCTACTTAAGGAGGCTGAGGCAAGAGAATTGCTTATGCTCAAGAGTTTGAGGTTGCTGTGAGCTGTGACACCATGACACTCTATCCAGGGTGACAGCTTGAGACTCTGTCTCAAAAAAAAAAAAGAAAAGAGTTAGCATGAGAAATATCCAAGAGCACTAAAATATATTAATATGCATATAAAATGTCATGAAGACTTTTTTAAAAATCTAGTACCTTGAAATTTTAGTAGATTGTTTGTGATAGTAAAATAGGAATAAGGTAATCAGAAGAAATTTTTTCCATGTTTTTTCATACTGTTACTGCTTCTCTGATGTACACTAAATTGGACTCTTGCATAATGTGGTCCAGAATTGTTTATCTGATGATAATTCTTAGAATCTGACAGCACAGTACTAGATAGGGGAATTGTAGGACAGATTTAAAGAAGACCAACCACTTCATTCCTATTTCCTATAGGAGAGTAGGTACCAATAATAGCAATAGTTTTCTGTCCTTTTAATTATTAACCACCAGTCTAAGTCTCTTTTTAAAAATCACTGAACTTGGCTTGGTGCCTGTAGCTCAGGTAGCTAAGGCGCCAGCCACATACACCTAACGTGGCGGGTTCGAGTCCAGCCAGGGCCCGCCAAACAACAATGACGGCTGCAACCAAAAAATAGGCAGGCGTTGTGGCGGGCACCTGTGGTCCCAGCTACTTGGGAGGCGGAGGCAGGAGACTCGCTTGAGCCCAGGAGCTGGAGGTTGTTGTGAGCTGTGAGGCCACAGCACTCTACCCAGGGGGACAGCTTGAAGCTGTCTCCAAAAAAATAATAAATCACTGAACTTATACTTTGGGAACTGGAAGGGATCTGTTTCTCCAGCCTCCCTCCTGTCAGCAATGAGAAGACCAAGTGCTGAAGAATTTAAGGGATTTGCCTGTGAACTGCCTCGTGTAATAGGCAGAAATAGAAGCCTTATCTGGATTCCTGATTGGGCTAAATCAATTGATTTTGCTGTCATCAAAACTTTGATTATGTTCCCAGTTACTACGAATAAACACAGTTAAGCCTATTCTGAATATACTTTCTCCTAATAAAACTGCCTTCCACGGTGCTTCAAAAGTAGTAATAAAAATTGGACAAATTTGTAGTGGGCATATACCAACTTGGTGACTTTGGCTTGTTCCCACCCCCACCACCATTTATTATCCATTAGGTAAATTAACATTTTAAATTTTCATTTGTTACTGTGACAAGGTAGCTCTGAGTTCCAGCTTTGTCTTTTACAAACTCAGTATTCTCACTCAAGGATTCAACCTCACCAGAACAGCTGTAATTAGAATCACAATGCAAATGATGGATACTTCATTATTATTATTATATGCCATTGTTTTTGTTGTTTCTGGCCATGTAGTATTCAAAAGTTGCTATTTATTTAATGAATGATGTTTTATGATTATAGATGTCTTTATTAAAAGCTCACAATCACTCATTTTCATTCTTAGTGTAATTCAAAACATACACAACTTAATGCTTGCCTGGTTATTTCTTTCTTTTTTTGTTTCTTTTTTTTTTT
>NW_003852397.1:3851421-3851872 GCF_000181295.1 Otolemur garnettii | reverse complement strand
TTAAGTGATTCTCTCGCCTCAGCCTCCCAAGTAGCTGGGACTACAGGCACCTGCCATAACACCTGGCCATTTTTCTGTTGCAGTTGTCATTGCTGTTTAGCTGGCCCAGGCCAGGTTCAAACCCGCCAGTCTGGATATATGTGGCTGGTGCTATAACCACTGTACTGCAAGCACCAAGCCAAAATGATAATTTTAAATGTTAGCTCTACTTTTACAAAATGTTTCTGTTAACTTCTCAGTAACCTTATAAGCCTACATCCTTGGTGATTTTCTATGGGATGTAATGAGATTTCAATCTAAACTATGAATTTACTTTTTTCTTAATAACTGTTTAACTCCCTAGTTCATCTCTTTTTCCTTCTCCCAAAATTTGTAATCAAGTACAATATGTTCACTAGCTCATCTTTATATATATGTCCTCCTAATTTTTTTAACAAAAGAAATGAATTAG
>NW_003852397.1:3850921-3851355 GCF_000181295.1 Otolemur garnettii | reverse complement strand
GTTATTAAACTAGTACCATATTTTTTTGAGAGAAGAATCTCATATATTTATTTGATTATTTAATATTTATTCTTCTCTCCTGGACCTTTGTAATAGCTACCCTCTTCCTCTTCACTACCTAGTTTTTTAGATTTCTTATATGTCACCTTCAGAACATTTTTTCTAAATCATTTAAAAGTATATGTATTTTTTAATGATTTGGGGATACATATGACATTTTTGTATACATATTTTGTGTGTTTCTGTGTGTATATATGTATATATAAAATCTGTCCTACACAAGAACATTGCCTGTGTAATCAGGCATAATATCTCACACCTATAATCCTAGCACTCTAGGAGACCAAGGCAGGAGGATTGCTTGAGGTGAGGAGTTCAAGACCAGACTGAGCAGGAGCAAGACCCCCATTTCTTTTTCTTTTTTTTTTTTTTTT
>NW_003852397.1:3848897-3850168 GCF_000181295.1 Otolemur garnettii | reverse complement strand
TTTTTTTTTTTTTAAGAGACAGAGTTTTGCTGTATTCCCCAGGCTGGAGCACAGTGGCTATCACAGGTGCAACCATAGTGCACTACAGCGTGGATCTCCCGCGCCTCAGCCTCCCAAGTAGCTGGGAGCAACAGGTGTGCATGACCACACCCAGCTAAATTTAGCTTCTTCAGGGAGAGTTTTTAAAATCTTTCCACTGACACACCTGGGAGGCAACCTAGTTCACTAAAAATAGACTAGGTTTTGGAATCTCTGTCAGTTATCTATTATTGCATAACAAACCACCCTAAACCTTGGTGACTTAAAACAATAACCAATTTATTTCTCATGGTTCTGTGGGTTGACTGGACCCTTCTGGGTGTGTGTATGTGCTAAATTCATCTGGTAGATCAGCTGAGGGCTGGGGTTGGCTGGAACATGTGGGCCTCTTTCCATGTCATCTCTCATCCTCAGGGAGGCTAGATCAGGTTTATTAACGTATAATATCAGTACAGCATTCCAGGAGGGTAGGCCTCAATGGAAGACACTACATCAAGCTGTTTGTCCCGTATTTTCTGATGTCCCATTGGCCAAACAAGTCACATGATCAAACTTAGTCTCGATTAAGGAGGAAACTTACATGCATTGATATCAGAGGGTATGACTGTCACAATAATCTGCCACAGCCTGCCCTCTGGCCTCAATGATCCGCATTCCTTCCACATGTACATCACCTCCCAGTACTCCAGAGTCTCATACATTTTGGCACCAACTTCAAAGTCCATGATTTCATGATTTGTGTTAGGTCTGGATGAGGGAAGCCCCTCCTGATTCAGGGACCTAGAAACGAAAAGGACAAGTTGTCTATTCCCTGCCACTACCACATGTGCAACATATAATAGTGAATCAGGAAGAAGGTATCTACAATTATCACTTCCATTAAAAAGAGAGAGAAAAGGGGGGGGGCTCATAGCCATCACTAATCCATAGCAATTCTGAAATCCAGTTGCCTTGACCACCTATTCTAGGAATGAGGAATTTTTCTTAACTAAGGCCTACTTCTATTCTCTGGAAGTGATTTGCCTAATTCACTATTTCTTATTGTTCTTGGCTCTGCCCTCTCAGCTGTCTTTCTTTTTCAATAAGAAATTGTTCATTGGCTCAGCACCTGTGGCTCAAGTGGCTAAGGCGCCAGCCATGTACACCCAAGGTGGTGGGTTCGAATCCAGCCCGGGCCCGCCAAACAACAATGACGGCTGCAACCAAAAAATAGCCAGGCGTCGTGGCGGGCA
>NW_003852397.1:3845661-3847429 GCF_000181295.1 Otolemur garnettii | reverse complement strand
CAAGTAGCTGGGACCACAGGCGCCCACCACAACGCCCGGCTATTTTTTGGTTGCAGCCGTCATTGTTGTTTGGCGGGTCTGGGCTGGGGATTCAAACCTGCCACCTTAGGTGTACGTGGCTGGCGCCTTAGCCGGTTGAGCTATAGGTGCCGAGCCTGTTTTTAGTTTTTTGAGGACTCTCCATACTACTGTCCATAGTGGTTGCACTAATTTACATTCCCACCAACTAAGTATGAGGATCCCCTTCCTCTATGTCCCCACCAGCATTTATTATTGCCTTTTCAATAAAAGCCATTTTAACTGAGGCAAAATTTGATACCTCATTACAGTTTTAATTTGCATTTATCTGATGGTTAATAATGTTGAAGATTTTTTCTTTTGAGAAATGTCTATTCAGATCCTTCACCCATTTTTCAATCAGATTATTTGATTTTTTTCTGTTGAATTTTTGGAGCTCCTTATACATATATTCTAGTAGTTATTAATCCCTTATCATATGGATAGTTTGCCGATATTTTTTCCCATTTTGTTGATTGTCTCTTCACTTTGTTGAATGTTTTTTTATTTTCCATGCAGAAAGTTTTTAGCTTGATAGGATCCCATTTGTCCAAGTTTGCTTTGTTTAACCTGTTCTTTTGGGGGGGGGGGTATTACTCAAAAAGTCCTTGCCCAGCCTAGTGTCCTGAAATACTCCCCCAATGTTTCATTTAGTAGTGTCATAGTTCCAGGTCTGAGATGGAAGTTTTTAACTCCATTTTCATTTGATTTATGTATATGGTGAGGGATAAGGGTCTATTTTCATTCTTCTGCATATGGGCATCCAGTTTTCCCAGAATGATTTATTGAAGAAACTGTCCTTTTCCTGCTGTATGTTCTTGGCAACTTTATCAAAGATTAGTTCACTACAGATGTATGGATTTATTTCTGGGTTCTCTTTTTTGTTCTATTGGTTTAAGTGTCTATTTTTATGTCAGTATCATGCTGTTTTGGTTACTACAGCTCTGTAGGATAATCTGAAGTCAGGTAATATAATTCTTCCAGTTTTGTTCTTTTTATTCAGGTTGGCTTTGGCTACTCTGGGTCTTTAAATTTTTTCTTTTCTATTTCTGTAAACAGTGTCACTGATATTTTGATGGAGATTGCATTGAATCTGTAGATTGCTTTGAATAGTATGGACATTTTAACAATATTGATTCTTCCAATCCATAAACATGGAATACCTTTCCATTTTTTGTGTCCTCCAGTTTCTTTCATTAACATCTTATAATTTCCATTATAGAAATCTTTCACTTCTTTGATTAACTTTATTCCTGGGTATTTTGTTTTATTTATAGCTGTTACAAATGTGATTACTTTCTTGGATTATTTTTCAGATTGTTTACTGTTGCCATATAGAAGTGCCGCTGATTTTTATATGTTGATTATCTATTATGCATCTTTACTGAAATTTTTTATCAATTCTAATAGGTTTTTTTGGTGGAGTCTTGAGGTTTCTCTAAATATAAGATCATATCACTTGGAAATAAGAACAATTTGACTTGTTCCTTTCCAGTTTGTATACCCTTTATTTCTTGTCTGATTGCTCTAGCTAGAACTTCCAGTACTAAGAATTAACAGTGGCAAGAGTGAGCGTCCTTGTTTTGTTCCAGATCTTTCAGTTTTTCCCCATTTTAATATATTAACTTCGTTTATCATATGCAGTGTATGGCTTTAATTGTGTTGAGGTAAGTTCCTTCTGTTCCCAGTATTTTTTTTTTTTTTTTTTTTT
>NW_003852397.1:3842926-3845381 GCF_000181295.1 Otolemur garnettii | reverse complement strand
GGATTTGAACCCGCCACCTTAGGTGTACGTGGCTGGCGCCTTAGCTGGTTGAGCTATAGGCGCTGAGCCTGTTCCCAGTATTTTGACAGCTTTTTTTTATAAGGGAATGTTGAATTTTGTTGAATCCTTTTTCAGCATTAACTGCAATGATCGTTTGGTTTTTGTCCTTCATTCTGTTGACATAATTAATCACATTGACTGATTTGTGTTTATTGAACAATCCTTGCATCCCTAGGGTGAATCTCATTTGATCATGGTGAGTAATCTTTCCAATGGGTTGTTGAATTCAGTTTGCGGTATTTTTTCCTTCAGCACTTTGATATGTTGTGCTGCTCTCCCCTGGCCTATAAGGTTTCCACTGAAAAGCCAGACATATTGGAGCTTCTTTAGATGTTTTCTTTTTTCTTTTTACTTGCTTCCATTCTTTATTTATCACCATTGGCATCTTGAGTTTAACCTATTATTTGGGTTAAACTGGCTTGATGTTCTATGAATGTCTCGTGCCTGAATATTGCTATCTTTTGCTAGATTTGGAAAATTCCTTGCTATTATTTCTTCCATTCTTTTTTTTCTTTCTTTTTTTTTTTTGAGACAGAGTCTCACTTTATTGCCCTTGGTAGAGTGCTGTGGCATCACAGCTCACAGCAACCTCCAGCTCTGTTGCCTCAGCCTCCCGAGTAGCTGGAACTACAGTAGCTCGCCACAAGGCTCAGCTATTTTTTGTTGCGGTTTGGCCGGGGCTGGGTTTAAACCCACTGCCCTTGGTATATGGGGCTGGTGCCCTACCCACTGAACCAGAGGCTCCGCCTATTGCTATTGTTTCTTTGAATGAACTTTCTGTCCTAGTCTCTAGGGTCAATAACCCTTAAATTTGCCCTTTTGAAGCTATTTCCTAGATCTGGAAGGGTATTTTTTTTTTTTTTTTTTTTTTTTAGGCAGAGTCCTACCCTGCTACTACCTTAGGCTAGAGTGCTGTGGCATTGCCAAGCTCATACAACCTCTAACTCTTGGGTTCAGGCAATCCTCCTGCCTCAGCCTCTCACGTAGCTAGGACTGCAGGGTCTCACTCTTACATAGGCTGGTCTTGAACTTCTGAGCTCAAGGAATCTTCCTACCTCAGCATCCCAAAGTGCTAGGATTACAGACATGAACTACCACATCTTTTTTCCTTTTTTCTCTTTCTGCCATGTATCTTCAAACAGCCTGTCTTCAAGCTACTTCTTTCTTGTGCTCAATGATTTCACTATCGAGAGACCGGAGCATTTCTCCATTTGTCAATTGCATTTTTCACCTCCAGAATTTCTGCTTAATTTTTTTTTTCATGATTTCAGTCTCTGTTAAATTTCTCTGATAGACTTCTGAATTGTTTCTCTGTGTTGTCTTGAAGTTTATTGAGCTTCTTCAGGACAACTATTTTGAATTCTTTGTCTAAAAGGTCACAGATCTTCACCCCTCCAGGATTAGTCTCTGTTACATTATTTAGTTCATGTGGTGAAGTTATATTTTCCTGGACCTTCATAATGCTTGTGGATGTTTGTCGATGCTGGAGCATTGAAGAGTTAGGTATTTTTTCAATCTACAGAGTCTGGGCTTGTTTGAACACATCCTCCTTGAGAAGGCTTTCCAGATATTCAAAGAGAACTAAGTGTTGTGATCTAGGTCTTTGATCAGTGTAGCCGTATCAGCAGTGAGGATGCTCCAAACCCAGCAATGCTTACTCGTACAGACTCCTGGTAGTATCTTGGCAGGCTTGGGTAAGACACAGGAAAGTTTCCTGGAAAATTCCCTGCAAAAGGTATCAGCATTCAGGCACAAGAAGTTCATAGAAGGGCGAAGTCTTTCACTCTCTTCTCTTACTGTCTGTGCCAAGCCACTGGAGTTGGAAGAGGAGTAATATGGGCACTCCCTCATGGCCACCACAGCTAGGACTGCACCGTGTCACACCTAAAACCAGCCCAGGCTCAGTGAAGGCAACACATGACTGTCTTCTCTGCCCCTTTCAGTGACCCTTTCCTTGACAGAATGTTAAAGCCAGGTATAGCCCGCACTCGCCTGATTTTTGGTCCTTCTGAAGGTGCTTCTTTGCACGGATAGTAGTTGGATTTAGTGTTCATGTGGAGGGACTACTGCTGGAGGTTTCTTCTTTCACCCCCTTCAATCTGCTTCTTACCCAGAGAAAGCTGAGGGTCCAGAAGCTACTTATCCCCCCAATCTTAAATAGTCTCTGTTACTTTTAGCCCAAACTTATACAACTTCTTTAAAGAACATTTTGGGACTTTTATGAACCTGATTGAACTTTACTCCATGTCCTGAAAGCCACATCTGTAATTCTTTTTTTTTTTTTTTTTTGCAATTTTTGGCTGAGGCTGAGCTTGAACCCACCACCTCCAGCATATAGAGTCAGTGCCCTATTCCCTTGAGCCACAGATGCTGCCCTACATCTGTAATTCTTTTT
>NW_003852397.1:3838434-3841478 GCF_000181295.1 Otolemur garnettii | reverse complement strand
GAGGCAGGAGACTCGCTTGAGCCCAGGAGTTGGAGGTTGCTGTGAGCTGTGATGCCACAGTACTCCACCCAGGGGGACAGCTTGAGGCTCTGTCTCAAAAAAAAACCAAAAAACAAAAAACAACC
Source organism: Otolemur garnettii (assembly GCF_000181295.1). Classification (NCBI taxonomy): domain Eukaryota; kingdom Metazoa; phylum Chordata; class Mammalia; order Primates; family Galagidae; genus Otolemur; species Otolemur garnettii. The sequence continues at coordinate 3,841,353 of NW_003852397.1, read as the reverse complement.
ACCATTCTACTTCTTACTGTTCTGTTTAACTGGACGCTGCTTCTGCCTGGTCATGTGACTTGTGACTGCATGGTTGCTTGAGCACTTATCAGACTTTGCTTGTATCCTGTCTGTCCATGTCTTATTAGCCAAAGCAAGTCAGATGTGTAGGCCTAGACTTAGTGTAGAGAGAGCATGGAAACCAAGAGGTACCATTCACATGGGGTCATTTGTAACAAATCCCAACAGACTTCCAGCGCTACATTACTATGTACCTTCAGGAAAGTCATTGTACTTATATGCAACAGATTTCTCACCTATACAAAGGCCTTAATATTATAGTATCAGAGGATTATAATGAAGTTTAAATTTTTAGCAATTAGTTTTTTCTGTTTACAGAAGTAATACTTTTGTCATTGTACGAAATACGCACATTGTAGAAAAGTAAAGTGCCTCAAGGGCTTTCTCTGTTTTATTTGCTAATGTAAACATGTATCTTTGTTCTTACTTTGAAAGGTAAAGTCCTTGAAGAAAGAGACCATATTTTATTCATCTCTATAAATCCCATAGCTTTTCATTTACAATTAAAAGCAATAATACAGGGTGACCATAAAGTTCATGTGTAATTTAAAATCGTTTACTATTTTAAATAGTAAATAGTGTATAGAGAGTGTTTAGCCTAGCGTCTGGCATAGATTCGGGATTCTTAGAAATCTGGATGTTATGAGAGTAAGAAAAGTATACTGAGAGCAAAGTATTTACATGGAATTGTGGAGGATGTCTTTCCAAGTTTCTCCACCTTGTCATAGGTGAGAGAATTGTTGCATACAAGTACAGTGGTTTTCCCAAGGACATGTAGTACTATAGAGCTGGAAATCTGTTGGGATTTGTTACAAACGGCCCCATGTGTATCATACCCCCTGGATTCCATGCCCTTGAGCAGACCTCTCTCTACTAATGTTCAGCTAGCTTCTCACTGGGGTATCCTGGTGACTCATGAGGTAGAGAGTGAGGAATGAAGAGAAGGAAGCTGGCAAGGTCTTAGATCCCAAACTGCTCAGTGCAGAGGCCTCTACTTAAAGCTTCATTAAAAAAAAAAAAAAAAAATCAGGCGGCGCCTGTGGCTCAAAGGAGTAGGGTGCTGGCCCCATATGCCAAAGGTGGCGGGTTCAAACCCAGCCCTGGCCAAAAACTGCAAAAAAAAAAAAAACCCCAAAAAGGTTTAATCTATGAAAGATTTTATTGTTGAATACTCAAGTCTGACATTAGTATAAAAAGGTATTCTTGATACTCAAACAAATCTTACCTTTATGTTTCAGTCAAAGAAGTTTGGCAGAGATCACAGAGCTTATCCACACTGCCCTCCTTGTACATCGTGGGATCGTAAATTTAAGTGAATTGCAATCTTCTGATGGGCCACTGAAAGACATGGAATTTGGAAATAAAATTGCTATCCTGAGTGGAGACTTTCTTCTAGCAAATGCCTGCAATGGACTAGCTCTGCTGCAGAACACCAAGGTAAAACAGAGGGTTCGCGTGTGCCGGTTACAGCTTTCAGGAGGCTGGTGGGTGGCTGTGGGAGCCACAGAGGTCTGTGCACCCTGCTGCCTCAGCTTCCCTCATGCGGACATCAGTAAACTATGATGGAGATGATGAATGTCAACACCACGTAAAATGTAAATGTTAGGAAAGAATGTTAAAGTTAATTTCTATTTTTTCTGATTATAGCTGAAATTATTAATTATAAGATAGTGTTAAACCTTCAAAATATGGAAAATAAAATAAATATTACCTATAATCCCACTATGTAGAGATAACGTAGTAATCACTGTTAGTTAATATTTTGATATATTTCCTTGAACTCTTTTTTTCACTCATACCTTTGTATATGTAGATTTTTTTTCTATAGCATAGATGAGAACTTGCTATAAATAAGGTTTTATTACCCTGCCTATTTTTTCCCACTTGACATTATACTGTGAGTACTTTCTCATGTTACCAACATTTTTCATATATTTTTAAATGACTACATGATCTTCAGTCATTTAGATATAATTTAACTAAATTAATTGCACATTAGTGTTTATTTTTAACCACCATAAGTAGATCTTCAGAAAAAACATCTTTGCACATCAGTCTTCTCTGTTGCAGTTATTGCTTTAAGAAAACTACCTAAAAGAGGTGCAAAACATTTAAACATTTTTAGTATTTTTATTTGTTTGTTTGTTTTTTAGACAGAGCCTCACTCTGCCACCCTGGATAGAGTGTCATGGTGTCATCATAGTTTCCCGAAACCTCACACTCTTGGGCTCGAGCGATCATCTGCTTCAGCCTCCCGAGGAGCTGGGACTATAGGCACCCACCACTTCACCCAACTAGAAGGCTAGTTTTTCTATTTTTAGTAGAGATGGAGTCTCACTCTTGCTCTGGCTGGCCTCAGACTCCTGAGCTCAGGCAATCCTCCTCCCTCAGCCTCCCAGAGTGCTAGGATTACAGGTATGAGCCACTGTGCCTGGCTCATTTTTAGTATTCCTAATACCTATTGCCAAGCTACTTTTCTGGAATGTTCATAGAGGATTTCCAAGTATATGAGGATTTGATTTGCCTATAACAATAACCTAAGCAAGATAAGGAGTTTATTTTTTCTCTCATTTAAAAACATACAGGAGGCTGACATTCTTCGTTTCTTTCTTTGGGATGCCACACCATTCTCTCTCTCACTCCTTTTCTCTCCCACCTCCATCTTCCCTTCTCTCATTCCCTGCTGTCTTCTTTCTTTCTTTCTTATCTCTTCCCCCTGCTTTTGTCCCTCTCTCTAATATAAAAATAATCTTATCACTTATGTTTTAATCTTGTCCTAAAGAAAGTCTTATCCTGTTGGTATCCATAGCTCAGTTGGTAGGATGCCAGCCACATACACCGAGGGGGTGGGGTGTCAAA
>NW_003852397.1:3836654-3837958 GCF_000181295.1 Otolemur garnettii | reverse complement strand
AAAAAAAAAGAAAGAAAGAGAATTTCTTATCCTGTATCCTGCAAGGAGCACCAGGAACCACTGAGCATTTTCCAAACCTGTCAACTAGGTAATAAGGACCTTGATATTTCCCAAAAGCTTTCCAATTTTTAAAAGCACTCAGCATCCCTAAGCTATGATTTTTTAAGAGTCATTTCTGTACCCCCCAACATCAACTTAGAAGAAAAACAAAATTTAGGCTTAACCAATGACAAACGAGGAAAGTTTTGCCTGGATAGTCCAAATAAGGTCAGTTCATAACTGTAACCTATTAGTATTGAATTTGGTTTGCTTTTGTATGCACCTTGTAAGAACTTTTTCTTCAGTCACAATTACCAGCCCTCGCCCCAAAAGAAATAAAATAAAACCATCCAGGAGTAGACAGTCAAGAGTTGGTATGGTGATTCTACAGAGTCAGGGACCCAGGCTCCTCATCTTACTATTCTGCCATCCTTATCTTACCACTTTGGGGCCAAAGATGGCTGCCATCACGTCCACACTCCAGTCAGGAGGAGGAGAAATGGCAAGGAAGGGCAGATCTCCTTCCCTGGACAGCCGGGCAAGTGTGCATCCTGGTTTGCTAAGGACAATCTCGGTGTAAGTCAGCTATCGTGGAATCCCATCTCACTCAGGATTTGTCCTGGGTTTTCCTTTCCTTTTCCTTTTCCTTTCTTTTCTTCTCTCTTTTTTTTTTTTTTTTTTTTAAACCTTAGAACAAGCCAGGATAAGTTTGGCAAATCTCCACTCTGTCCTTCCAGTCTCTGCCTTTGTTTTAGTGCAGTGTAGTCTGATAGTATTGTTAGGCTCTTGCACTGAAGAGAGAGTTCTAATTTTAAAGTGTTATTAAATGTGAACAACAACCAGCAATAACTCATCCCATCCCTTTCAGACATAGTGCAACAAACACTTCCCAATCAAGGACAGCGTGCAGGGCAATTGCTGATACAACCAAGTGTATTCAGACACAGATGTCTAGGGACAGCTAACTCCTTCCTGAATCAGCTTAATACTCCTGCCCCAGCTGGCTACTTGGTGTATCACCCAGTTGTACCATGCCTTATGAATGGCCTGCAAGAGTCACAAAACCATCAGGTATGAGTTTGTAAGTTCAGTGGGAAATTGTAAATTATAGGTTTGATATCTCTAAAATATACATGGGCAATTCAGGCCAATCAGTTCTGCTATAGGGCAAGTGGAGAGTAGACTGAGCCTGTATGGTAGAAATCTGTGACTATGTTAGTGTTTGCCAATAGTTTGTTTTTCCTTTTATTTTTTATTTTTTTTTT
>NW_003852397.1:3833492-3834594 GCF_000181295.1 Otolemur garnettii | reverse complement strand
TTTTTGGGGGTTTTCTTTCTGTCCATTCACAGAATCAAGATAAAGCTTTTGAAGTATATTCTATCAGTGGTAGTCTTTGTGATGAGATAAGTAATTCAGTTTAAATTGATGATACAATTTTTAGTTTATGGTAACAAGTACAAATTTTGATGAAGGACAGTGTCATGATAAAAACAATGTTTTTGCTGCATTAAGAAACCTATGAAATAGTTGGAATTGATTGTGGCACACACACTTCATAATTACAGGCATGCAACTATTAACATTCTTCTTATTGAAACAGAAGCTATTGTTACAGCAACACTTACAAATATCTATATAGTAAGAGTCAATGAACTATGAGGTTTGGAGGATGTAGCCGCCACTAAGTACAGAAATATATTTTGGCACAGCAGTGTGTGCCCTTTTTCTTTGTTGTCTGTCATCAATCATACTTTAGAAATCTTTGCAAATCAATGTGTGCCAAACAATGGTATTGGACTTTGTTCTAAATGGGTTATCAAAAACTTGGTGGCATTTTGTTCAAAATCAATTGGAAATATTAAATCAAGTATTCAACAAATGGAACACCGAGGGAGACTTAGGGAATTCCAATTAATGAAAACAAAGCCTCCATTTAAAGTTTTCCCTACAAAAGCAAAGAAGGAACAAAATAAATGGGACAACTCAAATGATACGAAGATTAAAATGTTCAGTTCTGTAGTTGTGATTTGAAGTGTCTCATCTTGCAGGAAGAATCTCTTAATGGTATTCCTACCTTAAATAAATTGTATGTGTACACACACACACACACACACACACACACGAGTTTGAGAAAGCCTAGATTTTGCAGCATCTAAATTTGGCAAAATATTGAAAAGAATCATAGAAACTATTTAACAAGTTTTTTGTCTTACAAAAATATTCGTTAAAAAAAAGATAACACGATGGAGGCAAGAAAACAGTTCCTGTGAAAATATTTGGGCTGAGATATTTATACTGTTCATTAATCTAAAAATTAGAATTGGGTGGTGACTGTGGCTCAGTGGGTAGGGTGCCAACCCCATATACCACGGGTGGCAGATTTAAACCCGGCCCCGGCCAAACTGCAACAAAAAAAAAA
>NW_003852397.1:3823926-3831994 GCF_000181295.1 Otolemur garnettii | reverse complement strand
CTGACTTTAAGGGAAAAAGTAGTGTAGTACCTTTAATGTCTAGTTTATGTCCATATAAAAAAAAAAAAAAAAAAAAACGACAGTAAGAAATGAATGGCTATATGAAGCCAATAAGAATTCTCAAATCCCCCTCCAGAGATTTTATTATCATTTCAATATTCTTCCTAGTTTAATTCATCTTGAATTTCTCTCTTCTCTTTTCATGTATTATACTTTGATGGGTCTGACTAAATTAACATATTAACATGTTCCCATCACATGTTAAGAGGAGGTAACTTTCTGACAGTATAGTCTACCTTTTCCTCTTTACTATACCTGTAGTTGATCTGTGATGAAATTTAGGCCTTGCTTGGAGAGGGAAGAAGCCTCAGAAAGTGCAGATCTGACATAGCTGCACATGTCCAGCTTAAACCACACAAAATAATCCTACATCCTACTGCAGGTGTGGTCAATTCCAGTGAAGAGGAAAAATTCTGGACCTATTTCTTTTTTTTCATTTTGGAGACAGTCAGTCTCACTCTGTCACCCTGGTAGAGTGCCGTGACATCATTGCAACTCAAATTCTTATGCTCAAGCGATCCTTTAGCTCCAGCCTCCCAAGTAGCTGAGACTCCAGGTATGTAACTACGATGCCTGTCTAATTTTTCTATGTTTAGTAGAGACAGAGTCTTGCTTTTGCATCCACTGGTCTTGAAATCCCAAGCTCAATCTTCCTGCCTCCCAGATTGCTAGGATTATAGGAGTGGGACACTGCACCAAGCCTAAACCTATTTATTAATATTAATAGTACCTAGATTTACATTTCACTAATTTGCCTCAAAGCGGTCTCTACCTAAGAAAACCAAGGCTCATTGCTGTTAGACACATTTTTGTTTCTTTTCTCTAGTCATTAGTGTTAACTTACTTTGAGCTATTCTTATGAAATCTTACATTAACATTAAGGTGGGGGGTATTGTGTAAAGAGGTAGTCGTGCTATAATGACACATGTAATCACTTGTTTAAGCGACTTTCCTTATGGAAATAATATTTAATATGTTCCTTTTTCTTAGCTAGCCTATGTCAGTCACACATTCTTTCTTTCTACGTGGTTCAAGTACAGTGAAATGGAGGCTTTACTCCCATCAAGATGAAATCAGATTCGCAGCCTGTGAAATCCACTCATGGTATTTTGCATTCAGAAGCATCACTATAAATGTTCCAGAGTCTAAGACCTCCACCATCTGCTCCATTAGGCACTGGATTTCAGTAGCACTACTTGATTTACAAAAAAAAAAAAAGAAAGAAAGAAAAGACCAAAGAAAAACTTAGCATCTCCGAACAATCCAGCCTGAAGAGTCTCTGAAATGAGAATGATCAGGCGTTTTCTTCCCCTTCAGTGAGCCCACACCTTCATGGTCTCTTGCACAGGTTTACACCTTAGATTTGCATTTTATCAGCCTTTCTTTGGTGAGGAATTTTTTCCTTTTTAGCCCATGATTTCTTTGTTCTAAATTTGATAGTTGTATGTGAGTTGAAGCCTTTGTTCTGTGTTACTCTCCTGTTCATGCACTACACGATCTTGTGCACCTTGTTCTTCAAAGGGTCATTGAGGGCTCTACAAGGTCAATTTCAAAGATGCCTCACTGGCTCACTTTCTGTGAACCACGACCAGGGGTCCGTGATTGATCTTCTCTAAATTTAAGCTTTTACTAGCCCTCCTTTAGTCATAATAGATGACTTCCAAGTCAAGCGAACAGTGTTTTAAACTGAAGAGATTGCAAGGGGTTACTAAAGTGCTTGAAAGTCAAGAATTCTCTTTGATAAAGCAAATCTCTCAGAACCAGTTTCTTTCATTTAAATAGTATTTTCATCAGAATAGTTTAAGAAAAGTAAAGTCATATATCAGAAGAGAATTTATTTTGTTAAATGAATCTTTTAGAAGCTTAAGTTGATTGATTATAGTACTAGCCATGAGAGGTTTTTTTGGAAGGAGGAGGTGGCAATAAATATTTCTTTGGGGCACTATTAAGTTTTCTTATTTCTACATATGGTTAATGTCTTAATAAAATTAGGTTCTATTTTATGATATTTTAGTTTTCTTTTATATGAAGGAAAAATTGTCAGCAATAGCAACATAAATAGACACCATGGCAGTGAGGGAGCAGACAGAACTTAATACGGAATTTCTGTTTATAATATGTCACTGTTTTTCACGGCGACAGCCTGCTTTTCTTTGAGGATGTATATTTAACTTTGTAATTAAAGTTGGCATATTTGTAGCAACTTTAATTTTTTATGACTTCTTCATTCTATCAATTTCTCATTTTCTTGTACTCCTAGATTCTTGTCTGAATTTCTGTATGATGTATTTATCACTATACTTCTCCTGGGGCAGACCATTAGATTAAAGGTTCTGTAGCCAGATGAAATTCAAGAGCTGTTTTATAATTGCCAAGGGTAAAATTAGCAGAGTCAATTATTTTCCCTTTGGCTTTTCCCTGAAGATATTAGGGGTCTTCAAGGTAATTGCCTTGGGTAACACTTAGATTTTTAAATATCTCCAAGTATAGAAATTGGTATATTAATCCTATGGTGATTGTCTTACTATTATAGCTATAGCAACACAGATGCAAATTAACAAGATTTTAAATTCAAGAGTGAGTTTAAAATTAACTCTTGGGGTTTCGTTCATTTTCTTTTTTTTTTTTTTTTTGAGACAGAGCCTCAAGCTTTCCCCCTGGGTAGAGTGCCGTGGCATTACAGCTCACAGCAACCTCCAACTCCTGGGCTCAAGCGAGTCTCTTGCCTCCGCCTCCCAAGTAGCTGGGACCACAGGCGCCCGCCACAACGCCCGGCTATTTTTTGGTTGCAGCCGTCATTGTTGTTTTGGCGGGTCCGGGCTGGGGATTCGAACCCGCCACCTTAGGTGTACGTGGCTGGCGCCTTAGCCGGTTGAGCTATAGGCGCCGAGCCATCGTTCATTTTCAATTATGAAACATGAGGGTAACTTTTTATTTTAGTACCTTCCTGTATAAAGACCTGGACTCAGATTCCTCAGAATACCTCTTTTTAAGCCTCTGTATTGTGTTCATGTAGAATGCCATAATGATGTGGTCATGTCAGAATTTAAAATTTTAGTATTTGAGCATCAGGCTACCAATGAGACATGCTGACTAATTGGGGGGAAAATCATGAAATGGAAACGCACTATAATTTAGAAATCGAGCTGGCCATTAGAGGTTTTCCCTGGTCCCTGTATTTATTTAGACTAGATTTATAGTTTAAGCCACAGTGCAAATTATACTGTGTGGATTACTACTTGTCATCTTTTTTTTTTGAACAGTCTTTTATTTTACATGTGTCGTGATAAGCCTGGTATTTAAAGAATTGAATTACCATTTTTGTTTAAGCTTGATAGTCATTTTCATTTAATAGACCTATTGCTATACATCAGTTGGGACACTGAGCCAGCCTGGGTCTCGTCTAAACACCCCAGAGCACCATCACGATATTACTCCTGGGGGCCGTTCTATTAAGCATTAGCGATTTAGATTTCTAAATAACCAGTGGCACAGATGTACTCCTTACATAGCTGATGTATTTCCTTATGTTAACTTTGTTTTCCTAAAGGCATAAATATGTTGTTTACAGGGAAGAATTTTGTTTGTATAAATATGCTTAATTTATGCATATAAATCTCCTTTTATACTGTCTATATATTGTAATAAAGAAGCTGCCATTTTTTTGATGTTTGTCTTATCTGTTATATTAATTTTACTTTCAAATTCATGTTGAAAATGAAACCTAAAAACAAGCTGTATCATATGAACTTTAAGTTTTTCCTGGTCCTATGCATTAAAATAGGCATTATTATGACTCCGTGGAAATAGTTTGCCAGCACTGTTTTACTTGTGAAAATTACTGAAGTGATATCTTTTATCCTCTTTGGTTTGAAGCCTCAGATTAATGATTTTTACACATCTAACCCACCCACGTGTAGATATTCATGATGGAGTAAATGGGTGCAGAAGGTGGCGAGATGTTGTATATTGTAAAAATAAAAGAGACCATCTCCGTTTCAATAAAATAGAAAAGTCAAATGCCAGGATAAAATTATGCAAATACCAATCAGTTTCTCCGTTTTTTTTATCAGTTAATATAGCCACATGTGAGACAGAGACTACGTGCTTCTTCTGCGCCTTCTTCCTTGATCGTTAAAGTGAGTGATAAATAAGCATGTGGAAAATATACTAGAAATAAGACACGTACTATGTCTTTTAAATTTATTATGTAAGTGAAACTTTGAACTTTGCCCATTTTGATGCCACAAAACAATGGAGTGTAGTACCTCTTTAGCATAGGAAGGTCAAATGCCATCAGGCAAAATCGATTCTTTGTCTGTCAAACCAGAAACCTGACAACAAGGATGCGGAGCAAGAGAAGCTTACATGTTTTTTCCATGTGCCTGGCATCCAAAGATGCCTATCTAAAAACAAAACAAAAAAAAAACCTCTGTGTTGTGCAATATCTGCAATTAAAATACGAAAACAAACAGAACAAGATGCGTTCATTAAATTATCTTTAATTATTGACAGTTAAAGGGGGCTTTGGTTTAAATGTTGACAGTTACAGGGGAATTTGGTTTAATAGGAGAGTGAGGGTAGAGACACTGGTTTTATGCCTCTTCATTTCTAATTATATAATTTTATTTTTTCTTAACACAAGTGTATAGAAAGCTTCACTCTAATATTTTTCAACTCCAAGTAAAGACTCTTGCTTTACGTTTTCTCTTGGAAGGAGCCAGGAGAAGACGTAAAGGTAAAAGGAGAAAGAGACAAAGGACAGGGTGCCGTGTGTGAGCCGCTGGCAGGAGGAAAGGGTGCCGGAGAAGATATGGGAGGTCAGGATTTGCCGTGGGGAGGAAGGAGTCAGCTGTTCATCCACCAGGACTTTGTAAACTCCTAACTCAGGGAGGTCCTTGGAGAAGAACGTTAGAAAGGCAAGAGTACTGAATAACTCAGCCTTGAAAATAGATTATTTTCTCCCTGTGGCTTTGGAGAAATAGCAATTTATGTCAGTGCAAATGAGGGTGGGGTTGCCGACTTAATTGAATTTGCTTCTGGAAAGTAGAAAACGGGATTTATAAAAATCAAGGTTGCTAAATATAAGATTGCTATGATCAATACATTTCTATCTCTCATGGCCAACCATAGGACGGTGTTTGAATGAATTTGAACACCATAAGCATACGAAAATCCAAAAGGCTCTGTGTGTCTTCAATAGCCACGTGGAGTTCAGTTGTGTTGATGAAATTTTGGTTTTAGCATTTTTACCCTTTTGTTAAATTCTCAGAGTTGTAAACACTCAAGGAAAAAACTTACTCTGAGCCAAAGTTGGCTTGTGGGCCTTAGCCCAGCAGCAGTTTTTATTTATTTAGCAATAGTGACTGGGGAGAGCCCTTTTCTGGCAGCTAATGACCTACCGGGAGGACTTGTGTGCCCAAGGCAAAGCTGAAGGCCATTAGCCCAACAGGCCATTAACTGACAAATGCCTGACCCTGAGGTCATATCTGATATTGTAAACTGTGAAAACATTAAAGTGAGTTTGTCAGAAAGTATGGCTGTGCCAAGGAAGTTACTTTTTAAACATTTTGGAAAATCTATCAGATTGTTTGTTGTCATTTGTATGGCTTAATTGTCTTTGTTCTGGGGCCATTTTCACTGTGCAAAGTAAGTCAACAAGGAGTCCGGAAACACCAAAACTACATTGTATGTCCAGTCTTTGGTTTTTAAAAACCAGTTTCCCTGTTTTGAGTATCATGTTAACTATTTTATTACTAATAACAGCTTTAGCTACACTCTTGTGGATCATTTATAATTTCATGATGTGACGGCACTTACCTGTTTTATACTCCTCAAGATGACATGTAAAGCTACAAAAAGGAGTAGAGAGAACTATACAGTAGAAGTCTGTGAGCCTAATTCCTAGCCTAGGTGTCTTTTCTATTTCTTTCTTTTTTCCAGTTAACCCTTGAACATTTAACTCTTCATTTTACCTCTCTGAATTCCAAGGTCAGATCATTCATTCATCTTTTTCTTCAGATTATTTATCTAATTTTTTTTCTTTTTGAGACAGAGTCTTACTTTGTCACCCTTGGTATCATAGCTTACAGAAACCTCAAACTCTTGGCCTCAAGTGATTCTCTCATCACACTGAGTAGAGTGCTATGGCATCATAGCTCACAGCAACCTCAGACTCCTGGGCCCAAGCAATTCACTTTCCTCAGCCTCCCAAGTAGCTGAGACTACAGGCAAGATGGTGTTCTGGCTCTTGCTCATGCTGGTCTTGAACTTACGAGGTCAAGAAATCTACCTGCCTTGGCTTCACAGAGTGCTAGGTTTACCAGTGTGAGCCACCACACCTAGCCAAAGATTCATTTTTTGATTGTTTGTTTGTTTTTTGTTAAACTGGCCTGAGCTGGGTTCAAACTTGCTACCCCTGGTGCAAAGGGCTGGCGTTCTAACCATGGAGCTACAGGTGCCCAGCCTCTAATATCTTAATATCCCTTTTTTTTTCATTGAAATTAGAAACTTTATAGTGTCAAGAATTTAATTTTTATTAAATTTACTACCAAAAATTTTTTTTTTTGAGACAGAGCCACAAGCTGTCATCTGGGTAGAGTGCTGTGGCATCACAGCTCACAGCAACCTCCAACTCTTGGGCTGAAGTGATTCTCCTGCCTCTGCCTCCCAAGTAGCTGGGCCTACAGGCGCCCGCCACAACGTCCGGCTATTTTTTGGTTGCAGCCATCATTGTTGTTTGGTGGGCCTGGGCTGGATTTGAACCCACCAGCTCAGGTGTATGTGGCTGGTGCCTTAGCCACTTAAGCCTCCAGCGCTGAGCCAGCTTGCCTATTTTTTTAAGAGATGGGGGTCTCACTCTTGCTCAGGCTGGTCTCCAACTCCTGAGCTCAGGCAGTCTTCCCACCCCAGACCTCTGAACCACCATGCCCAGTTAATAGTTGTGATTTATGTGTGCATTGTGGTAAGTAAGCATTAGTGATTCAAGTTTAAAGGCCAATTTTATATCTTTATAGATTGGAGAATTTCTGGTCCAGGGCTGTTATTTGACTCAAGAGTATGATGAGCTTAGTTCCAAATTTCTACTACCTGATGTTTCTGAAGGAGGGGGGGAAAGGATTACCTATTTTTCTAGAAAACAGTACCAATAGGGTCAGTTTTTAGAATTCCATTGAATCATGGATTTTGAAAAGCTGCAAAGGTATTAGGAAGAAATAACAATTACAAATTTAGATGAGATGCATGGATTCTAAGACACCATGAGTCATGCTTTTATTTCTGTGCCTGCCTTTAGAGTATAAATCTTAGGATATCTCTGAATTACAAATGTTTGCCTTTTAGTATGGCCTAATTTGAAGAGGAACTGATTGAGCTGAAAAGTGAACTGTGTTACTTAGAAAACATGTTGCCTTGGCATTTGCAAGATATACTTGTGAGTCCTAGGAAATTACAGAAATTTTTAGCTCTTTGGCCAAATGTGGTCTAAGCCAGTTTGTTTTCAGAATCAAGTAGGATCAAAGCTAAGCATACAGCCGGGCATTGTGGCGGGCACCTGTAGTTCCAGCTACTTGGGAGGCTGAGGCAAGAGAATCACTTAAGCCCAAGAGTTGGAGCTTGCTGTGAGCTGTGATGTTACAGCACTCTACTGAGGGGGAACACAGTGAGACTCTGTCTCAAAAAAAAAGGGAAAAAAAAGCTAAGTATAAACATCATTTATATCAGTGTCACTGATATAAATAAACTTGCAAGACTGAATTGCACCCCAACAGAACATATTCCACAGTACCCATGAATGATTCCATTTTATCCTACCTCCTGCCTGTTTTATTAATTTAATTTTTGTTTTCTGTAAAAAGTGATAAATTGATATATTTTGAAATAACAGCTTGTCAAAAATTGGGGGGACCTGGCTTGGCGCCTGTGGCTCAAGCGGCTAAGGCGCCAGCCACATACACCTAAGGTGGCGGGTTCGAATCCCCAGCCCAGGCCCGCCAAACAACAATGATGG
>NW_003852397.1:3818351-3822687 GCF_000181295.1 Otolemur garnettii | reverse complement strand
CAGCTCACAGCAACCTCCAACTCCTGGGCTCAAGTGAGTCTCCTGCCTCCGCCTCCCAAGTAGCTGGGACCACAGGCACCCACCACAATGCCGGGCTATTTTTTGTTTGCAGCCATTATTGTTGTTTGGTGGCCTGGGCTGGATTTGAACCCGCCACCTTCAGTGTATGTGGCTGGCGCCTTAGCCACTTGAGCCACAGGTGCCGAGCCTCCTTTATTTTTTATGAAAATTTTTATCTTAAGCATTTTAAATTATATCCCACTTTTTAAGAAATCAAATTATTGTTTAAACAAGTATGATTCAGTGATGAATAAATGATTGTCATTGTTCAATTGAGAAACAGTAGGCCAAGAGCCACATACCTTCACTGAAAAAAAAAACAAAATCAACTTCTTGAAAATTTGTTATAGTAACTAAAAGAAATCCATATTTTGAGCTAGTTAACTAACTATATCTCACAATTGTTATGAATAAAAATGTAGACAGCTGTTAGATCGGTACCTGTAGTCCCAGCTACTTGGGAGGCTGAGGCAAGAGAATCGCTTAAGCTCAAGAGTTGGAGGTTGCTGTGAGCTGTGATGCTACGGCACTCCGGAGACCCAGAGTGATATAGTGAGACTCTGTCTCGAAAAAAAAAAATAAAAGGATTACAGCTGCACATTTCGGTATTTTCGGGGGGCTTCTTGTTGATAAAACACAGATAGCTTTACCAGGATAAGCAAACTGAGACCCAAAGAAGTGACATGGTTGGCCCAAGGTCTTACAACTCACCTATGTGTGTATTAATCTTCTCAGTGATCAAAGACAATTAATGACCTTTTTTTTTTTCTTTTTGAGACAGGGTCTCACTCTATTGCCCTGTGTAGACTGCAGTGGTATCATCATAGCTCACAGCAACCTCAAACTCCTGGGCTCAAGTGATGCTCTTGCCTCAGCCTCCCTAAGTACTAGGATTATTGGCATGAGCCACTGTGCCAGGCTGCCTTTATCTTTATAAGGTTATCTGTCTGGACAATGAATGTATCCTTTAAAAAGAACAACTATGATTAAAATGCACTACAAAAAAAAAAAAAATGGAAAATGTAATAAACTTGTTTAGTAAAAGTTGTTTAGACTTGGCCCCTTGGTGGAATCTGCACCACAAACAGCTTTGTACGTATTAATTGAATAAAGGATTTATGATTTAGGTCTCTTTTTAGTATTTTATAGGTATAACTGTGGCTTAATGAGACTGGTTTCATTACTACAGTGACAGGCACATAGTAGGCCATCAGCAAACATTTATGGAATAAATGCACTAACGAATATAAAATTAAATCTCAACACTGCATATCCAAGCCATGTTCCTGAACTTGTGGCCTATTTCTTTCAAGTCACATCAGTTGCAATTTTATACTTTTGTTTAGTTCAGTGAATTTTTCTGAAACCTTTTTGACAAATGTTATCTATCAGTTGTTAGTTTATAAACCAATGTATCAGGTGTTCTAAATTAAAAATTAAGATTATCAATTTGCTTAGTTTTTGCTGCACCTGTCCTATTGGTAGTGCCATTTCTCTGCTCTACCCCCTAGCCAGAAAGAACTTCCAGCTCAGTAGAACAGATTGCCATCCCTCCCACAAATAAGCAAGGCCTCACACATTTGGCAGCGTTGAAAAGGCTCCTTTCAAACAGCCGAGTTAGAAGCTTCCTCCAGAACTCCTGTTAGTGGTGTGTTTATTTCAACAGACCTTTCATCATTGTCTTCATTAAACCTGGTCTTTGTCTACGAAATGGCTAGGAAGGAGTGGGGAGAGCCATTCTTTCTGAGACTTTAGCGATGGCTTTATCAAAGCCACTCATTTATATTAATCAGCATGCAGAGCAGAGCTCATCTGGGTAGTGTGTGCCCAGGTGGTTAGTGAGTAGATTCACCCTTCATTTGGCCACTGCTTCTGTGCCCGTGTTCTTCAGAGGTTGCTTCTCCTCTGAGGCTGCCAGCCTGGAAGCTCTGGCTGAGCACTGGGGACTGAATCCACCTGGAATGAGATGGATTTAAGCTGTTTGCTTAAACTCAGGCTGTTGATAAAGTGCTTTACAAATGTTAGATGTTATTATCGGTCTCTGCGGGAAGGTGCTGCTCTTTAGTTTCTCTATATCTAACCCTGGTGATGTAAATTTTTCCATCCTTACCTGCACCTCTCAAGTACTTTGAGCTTCGTTTATATGAAAAGGAACGAAAAAGTGATGCTAAGTGCTCTGGTTATTGTCAGCAGCCTATTCAGCTGCTTTTCTCCATGAAAGTATTTTTCTATAAAATATTTTCACCAACAGTAGTTTTTGTTGATTAAAAAGAAATCTTGACAGGCTTGCGCCTGTAATCTTAGCACTCTGGGAGGCCTAAGAGGATCACTTGAGCTCAGGAGTTTGAGACCAGCCTGAGCAAGAGTGAGACTCTGTCTCTAAAAATAGCCAGACCATCGTGGCAGGTGCCTGTAGTCCCAGCTACTTTGGGAGGCTGAGGCAATTGCTTGAACCCAAGAGTTTAAGGTCGTTGTGAGTTGTGACGCCACAGCACTCTACCCGGGGTGACTGAGTGAGACTCTGTCTCCCAAAAAGGGATAAGAAAAAGAAACCTTGACAATATCCCTTCAAAGCTCTTTGAAAAAATATGTTTAGGCTAACTTCATCTTTTGTTCCTTCTAAGATGTACATGAAAATTCATTCTTCCTTAAGGATGTTTCACCTCAACACACAGTTTCCTCTGCGATCAGAGCAGTGAAGGTGGAGGGGCTCACATTCCTTTGCCTCCTAAATAGTGTGATGGGCACTGTTTTCTCATTCCACACCGTAGTAAAAATCATCACTGAAATAACCTTGCGAGGACAAATTTTGTAAGAATGTTACGAGTGGCTCAGCGCCTGTGGCTCAAACGGCTAAGGTGCCAACCACATACACCTAAGGCGGCGGTTTCGAATCCCCAGCCCGGACCCGCCAAACAACAAAGATGGCTGCAACCAAAAAATGGCCAGGCGTTGTGGCGGGCGCCTGTAGTCCCAGCTACTTGGGAGGCTGAGGCAGGAGACTCGCTTGAGCCCAGGAGTTGGAGGTTGCTGTGAACGTGATGCCATGGCACTCTACCCAGGGGGATAGCTTGAGGCTCTGTCTCAAAAAAAAAAAAAAAATGTTATGAGTCTGTAATGGCCTTCATAGTTTTACATACCACAAAGTAATTTAGGCAGCAACCTTTGAAAAGTGAATTGAAATACAACTTTACTGCTTTATTACATCAACTCAGCTTATGCTGATTTGAGCTTTAATTGAGCCATATTAGTTTATAGTTACCATTTTCCCTAAAGATTTAGTTGTATTTTACTTTTAAGGTAGGATAGGCACTCCTTTGCTCAAACCAGAGGTCTGGTATACTATTCTGTCTGTTAGATGCTAATTGACAATACTCCTGAATCCCATTTATAGAGAAAGGCACAACTTCTCTGCACAGAATGCTTAACTCTACTTACTGGTCTTATTTCTGCTGGTACAGAGTCTGCCTACTGGTACATTATGTGAATCAGTGTGTGGATAGAGCTTAGCTTGAAGCCTTTCTGAGACTGAAAACAGGATATACTTCCCCCAACCCCTCCCAAGGAAATAGGTTTATGGTTTTATTTGATTACAAAAACAATACAATTAAAATGGAAAATGTAATACATAATATATTTAAGCAATTGTAAATTTAGCAATTATAAATTAAGAAATTCAGAAAGGTTGAAAAAAAATTTTATCAAAATTATTCAGAATCGCCAGAGGTGGTGGCACACACCTGTACTCCCAGCTACTTGGGAGGCTGAGACAGGATTGCTTGAGTCCAGGAGTTCTGGGCTGTAGTGCACTATGCCAGTCGGGTGTCTGCACTAAGTTTGGCATCATTATGGTGAGCTCCCGGGAGTGAAGGGCCACCAGGTTGCCTAAGGAGGGGTGAACCAGCCCAAGTCAGAAACAGAGCAGGCTAAAACTCCTGTGCTGATCAGTAGTGGGTTTGCACCTATGAATAGCCACTACACTCCAGCCTGGGCAACACAGCAAGACCCTGTCTCTAAAAAAAGAAAAGAAAAATTATCCAAAATCTCACTTATACATTATCATCATTATTATTAATATTTTATCTCTTCTTTTAGATTTTTTCCCTCTGTATATATAAACACATAAATTGATCTCATTTTTTGTAACCTGCTCTTTTTACTTAAGAATGTTATGATCTGGCTCTGCGCCTATGGCTCAACCGGCTAAGGCGCCAGCCACGTACACCTAAGGTGGCGGGTTCGAATCCCCAGCCCGGACTCGCCAAAACAACAATGA
>NW_003852397.1:3816132-3817316 GCF_000181295.1 Otolemur garnettii | reverse complement strand
AAAGAAAGAAAAGATAAAAGAAATTCATTGTAAAGGTCAGTTAGATCAGATCTATAATTGCATTAAGGTTCAAATACATCTGGGTGTTACCTGTTCCTTATCTTTGAGAGCGTGGTGATTGAGGTGGGAGAGACCAACAGTTTGGTTGAGAACAGCAGTTAGGAACACTAATCATTTACTTCCCTGTGCACCTCCCAAAGCAAGGGAGGTGGCAGGAGAAACCAGTTTATAAAACTGGCAACGTGATCACTTCTGGTTTACTGGAATCGAAGGTGATACTCAGAAGATTGAAGGATCGTGTATGATTTGTTGCAAAGTCAGTCACATTTAAGTCTATGACCAAGTTGAAGAGTAGTTTTGCATTTGTACGTGTAGGTAAGCAATGTTGCTATTCTCGAAATTGCTAGAAATTCAGAAATGAAGAAACTTACCTCTTGTTTAGTTGCTCTCCACATGACTAAAGAAAACTAATGTTGTTAGTGACTGTTATATAATCTGAAACAATGTTTTAGGATGCAGCAAGTCAATATCTCAGAGATTTCTGATTTTGGTTAAAATAGCCTTTGTGTGTATTCTATTGTTGAACTAAAACCCACTTTCATCCAAAATGCAGGGTCCGAAAACCCTCCATACATAGAGAAAATGGGAAATTGTAGCTAAATGTACCTTTATTTACAAAATATTCATTACAAAATTTTACAAAGAGGTGGCCCAACAAATGTCAGGGAAGCAAAGGAACGCTCTGGCTATCCAGATCCACTGCGTTTGGACCACCTCTTAAAAAATATTTACTTCTTAAGTATTTTGTAAAATCTAGATTCTCTAGCCCCTGGTATTCTGCCCCGTTCTGTTTCCTTGCAGTTCTCCAATCTGGTAGGCTTCCAAGGGTAGCTAACTTTCAGGCTCTTTTAGCCTACCTTCCTTTTCTGATAGAAAGTGTTTTTTGTTCCATAATGAGAAACATAAGTTCTTGAATCTTTCTCATGGATGCTTTTGTCTAGAGCACCAGGAAATCTGGGACTTGGGGCTCGGTGCCTGTGGCTCAAGCGGCTAAGGCCCCAGCCACATACACCTAAGGTGGCGGGTTCAAATCTGGCCCGGCCCGCCAAACAACAATAATGGCTGCAACCAAAAAATAGCCGGGCGTTGTGGTGGGCGCCTGTGGTCCCAGCTACTTGGGAGGC
>NW_003852397.1:3810870-3816025 GCF_000181295.1 Otolemur garnettii | reverse complement strand
AAAAAAAAAAAAAAAAAAGAAATCTGGGACTTGGCATCTCAGCCCCTGGCTTCTCCGCTGGCTGCCATTATCCTTGCTACTATTTGAAATTGCTTGAACAAATCGTTCCTGAAGAATCTGGGGGGGGGGGGATATTAAGCAAGTACTTTCTTATCTTGAAGTATAGTAGATATCTAAACAGGTGAATGTCTGAGGTAATAAGCCAAGTAATTAAAAAAAAGAAAATCAGATTATTAAATGAGCTTACTAAATTATGAGTGGCTAGTATGGTTGCCTTGTGTTCTTTCTAGAAATATTTGCGTGTTTAAAGGATGGTACAGTTGCATACCAATAGGGGTGGTCAGTGGTAATTTGTTTTTGCATGTCCCTGACACACCCCTCCATTGATTTGTGACTGTTCAAACACATCTTTCTTTGGTATAATTTTAAAAACAAACATTTTAGGCAATGCAAAGAGTTACACTATGCAAGTCACCCTCACCTGGTACACATTCAGCTCCGCTAGACTATTCCTACTTTTCATAGACTCAACTTTGACTTTTTTTTTTGAGAAAGAGTCTCATTATGTCACCTTTGTAGAGTGTCATTGCGTCACGGTTCACAGCAACCTCAAACTCTTGAGCTTAAGCGATTCTCTTGCCTCAGCCTCCCAAGTAGCTGGGACTATAGATGCCCACCACAATGCTTGGCTATTTTTTGGTTACAGTTGTTGTTTAGCAGGCCCAGGCCAGGCTTAAACCCACCAGCCTTGGTGTATGTGGCTAGCACCCTACTCAATGAACTATGGGCGCTGAGCCCAACTTTGACTTCTTAACTCAAAGTCCAAAGCTTTTTGTTTTGTTTTGAGACAGAGTTTCACTCAGTTGTCCAGGCTACAGAACCATCACATCAGCTTAGCTCACTGCAACCTCAAACTCCAGAGTTCAAGCAATTCTCCTGTCTCAACCTCCTCAATAGCTTGGGACTACAGGCACTTGATGCAATGTCAAGCTAATTTTTTCTTTCTTTTTGGTAGAGATGGGAAGACTCTCACTCTCACTTAAGCTGGTCTCGAATTCCTAAGCTCAAGCAATCCTCTCCTGCCTCAGCCTCCCAGAGTGCTAGGATTAAAAGCATAAGCCACCTGTACCTAACCGGTCCAGAACATTTTTAATGGTTTGTCTTTGGATGTAGAAATATGTTCCATCAAGCAAGTAGAGCCATTTATAAGTGCAGATCTGCATGTATTTGTTAATTGCATTAAGAGAAAAAGAGAGAACAAAATGTTTTTGTTGCTTCTTCCTGGTCTAGAATGTCAGGGAAATAAAGGAACACTCTGGTTATCCAGAACCAGATCCACTGTTAAAAGTTCATGCCATCATTTTGACATTTAGTGTCAGACTTTCTCTTTGTAAATCCCTCTTCACATTACCAGTGCTGGCCTCAGAGTTTAAACTGTTTCAAAACCATAACATTTCTTAGTGAGTGATTGATCTGTATTATGTGTCCAGCCATCAGGGGGATCTTGGGATGTTGCTTGTATAAACTGTAATCCAATCTGATGCTGTGCATTTAGTTACAGTCTTTCATAGACCTATTGGTGATACCCAATCCTTCTGGATTTGGGAATAGGGCTTATCTGATACCTTTGGGGGAAAAATCCATTCATTTTTCTCTCTACCCCACTTAAATAACTCAACACATCTGGTAACACTGTAGGATCATTGTCCTTCCAGTTCCTTTGCAGCTCATATTGCTACAATATTTCTTAAGTATTTAGTTACCTAAAGGACAATGTGATTAAAAATAAAAGACTTTGCATAGGTCTTACAAATTAACCCATCTGCAAAGCTAGAAAAAAAATATGCCTTTAATCAGCAAAATTTCCATATCAGCAGCCCAGTGTGTGTTATCCAATATAAATGTGTAAATAAATGTTCATGTGTTAAAATTTTAAAGCAGGTCTCTCTACAAATTAATGTAATTTGCCTCTAAGAAAATGTTTATTAAATCCAGGGTACCTGAGATGGAAGTATCTTGTTGTTTGGATCTGTATCCTTTGGCTTAATAATGTCTTCAATTACAAGAATGATAAAAGCTGAAACAAAATCTTTTAATTCAATCAGAACTCAGCTAAATTTTAGGAAGCAAAGAGTGGAAATCTGATACAGGACTGCATAACACAGGAAGTTAAATATACATGATATTATGTCTTGTAAGAGGTGGATGGGTTGCCTTGAGGAATTCTTGTTTGAAATGGCTATGTGAAACATTATCATAAATACCACTATTTTATCTTCTTGAATTAAGACGCTTTATGCAAACTACGCTAAATTGTACGATAGTTCCAGGGAGACCATTTAGTATTTTCTGCTTGTTTTACATTCTGGAACAAATTCAAAGCTTTTGATTCTGCTTGATTATTGAAAAATAGTCTGAGCCTTGAAAATAATACAGGTTTTATGAATATGATTTCAGTACTGCAGTTCTGTAAAAATTTTCAGTGTTTATGGTACATTTGACCCAGGGGCCTACAGGAAATGTATCCACAATCCATTTTAAGTACAACAAAATAAACACATTTGAAAGGTTAACCATCCTCTTACTTTTGCTTTTCTTTCTGGATTAAGTATGAAAATTAGCATTGTAATGTCTCCCAGAATGGGAATATTGAAAAAGTATCCACCTGACAGAAATAAACATGCAGGAAAGAAATTGAGTTAAGATTACATTATTTATCTGAAACTTAGGCTTATGTTCAAAATGGCTAATACTGAATTTTCATGTATAATATTTATGTGCTATGCTTATAAGATTTTGTTTTTGGCTTGAATCATGACTGGAAAAAAAAATTGGATCACAGCTTTAATATCCAGGTGGGCGATGCCATTTGCCAGGATCTTTGCACATAACCCCATTTTTTTCTATATAGCACAAATCCTGCATTGCTATTGAGTCTTCTGAAGCATTCTGAAGTAAAAATGGGGATATATTTTCAAATTGCTTCTTCTAATTTTTCTTCTTATCTTTTAGGTCGTGGAGCTTTTAGCAAGTGCTCTTATGGATTTGGTACAGGGAGTGTACCATGAAAATTCTACTGCAGCAAAGGTAAAGGATTTCGGAATCCTTATAAAACGTTAGGTTAAAAACCCTTGCAGCAAAACTGTAATTGAACGGAAATGTCATTCTTGTTTTGTGTTTAAATTGTATGTGGCATTTTTTTTTTAGAGGAGTGTTTTGGCTACAAATTCATGGCCATACGCTTAGTACATAGCAGATTTAGCCAATTAAAACAACCTCTTATCCCCTGGCTGGATTCACAGTCTGTTCAATCTGCAGCAGCCCAGCAGACATCAGGATGCTTCTGGCTGGCGGGTAGTGCTGTCACAGGCAGGCAAGGCTGAAGGAGCAGCTCGCGCCGAGGCAGCTGGGCCCCGCCATTCCCCAGAGGAAGGGGCCTTCCGTGTCCCACAAGAGTGGACCATGATCCCAAGAAGATGACTATTGAGGGGCTGGGGGAGGAAAGTATTTTATATCCAAGAGCCAGAATTTACTGCATTATTAGATTCTCTATGAAAGAAGTAAGATGGTTGCACAGTTGGATTATTTTGATTAATTTTATAGGTCTAGAATTAAGGTTTTTTGACTCATTTAGCAGGACATCTAAGAAAGGTTAGGTTTTATGTCTAAAAATGCAGTTATTTAATTTCAGCAGGATATTAGATCTGAAGTAGTTGCTTCATTGACCACCACCATCATTTAACATGGTAGATACTATCATAAGGGATTCCTATCTTAGTGTTTCATTATTCTAACTTCTTTAGCAAGATTTCACTCACTGCAGATTAGAAAAAGTATGCATGTATGCACATCTTACGCTTTTTGACATTTTCATTTGAAAAAAAAAAAAGACAAATTTTACTAGAAGTGAATTATAGGGCATGAGCAACTTAGGTTATTAACCTAAGGACTCGAGATGGTTCAGAGAGCAGTTAGTAAAATATGAAGAATTATGCCATGAACCTCTGCTGATACTTGGTTCTGGGAAGCACACTGCCCAGGAGGCATGTCTAACTTCATCTAAGCAGTATATTGGTATGTAGGGACCCAATAGGGTGTATGACCACAGCAGACACTCTTTGTGGGATTTTTCAAAGACACGTGTGATTCATTGCTATGGCTGAAGGTTATTATCGGATTGTAAAATGGGTGACTTCTGGTCTAGTTCTACTTATAGAAAGTTAACTTTGTATGTATGGTTTGATGAAGGTGATGACAGCTAAGCAGATTACACTGTATATAGTAAAGTGATTGGCCTATATGTGTTCAGTTAATCACAAAAATCCTGAGAGATAGGTGCTACTGCTATGCCCATTTTACAGATGGGAAAAACTGAGTTTTGGGAAAGTTTACCTAATTTTCCCAAGGTCACCTAACTTGTTAGCTGGAATTTGAACTTGAGAGCCCTGGCTCTTAATCCCTTATTCTACCGTCTCTGTACCACATGAAACCTGATTTGGTAGCGTCGTTCTGTGTCCCTGAGATCCTACCATATGGTGATTGCAGTGACCTGTTCTGGGAGCTGAGACATTGTTTTCTCTTGGGATATTCCCCAGGTATTCAACTTAGTTCCACATAAGATATTAATATTTCATAGTTGAATATTAATTTTGATGTGGAAGTGTTACTCTTGGTTTCAGGGTTCTTAAGTGATCTACTCTACCATTTGTCCACTATAATTAGCTCTGTTCATTAATAATTTTGTGAACTCTTACTAAGTACTTTATAAATGTCAGGCAAATCTAACAGCAAGAACAATAATAAATGCTTAGCACTTTACAATTTGCTTATTCTTTCTATGTACATAATCATGTATGAAAAGGATGAGATTTGTTAGATTTCCCATTTTATAGAGGAAAAGCTTCAAATTCAGAGATGATAAATGGCAGGAAGACCTCTTGTCTGAAAATTGTTTTGTGGGGTTTTTTTGGTTTGGGGTTGGGGTTTGAGACAAAGTCTCAAGCTGTTGCCCTGGGTAGAGTGCTGTGATGTCATAGCTCACAGCAACCTCCAACTCCAGCTCAAGGGACCCTCTTGCCTCAATTGTTCTATTCTTAGTAGAGACAGGGTCTTGCTTTTGCTCAGGGTGGTCTCAAACTTGTGAGTTCAAGCAGTC
>NW_003852397.1:3805534-3810793 GCF_000181295.1 Otolemur garnettii | reverse complement strand
TTTTTTTTTTTTTTACATGAAAGTGAGATTTTTTTCAGAAACTATAGAAAGTTTACTCCACAGACAGCAGAAGTAAGTTCTCCCTGGAGAAAAAAACTGGCAGAAAATTGTTTTTTAATGTATGTTTGACAGTGTTATGAGCTGAACCTAGGTTGTTTATGATTCCAAGTCCCATGCTTTTTCTAAGATTTTTAATGTTTCTTCCTGGGAAAGAGAAGAAAAGGAAGCAACGTGTCTTTGAAGGACTACTGGCAGTATTGAACAAGCACCACTTGCTGGCTTTCCTTAGCTAATAGATTTTGATCAAGAGAGTCCATGGCAATCCTTCCTTCATCTGTCCTCTTTCCTCGCTGCCTCCCCAAACATAGCTGGGTTTTAAGCAGTTACGTTTCTGAAGATAGTCAAACTATTTAAAGAGCTATTCTTTTTTTGTTTGTTTGTTTTGGAGACAGAGTCTCAGTGTCACCCTCGGTAGAGTGCTATGGCTTCACAGCTCACAGCAACCTCAAACTCTTGGGCTTAAGCGATTCTCTTGCCTCAGCCTCCCAAGTAGCTGGGAATACAGGCGCCTGCTACAACACTGGCTATTTTTTTTTTTTCTTTTTAGGTTGTAGTTGTCATTGTTTGGCAAGCCTGGTCTGGGTTCCAACCCACCAGTTCTGGTATATGTGGCCGGCGCCCTAGCCGCTGAGCTACAGGCGCTAAGCTGAGCAATTCTTTTTTAATAATGGAATTTAAAAACATAGTTGAGCCACAGCAGTGGGAGTGCTTCTTGTCTCTATTTGTACCCCACATCCAGTTTAGGTTCCCCACATTTCTATTCCTAACCAGAAAAAATTTGGCTTTTTTTTTCCTGAGTGTTTTTGCCATGGCAATGGCTTTTTAGAATTTGGCTTTTCAAACTTAGCTCAAGACTCACTTGAGATGCAGAGAGAGCATTTTCGCCACATGGAGTGCCTGCAAGGTTTTCATGTTCTGGCATGATTGGGAAGCAGCCACATGTGAGGTCATGTGGAAGTGAGGCCACCTCTGTGGATCTCTGTCGCACAACCTCTGTAAGTGTGGGCCAGTTCAGCGTACACACAGTAATAACTGCTCTGTGATTTCAGAGAAGCTGCAAACCATTTCATCTCTCTAGAGACAAGAGGATACAATTGCAGTCTTTACTTATGGCAACTTAATGCAGTGATGGAGAATCTGGGTAGTGGGAAAATAGCTTTCTGTGTAGTAGCATACGTGTGGCTAGCATAGAAATATTAAAGCCAACGGACAGGAATTGAAACCAGGTACAGTAGAAATCACCTTCCCCCAAAGAAGTTTGTAACCTGATTACCTAATCCTCCTTCAAGCTATGAAAATGTATGTGACTTATATTACTAATACTTATCATACTATAGGCAAATTGTGATCATGTAAACATACAAAGGAACTTAGGAAATTCATCCTTTGTTCTATCCATTAATTGCATTTGTTAGTTTATGAACCTTTTCTTTCTCACCATAAAAATTAGCCATTGTGTTTTCTTTAGCGTTTATAAGAAAATAGTTCCCCTCCTTCTTGTTTTTTTAATATTAGCTAATTTTAAAAAGAAACATGTTAAATAGAAAAATTACATTTTAATGATCATTTACCGTTAATCTCTGTTTTATATATTGTACTCCTGTTACTCACTGTATTCACTGAGTATTTTATATTACAGAATTGACTGTGGATTCACAGACCCATATATCTAAGATCTTTCAAACGTAATTATCTTATTATGATAGCTTATTTTCTTATTAGAAGAGTAATTACATGTTTATTAAATAAAAACTGAGAACACAGAAAAAGGTCAAAAAGAAAAGGAAAATTATTTTATATAACCACCCCCCAGAAATGAGTCATGATTACATCTTAGAATATTTCTTTCTAGTTTTTAGTCTGTATTTCTCCCAGTTTTTAGTTATTGTTTTATATTACACTTTATATGTTGATTTACTGCCCAACATAATCATTTTTGTCATCAAGTCCTCAAAACTATACTTTTAATCACGAATATTTCTTCACACTACTGTGCTCTCCTGAACCATCCTACAAGTTTTAGATGCTTTGTTTCTGTTTTACTAATCTAAACAATATTATGACAGACGTCTTCATGTTTGTAACTTTGCTCCATTTCATACTATATGCGAAAAGAAAATCTTGAGGATAAATTCTTTTAATCAGAATTTATGTAAGCATATATTTAATACATCCCTGGGCAGAAAAGGCTCGCTGTCCTTAGAAAGGCCTGCTGATAGAGATGCCCCTTGGCTGCCATCTGGGAAGTTGGATTTTAGGGGTGTTCCCAACACTCTCCAACTGATAAGAATGACTCACAGTGCCCTTTTGTGCAAACAATATGGTTTATACAACATACTGCTTTCCTTCTGAGAGTCTAGAATTTTCGTACAGGCCAGGCAGAGAGTGCCTACATGACCAGCCTCAATAAAAACCCTGAGCAATAAGTCTCCAGTGAATTTCCCTGGTAGACAACATTTCGTACATGTTATCACAGCTCATTAAAGGATTTTTTTTTTCTTTTAAGACAGAGTCTTACTCTGTCACCCTGGGTAGAGTGCTGTGGCATCATTATAGCTCATGGCAACCTTAAACTCTTAGACTCAAGTGATCATCTTGCCTTAGTCTCCCAAGTAGTTGGGACTATAGGTGCCTACCACAAAGCCCAGCTAGTTTCTCTATTTTAACTAGAGCATAACTCTTGCTTATGCTGGTCTTGAACTCCTGAGGTCAAGCAGTCCACCTGCTTCGGCCTCCCAGAGTTCTAGGATTCCAGGCATGAGCCACCTCATCCAGCTTCATTAGAGGATTTAGGCATGCCCTGTGTGACGCTACTTATTGAGGATTCTTGGAAGCTTGAACCTGGTTTCCCCCAACTTCATCCTATGCGGCTTTTTCGGTGGTTTCGTTTTATATTCATTCACTGTTTAAAAAAAAAAAAAAGGTAACTATGAGCTTGACTATCCTAAGTACCATGAGCCATCCTGACAAATCATCAGACCTAGGGATGGTGCTGGAGAACCCTAATACACTCAATTTCTAATTCTTGATTGTTTATTTCCCACCCACTCATGTTCCCTCCTTAGGGATAATCAAATGTCTCTGACTCATGTTGGTGTGAGATGGGGAACAGTGTCCCTCTTCCCTTTTTCAGAGATTCTGCTCATGTTGGCTTGGCCCCAGTGTCAAGAAAATAAGAAAATTTTAGGAAAGAATCCAGTTCTCTTGGGAAGGAGAGGGTTTTAACAAATCCCTGCAATTGCGAAGATCCAGTCTACTTTTGCAAACACAGATCATATTTTCAGTACTAGTCAGTAGATCATTCAGTAGGTTGCATATATGTGTTTTTGTGGGGCTTGAGAGCTTCTGTCCACGTATTTGTTTTTATGCTTGTCTTCCTGTAGCTCTCAGGCAGCTTTGTGCCCTAAAAATAAGGTAATTCAGTCTGCCAAGAAGTTGTGGATTGTCTCCTACCAACCAGGCCCTAAACTACCATCTAAAATCTGTATAAAAAAAGATGATGAACAAGATGAAGTTTGCCCATTGAGAAAAATAATGAGGGAAATGTGAATAAGAAGTCACATATGTTTGGAGAAATCAGAAAAGGCATCCAAGAGAATGTGATATTTGAGACAGACGTTAAAGATTGGGAAGATCTCAAGACAGGGTGGGGTGGCTCACACCCCTTAATCACAGCCCTTTGGGAGTCTGAGGTGAGAGGATCACTTGAGGGCAGAGGTTTACGACCAGAGCAGGAGTTCTATATATACACACACAGGAGATATGGGAAGATGTCTGTAAATGGAGAAGGATGGCATTCCAGGCAGAGGAAACAGTGTGAAGAATGTAAGGGAAGCATATTTGAGATCTGGGCTTCTTTCATGTAAGAATAAGGGTATCTTGAAAATTAACACTGTGGCCAAGCACAGTTGCTCACACCTATAATCTTTGCTCTCTGGGAGGTCGAGGTGGGAGGAATGGTTGAGCTCAGGAGTTCAACACCAGCCTGAGCAAGAGTGCGACCCTGTCTCTACTAAAAATAGAAAAAGCCAGGTGTGGTGGCTCATACCTGTAATCCTAACAGTCCCTGAGGCCGAGGTGAGCAGATTGCCTTAGCTCACAAGTTCAAGATCAGTCTGAGCAAGAGTGAGACCTCATCTCTACAAATAGCCAGGCGTTGTATTGGGGGGCTATAGTCCCAGCTACTCAGGAGGCTGAGGCAAGAGGAGCACTTGAGCCAAGGAGTCTGAGGTTGCTAGGAGCTATGACTTCACAGCACTCTACCCGGGAGGACAAAGTGAGACTCGGCCTCCTGCAAAAAAAAAAAAGAAAGAAAAAATAGAAAAGGTTAGCTGGATGTGGTGGTACATGCCTGTCTCCCAGATACTCAGGAAGCTGAGGCAGGAGGATTGCTCGCACCTAGGAATTTGAGGTTTCAGCGAGCTATGATCAGACAGTTGCACTCTAGCCAAGGCGATAGAATGAGACTCTGTCTTAAAATTTAAAAAAAAGTAATACTGCAAAGGTAGATGACGACTTAGAGCAGAAGACCTGTAATACCAGAATATAGAATTAATACAATATTTAGTATTGGGATTAGAGGGGGATTGAAGGTTATTAAGCAGAGGAATTACATGATAAGATTAACCTTCTGGAATGTTATTTTCATAGTGGCCTTTAAGAGGATTTACTGACAGAAATTGCAGGTAAATGAGACCATTTGGGAAGCCAAAATAATGATGAAGGCCAGAGGTATTCTTCTATTTGACAACATTGGTCTCTTCTTGATGTTTATTTCTCTACATCAACATCACCTTCTGAAAGAGACATTCCTCCACACCCAATCTGAAGTAGCTACCATGCTTAATTCTCTTTATCTTTTTTTTTTTTGAGACAGAGTCTTACTATGTGCCCTGGGTAGAGTGCCAGCTCATAGCAACCTCAAACTCTGTGGCGTTGCAGCTCACAGCAACCTCAAACTCTTGGGCTTAAGTGATTCTCCTGCCTCAGCCCCCCCAAATAGCTGGGACTACAGGCACCCACCACGATGCCCAGCTATTTTTTGGTTGCAGTTGTCATTGTTGTTTGGCGGGCTGGATTCAAACCTGCCAGCTCAGGTGTATGTGGCTGGCATCCTAGCTGCTTGAGCTACAGGTGCAGAGCCTTTTTTTTTTTTTTGAGAGAGAGAGTCTTAGTTTGTCACCCTTGGTAGAGTACCAT
>NW_003852397.1:3804104-3805514 GCF_000181295.1 Otolemur garnettii | reverse complement strand
ATACTTTTTCCTCCATTCTTGTGATACTTTGCTAAGAAGAACATTTTCCAGCTCCATCCATGTGAACATGAAGGACGTAAAGCCCCTCATTGTTGTTTGGCGGGCCAGGGCTGGATTTGAACCCACCAGCTCAGGTGTATGTGGCTGGTGCCTAAGCCTCTTGAGCTACAGGTGCAGAGCCTTTTTTTTTTTTGAGAGAGAGAGAGTCTTAGTTTGTCACCCTTGGTAGAGTACCATGGCATCAGAGCTCACAGCAACTTCAAACTCTTGGGCTCAAGTGATTCTCTTGCCTTGGCCTCCTGAGTTGTTCAAACTATAGGCACCCACCACAACATCTGGCTATTTTTAGAGACGGGGTCTTGCTCTAGCTCAAGCTGGTCTGAACTGTGAGAGCTCAGGCAATCCACCCACCTCGGCCTCCCAGAGTGCTGGGATTAAGCCACAGTACCCAGCCACTCTTTTTTGTTTTTTTGAGATAGAGCCTCACTCTGTTACTTTGGGTAGAGGGCTCTGGCAGGATAGCTCATAGCAACCTCAAACTCTTGGGCTCAAGAGATCCTCCTGCCACAGCCTCCTGAGTAGCTGGGCCTACAGTCACCACTACAGTGCCCCAGCTCATTTTTCTGTTTTTAGCAGAAGTAGGGGTTTCACTCTTGCTCAGGCTGGTCTTGAACTCCTGAGCTCAAGTCATCCTCCTGCCTCAGCTTCCCAGAGTGCTAGGATTATAGGACTGTGCCCAGACAGTTCTCTTTATCTTAATCACAGTTGTCATCATCTGTGTTTTTTAATTATTTATATTCAGTCTCCCCCTACAAGAAGATAAACTGTATGAGAGGGAGAATTTTTTTATCACTGTATTTGCAATGCCAGAACAGTGCCTATAAAGTAGTAGTATCCCAGCTCAGTGCCTGTAGCTTTTAGTGGTTAAGGCGCCAGCCACATACACCAGGGCTGGCAGGTTCGAACCCAGCCCTGGCCAGCTAAACAACAATGGGACAACTATAACAAAAAAAAAATAGCCGGGCATTGTGGAGGGGGCCTATAGTCCCAGCTACTTGGGAGGCTCAGGCAAGAGAATCACTTAAGCCCAGGAGTTGGAAAATATTACAAAAATACTACAAAAAACAGTAGTAATATCCCCAAAATATTGGTTAAATTAATATAGAAAGGCCTAGAATGGTTGAAATAGAAGATTTTTTTTATTCTTTCTTTTTTCTCTGTCACCTTGAGGTTGAGTGCCATAGCATCATCATAGTTCACAGCAACCTCAAACTCTTGGGCTCAAGAAATTTTTATGCCTCAGCTTGCCAAGTAGCTGGGACTATAGGCACCTGCCGCAATGCCCAGCTAATTTTTTCTATTTCCGTAGAGATTGGGGATGTGGAGAAAGTATTTAAACTACTTATAATT
>NW_003852397.1:3799720-3803531 GCF_000181295.1 Otolemur garnettii | reverse complement strand
TCAAACTCTTGCCTCACCCTCCCAAGTAGCTGAGACCCACCACAACACCTGCCTAATTTTTCTATTTTTAGTAGAGACAGGGTCTCACTCTTGCTCAGGCTGGTCTCCAACACCTGAGCTCAAGCAATCCACCCACTTCAGTCTCCCAGCATGCCAGAATTACAGGGGTAAGCTGCCATGCCCAGCCTGCCATTGATTTTTATATATTGATCTTATATCTTACAAATTGCTAAACTCACTTATTAATTCTAATAGTGGGGGTTTTTTTATTCCTTGTAATTTCTACATGGATATTTTTTTATTCCTTGTAATTTCTACATGGATATTTTTTTATTCCTTGTAATTTCTACATGGATAATCATGACATCTGTGAATAAAAGGTTTTTTTCTTCCTTTTCAAATGCAATAGATACTTTTTTCCACTTCTTATTTCTATTTATTAGTCTTATTGCACTGGGAAATACTGAGAGAGACTCTCTTCCTTCAGCCTCTTTCATTCTTCCTCATCTTTCTGCATGAGCCAAGACTATAAGACCATGACTGTTCTTTTACCCAGGCCATTTCTCAGGGCTGCTTATGCACCTGGTTACCTTCAGAGATGAGGTAACTTCTCCCTGTAGACAACAAGCAAGCTTGCTTGCTGCTTGCTGCTTGTTACAAGAGCAGTGGATCCCCCAAACTGTGTCCTTTTCTATAACGCAATTCCACTGAAGATACAGCATCTGTCTGAGACCATTGTGTTGCCTCTGCAGAACTTGGGACCAAAGATAACCAATGCAAATGTTCTGATGCACATACCTTGTGCTGTACTGTGAATAATAAAGTGCTTTATCTTTGACTCAGGAGCATCATGTCTTAAACACTAGCATCCACAAAGCAGTAACAACTAACTCATTAACTTGTTGTAGTTGCCATTGTTCTTCAGCTGGCCTAGGCTGGGCTCAAACCTGCCAGCCTTGGTTCATGGAGCCGGCACCATAACCTCTGTGCCACAGGTGCCAAGCCATAAACTCATTAACTTGTGTAGAGGGTAAAGTCAGATCTCAAACCCAGAGGCTATACCCTCTACTACAGTGTTGTTCAGCCTTTTATCTCATGATAAAAAAGGTAGAACCTATAATTAAACTTATACAACATACTTAAATCATGTTGATCAAAAAAAAAATGAAATAGCTAGGAATATACCTAGCAAAAGAGGTGAAGGACCTCTGCTAAGAAAATTATGATACCCTAAGAAAAGAAACAGCAGAAGATATTAACAAATGGAAGAACATACCATGCTCATGGCTCAGGAGAATTAACATTGTCAAAATGTCTATACTTCCAAAAGCAATCTACCAATTCAATGCCATCTCCATTAAAATAACATCATCATTCTTTCAAGATTTGGAAAAAATAATTATTTGTTTTGCATGGAACCAGAAAAAAACCTGTATAGCCAAGGCAATTCTTACTATTGCCGGGGTCTCTCCCAACCAGACTTTAGGCTATTCTACAAGGCCATAGTGATCAAAACAGCATGGTATTGGCACAAAAATAGAGATATTGACATTTGGAAATGAATAGAAAACCATGAGATGAAACTAACATTTTACAACCACCTGATATTTGATAAACCAAACAAGAACATACACTGGGGAAAAGAATCCCTATTCAATAAATGGTGTTGGTAGAACTGGATAATCACATGTAAAAGACTGAACTCTCACCACTTACAAAACTCAATTCAAGATGGATAAAAGATGTAAACCTAAGGCATGAAACAATAAAAATTCTCCAAGAAAGTGTGGGGAAAACACTTGACAATATCGGCTTGGGGAAAGATTTTATGAAGAAGACATCCGTAGCAATTGCAACAACAACAAAAATAAACAAATGGGACTTAATTAAACTGAAAAGCTTCTGTATAGCTAATGAAACAACAACCAAAGCAAACAGTCAGCCTTCAGAAGGGGAAAAGATATTTGCATATTATGAATCCGACAAAAAACTAGGGTCTTACAGAGAACTCAAATTAATCAATAAAAAAAGAACCAACAATCTCATGTATCACTGGGCAAGAGAGATGAACAGAACCTTCTCTAAAGAAGACAGACAAATGGCTAACAAACATATGGAAATAATGCTTATCAGCTCGGCACCTGTGGCTCAAGTGGCTAAGGCACCACTAAGCTGGTGGGTTTGAATCCAGCCTGGGCCCACCAAACAACAATAACAGCTGCAACAAAAAATAGCCGGACGTTGTGGCAGGCGCCTGTAGTCCCAGCTACTGGGAGGCTGAGGCAAGAGAATCACTTGAGCCCAAGAGTTGGAGGTTGTTGTGAGCTGTGATGCTATGGCACTCTACCCAGGGCGACAGCTTGAGGCTCTGTCTCAAAAAAAAAAAAAAGAAAAAAGAAAAGAAAAGAAAATAATGCTTATCATCCCTAATCATCAGAGAAATGCAAATCAAAACTACCCTGAGATATCACCTAACCCCAGTGAGAATGGCCCACATCACAAAGTCTCAAAAGCTGCAGATGCTGGCATGGATGTAGAGAGAAGGGAACACTTTTACACTGTTAGTGGGACTGCAGACTAATACAATGTTTTTGGAAGGGAGTATGGAGAATCCTCAAAGAACTCAAATTAGACCTCCCATTTGATCCTGCAATCCCATTACTAGGCATGTACCCAGAAGAAAAAAAAAATCCTTTTATGATAAGGACATTTTCACCATTTAGCTGTTTATTGCAGCTAAATTTACAATCATGAAAATATGGAAACAACCTAAATGCTCACGTGACCACCCAGGAACAGATTAACAGGTTGTGGTATATGTATACCATGGAATACTATTCAGCCACTAAAAAAAGATGCATCTTTTGTATTAACCTGGGTGGAGGTGAAACACATTCTTCTTAGTAAAGCATTGCAAGAATGGAGAAGCAAGAATCCAATGTACGCAATTCTAATATGAAGGCAGTGGATGAGCTAATACAAGGGGTGGTAGGGGAATGAGAGAGTGGGGAGAGGGGAGGTGGGAGAGGTTTTGGGATCACAGTATATGCACACCTCTTGGGAGTGGGCCACAATTATAAGAGGGACTTTACCTAGCAAATGCAATCATTATAACCTAATTCTTTGTGCCCTTAGTGAATCCCAAGCAATTTTAAAAAAATGCGAAACAAGGAAAAACAATTTCATAATTAATATATGAGTTTGCAGTATATCTAATGGCGATTTATGTATTGAAGTATAATAGCATCTGTTTATTTTTTCAATTCCAAGGTACTAACTCACCATAAAAAGTTTGACTTGTGGATATATCTTCATATTCAAATAATGTCCTCAATTTTATGTGAGAATTTTGCATTATAAATGTGCTGTAAAAAGCACTCTGACAAAGATTATAATAAATCTTTCTTCAAAAAAAAGTTTTTTTGAGACAGTCTCACTTTGTCGCCCCCAGTAGAGTGCTGTGGCATTATAGCTCACAGCAACCTCAGACTCTTGGACTCAAGCAATTCTCTTGCCTCAGTCTCCCAAGTAGCTGGGACTACAGGCACCTGCCACAGCACCTGGCTGTTTTTTTTCCTTATTAGATCATAACTGTGTACACTGATGCATTTATGGGGTACATTGTACTTATTTGGTATTCAATGTGAAATGCTTACATCGAACTGATGAACACATTCATCACCTCCCTTATTTATTTGTTGTAGTAAGACAATTCTCTTTTCTTTTTTTTTTTTTTTTTTGAGACAGAGCCTCAAGCTGTCCCCCTGGGTAGAGTGCCGTGGCATTACAGCTCACAGCAACCTCCAACTCC
>NW_003852397.1:3776889-3798892 GCF_000181295.1 Otolemur garnettii | reverse complement strand
GAACCCGCCACCTTAGGTGTATGTGGCTGGCGCCTTAGCCGGTTGAGCTATAGGTGCCGAGCCTGTAAAATGATTTTTGATCATCTGGGTAGATACTTAGTAGAGGAATTGAAGGATCGAACAGTAGGTCTATTTTTAGTTCCTTGAGAATTCTCCAAACTTCTTCCCAAAAAGGCCATATTAGCTTGCATTCCCACCAGCAGTGTAGAATATAGTTCCTTTCTCTCTGAATCCACACCAACATCTATAGTTTGGGGATTTTGTTGATGAGGTCTCACTGTAGCTCAGGCTAGTCTGAAACTGGTGAGCCCAGGTAAACCACCCTCTTTGGCCTCCCAGAGTGCTGGGATTACAGGCATGAGCCATCACAGACTGCCTAATCTTCCTTCAAATTTAAAAAAATACATACTGGGCTTTGAACGTCTTTCAAAAATTATCTAATGATTTTTCAATTTTTCTTTTTTTTTTGAGACAGAGTCTCACTTTGTCACCCTGGGTAGAGTACCATGGTGTCAAAGCTCACAGCAACCTCAAACTCTTGGGCTTAAGCAATTCTCTTGCCTCAGCCTTTCAAGTAGCTGGGACTACAGGTGCCCGCCATAACACTCCTCTGTTTTTTTGTTGCGGTTGTTTAGCTGGACCAGGCCGTGTTCAAACCTGCCACCTTTGGTGTATGTGGCTGATGCTGTACCCACTGTGCTATAGGCACTGAGCCAATATTTCAGAATTTTTAGGGCACGCCTAAGATTCTCTTACAACACACGGGTTGAAAATCACTGCTCTAGTACAATGTTAGAGTGTTAAGAATGGACGTCCTTGCCTCATTCCTGATGCTAGGAGGAAAACTTACTCTGTGTTTTGCCATTAAATATGGCATTAATTGATTAATTCTAGGTCCTTTCTTTTTTTTTGAGACAGAGTCTCACTCTATTGCCCAGGCTGGAGTTGCTTGGAGTCAGCCTAGCAAACAGCAATTTCAAACTCCTGAGCTCAAGCAATCCTCCCGCCTCAGCTTCCTAAGTAGCTGGGACTACAGGTACTCACCACAAGGCCTGGCTAATTTTTCTGTTTTTAGTAGAGACAAGGTTTTACTGTTGCTCGGGCTGGTCTCATATTCCTGCACTCAAGCCTTCCAGAGTGCCAGAATTATAGCTATGAACAACTGCGCCTGGCTTAGATGTTAAGTCTTTAGTTTAAAAGTTGTCTTTTTTAATTGTTGAGGCTTTTGGTTCAATCCTTTGTATTCTTAATTTTCTAGGAAATTTTATCAGGAATTACTTTTGAATTTTGATAGGTTTTCCTACAGCTATTGAGATGATCATTGATCATATTTTTCTTTCTTTTCTTTTCCTCTCTTTTGGTTTCTTTTGTATTCCATTACTATGTTGAATTATTTGGTTGCTTTTCAAATATTAAGCTGGTCTTATATTCCTGAAATAATCTCACTACCTCATAATGCAGCCTGCTTTTTACATATTATTGGATTTGATGTGCTAAAATTTTGTTTTTAGCATATCAAACACAGGATCAATGCAGTATCCCTCATCTTTGTTCGATAAGAGATATCAATTTGTTATTTTTGGTGCATTGTGATGTCTTTGTCTAGTGGATATCAAAGTATTGTTGCCCTCAGAATGAATTGCCAAGTATTTCTTCCTTTCTAATTTTATATAAAGAGTTTATGTAACATTAGTATTATTTTCAGGGTATATATCCTAGGGAAAATCAGTTAGTATTATTTCCTCTTTAACATTTGATAGATTTGGCTCGGCGCCTATAGCTTTAGCAGCTAAGGCGCCAGCCACATACACCAGAGCTGGCAGGTTCAAATCCGGCCTGGGCCTGCCAAACAATGACAACTATAACCAAAAAATAGCCAGGCATTGTGGCGGGCGCCTGTAGTCCCAGCTACTGGCAAGAGAATCACTTAAGCCCACGAGTTGGCAGTTGCTGTGAGCTGTGACACCATGGTACTCTACCCAGGGTGATAGCTCTGTCTCAAAATAAATAAATAAATTTGGTAGATTTACCAGTGAAGCCATGTGGACCTTTCTTTGTGAGAAAAGGTTTTAGGGGTTTGTTTTTTGTTTCTTTGTTTTGGTTGTTCATTTTAACAACCTATTTAATTGCTTTAGTGGTTATCAAGCTGTTTAGCTTATGTCTATCTTCTTATGTGAGCTTTGGTAGTTTATATCTTGCAAGAATGTGGCGTTTTATCTAAATTGTCAAATCCATTGGCATAAAGTTTGTAATATTCCGTTGTTATCAAGTTAAAGTGTATAGAATTTGTAATGAGTCACCTATTGCTAATTTATGTCGTCTCTCTTTTTATAGGTATAGATGTGGTTTTTTTTTTTTTTTAAGACAATGTCTCATTGTGTCACCCTGACTAGAGTGCTGTTGCCTCATCATAGCTCACTGCAACCTCAAACTCCTGGGTTCAAGGGATTCTCCTTCCTTAGCCTCCTGAGTAGCTGGGATTGTGGGCATGCACCATGCCTGGCTGATGTTTTCTATTTTAGGTAATACGAGGTCTTGCTCTTGCTCAGGCTGGTCATGAATTCCTGACCTCAAGCAATCCTCCTGTCTTGACCTTCCAGAGTGCTAGGATTACAGGCGTGAGCCACTGCACCTGGTTTACCGATATTATTTATGTCAAAGGACCAGCTTTTGGTTTCATTGACTTTCTCTATTTTTCTCCTTTTTATCACATCGATTTTTACTCTGAGTTTTATTATCTCTTTTCTCCTAATAACTTTGATTTTATTTCCCCTCTTCTTTTCTTTAGTTTTTTTTTTTTTTAACTTGGAAGTATAGTTTTGGCCTAGTTTTTTAAGCTGATATAATTAAGTTGAGACTTTTTTCTTTTCTAATATAGCATTTAGTTCAATGCATCTTCCTAGGTGCTACTTGGGTGGTGGCATCCCACAAATTTTCCTTATTTGCTTTTTCATTTTCATTCAGTTCATACTTAATAATTGCTCTTTTGATTTCTTTTTTCTTTGACTTGTGGTTTAAAAGTTGATTTTTGTTTTTTGTTTTGTAGAGACAGAGTCTTACTTTATCACCCTTGGTAGAGTGCGGTGACATCACAGCTCACAGCAACCTCCAGCTCCTGAGCTTAGACGATTCTCTTGCCTCAGCCTCTCGAGTAACTGGGACTACAGTCACCCAGAGCTGGGCGCCGAGTTTGAACCGTCATGCTCAGTATATGGGGCCGGTGCCCTGCCCACTGAGCCACGGGCACCACCCCTAAAAGTTTGTTATTTAGTTTTCAATTATTTGGAAGATTTTCCAAATGTTTTTCTGTTATTGATTTTTGTCATTGTGGTCAGAAAACATATTTGGTATGGTTTGAATTATTTTAAGTATATGTCAGTCCTGTTATATAAACTTAATATGATATATCTTGATAAATATTTCATGTTACTTGAAAAGAATATGTATTCTGCTGTCCATGGAGTGTTTTATAAACGTTAAGTCATTTTGGTTGATAGCATCATCAGAGTCTTCTATATTTGTAATTATTCTCATTCTACTTGTCCTGTCAGTTGTTGAGAGAAGGGTGTTGAAGTCTATGACTGTAATTGTGGTTTTTCTATTTCTCCTTTCAGTTCTGTCAGTTTTTCCTTCGTGTATTTTGAAGCTCTGCTATTAGGCACATTAACCTTTAAGGTCATTATATTATCTAGATGAGTTGATTCCTTTATCATCATTAACTGACCTTTTTAAATCTCTGTAATATTCTTTATTGTTGTTCTCTGATACCCACTTTATCTGATAGTAATAATGACCATTTCGACTTTCTTCTGATTAAAATGATCATGGTATTTTTTTTTCCTTCTTTCACTTTCTTAATATTTAAAGGGAGGTTTTTAATATGTGGCATTTAGTTGGATCTTGCTCTTTTATACAGTCTGACAATTTCTGTATTCGTATACTTAGATCATTTACATTTTATAAGTTTATTAACATGGTTAAGTTTTGAGGGTTTTTTGGTTTGTTTTCTTCATTTTTTTTAAGACAAGGTCTCACTCTGTTCTCTGGCTGTCGTGCCTTGGCATGACCATAGCTCATTGCAGCCTCAAATTCCTGGAGTCAAATGATCCTCCCTCCTCAGCTTCCTCAGTAACTTTGATTGCAGGTGCAGAGCCACTGTGCCCACCTATATGGTTCTGTTTAAATCTTCCATCTTGTTTTCCATTTGTCTTGTTTGTTTTTTCTTCCCTTTTCTTTTTACCTTCTTTTCGTTGATCTTTTTTTTTTTTTTTTTTATGCAGTTTTTGGCCAGGGCTGGGTTTGAACCTGCCACCTCCAGTATATGGGGCCAGTGCCCTACTCCTTTGAGCCATAGGCACTGCCCAGGATGATTTTTTATAATACCATTTTATGTGGGTTTTTTTTTTTTACTTACTATAACTAACAGTTATAATAATAACTTATATAACTTACTATAACTAAAGTTATAAGAACCTTACAAAAATATATTTCTATTTCTCCCCTCCCAGGCATTGTGTTATCATTGTCATACGTTTTTCTTCTACATGTATGTTATAAATCCCATAGTATGTTGTTTTTATTTTTGCTTTAAATGGTCAATTATAGTGGCATTGAAATTTTTAAAAGTCTTATATTTACTCATGTACTTAACACCTTCAATGTTCTCCATTTCTTTATGTCAATCCATATTTTCATATGGTATTATTTTCCTTCTTCCTAAAAAATTTCTTTGAACCTTGCTTGTACTGAAGGTCTGCTGGTGATTAATTCTTTCAGTTTGTGTGTTTCTAAAAGATGTGTTCACTGGATATGGAATTCTAGGTTGACATTTTGTTTTCTTTCAATACGTTAAGGCTGTTGCTACATTGTCTTCTTACTTCCATTGTTTGCACAAAGAAAGCCGCTGTCATCGTTATCTTTGCTTCTGTCGTCATAATCAGATTATGATGTGCTTTCATGTCCTTTTGTATTGGTTCTCAATCTGTGGGTCGTGACCCTTTTTTAAAAATGAAAATACATTGCAGCATTAGGAAGGTTGAGAACCACTGTTTTACATATTTCTTCTGCTTGGGGTTCATGGAACTTCTTGGATCTGTGAGTTTGTTTTCATAAAATTTAGAAAAAATGGTGATTATTACTTTACATTTTTATCTGTCTTTCCTTTTCTTCTCTCCTACAGGGACCCCAGTTACATGATAGGGTGCTTTAAGTTTCCCAGAGCTCACTGATGCTCTGTTCTTCTTTTTTTGTTCCCACTTTTGCTTTTCTTTGCGTTTCATTTTGGATAATTTCAATTGGCATGCATTCAAGTTTATGTGTTCCATGTTGCTACTTAGTATGTTCAATGTTTCTTCTAGCTTCTTAACCACATGGAACATAGTTATGAAAACTGTTTTAGGGTCTCCCCCCATCTATTAATTAAATCATCAGTGTGTCATTTCTGGATTGGTTTCAGTTGATTGATATTTTTCATTATAGGTTGTATTTCCTTGCCCCCCCCCTTTTTTGCATACGTGGTTATTTTTGGCTAGGTGCCAGACATTATGAAATTTATTTTATTGGATGCAAGATATTTTTTGTATCTCAATAAATATTCTGAGCCTTCATGAACGTAATTAAGTTATTGGAAACACTTTGATTGTCTCAGGTGATAACTTTTAAGCTTTATTAGGGAGGACTGCAGTAACATTTAAGGCTAATTTTCTCCATTGTTAAGGCAAAACCCTCTGAATACTAATGTCCTATGAATTTTCAGTTTTTCTACTCTGGTGGAATAAGAACTTTCACAGCCTTGTTGGGAGCTCTAGAGATTGTTTCTCCTACTCCTTCTGAGTGATTTATTTACCCAGACTCATAGTTTTTTTGAACCTGTAAATCAGTAATACTCAGCTGAAGACTTTAAGAAGCTGCTGTATGGGCTCAGCACCTGTGGCTCAAGCAGCTAAGGCGCCTGTCACATACACCTGAGCTGGCGGGTTCAAATCCAGCCTGGGCCCGCTAAACAACATTGACGGCTGCAACCCAAAAATAGCCAGGCGTTGTGGCAGGCGCCTGTAGTCCCAGCTACTTGGGAGGTGGAGGCAGGAGATTTGCTTGAGCCCAGGAGTTGGAGGTTATTGTGAGCTATGATGCCATGGCACTCTACCCAGGGTGACAGCTTGAGGCTTTGTCTCAAAAAAAAAAAAGAAGCTGCTGTATGCATCTCTCTAGAGCGCCCCCTGAAGGTCTCCTGTCTTGTGTACTCTGCCTGTGAACTCTAGCCCCTTAACTCCAACCCCTTTGATCTCTCTAGACACCTAGGTCCATTTCATCAACTCAATGATATTGTCAGCCTCCACTGTGTCCTGGCATTTTCTCCAGGCAGTAATTGACACCATCATGCAGTGCGTCTCATTGTTTCCCATTTCTCAGAGATCACTGTCTTTTGTTGCCTGATTTCAGATGTCTTATAACTCTTGTTTCATATAATTTGTTCAGCTTTTTAGTTCTTTCAAGAGACAAAATCTAATTCCTTCTGCTCCATCTTGGCTGGAAGCGCTGGTCCCCATGATTTCATTTTTTGGTTAATTTATGTTGTTTTTAGTTGTTGTTTTGAGATGGAGTCTCAAGCTGTCACCCTAGATAGAATGCTGTGGCATCACAAACCTCCAACTCTTGGGCTTAAGCCATTCTCTTGCCTCCGCCTCCCAAGTAGTTGGGACTACAGGCGCCCACCACAATGCCTGGCTATTTTTTGTTACTGTCGTTGTTGTTATAGTTGTCATTGTTGTTTTAGCTGGTCTGGGCCAGTTTTGAACCCATCAACCTCAGTATATGTGGTTAGCACCCTACCCACTGAGCTATGGGCACTGCCATACAACTTTTTTTTTTTTTTTGAGGCAGAGCTTCAAGCTGTCACCCTGGGTAGAGTCCTGGGACATCACAGTTCACAGCAACCTCCAACTCCTGGGCTTAAGCAATTCTCTTGCCTCAGCCTCTCAAGTAGCTGGGACTACAGGCACCCACCACAATGCCTGGTTATTTTTTGGTTGTAGTTGTCATCATTTTTTGACAGGCCTGAACTGGATTCTAATCCACCAGCTCTGGTGTATGTGGCTGGCACTTTAGCCACTTGAGCTATAGGCACTGAGCCACACTTTTTTTATAAAAGAACAAATTTAAAATTTCCTTCCTATAAACTTTATGGCACCTTTGCTTTGCTGCTACCTTAAGTGCTTGTTTAGTGTGTCTCTTGGGTACTTCAGCTATAAGAATAAGAAATCAAAAATGACACTAGTGTTTTTCACCTGGTTGACCAGAAAACATAATAAAGTTGTAGGAGAAGATGGGTCTTTGAGAGAAGAGAATGAGTTTACTGAGCAAGAGAATCACTTGAGCCCAAGAGTTGGAGGTTGCTGTGAACTATAACACGATGGCACTCTACTGGGGGTGACATAAAGTGAGACTGTCTAAAAAAGAAAAAAGAGAACAAGTTTAGTCAGGTCAGATGAATTTTGAGGTACTGGCAGACTGTCCAGATGAAAGAGCCATGAACTCCTGAGAAGTAATGTACGAACTCATCTTTATAGATTGATAGGTATGTAAGTATTGGTAGACAAAGACTGAAGTTTCACAAGACAAAAATAGAATGAATCATATAGAAAGGAAGTTGAAATGGTTATCAGTACCACTGAGCTTTGCTGCATTTGGACTTTGAATTTGACACTGTTTCTTCCTAACTAACACCTAAAAAAAATATATGTTGTATTCTGAGTTGTTCATTGTTTGGTTACTAACTCTACAAATATTTGTATAGAAATTTTTCCCTAAAACTAAACACGAATAGGAATAAACATAATGGACCTTTATATAAAAGATGCTGGTGAAAATTCCTTCAACATAGAATTACAAACAGCCAGTTTTCTCAGCATCTACTCAGAAATCAGAGGATATATAGTAATCCACATCTCAGTGAACATATTTCTTTTTTTTATTTCAGGTTAATATGAGGGTACAAATAACTAGATTAAGATATTTCTTTTGTCTCAGAAAAAAAGAAAAGAAAAGAAAACTGGGAGAATAAGATTCTCCTGATAAATAATAAAGAGATTAGATTTCAAAAATATATTAGTAGATTAAGTGTTTCTCATTGGATTTTGGTTGAATTCATTCATCCTATATTAACTAAAGAGCTATATTAGGCAGTTTTAATAAAGTGCATATTAGTAAACTTATTTTGAATTTCTGCTGTGTGCAGAACAGCACACTGATTGCTCCTGGAGCATTCAAAACTCAACTACAATACAAAATACAGACCTACCTTCAAGGATCTGATGATACATATAGCTCAAGGGAAAAGCATGCATATGAAATGACTAGAGAGCAAGTTACACCTAAGACCACATGTAAAATTATATGGTACATGCTACATACGTAGGAGAAAGTGCAGTGTTAGGAGTTCACAAGCTCAGCCAGGTGGTTCAAATATGCAATCCCAGCATTTTGGGAGGTGGAGGTGGGAGGATTGCTGAGAACAGGAGTTTGAGATCAGCCTGGGCAACATAGCAATACTCTATCTCTAAAAAAAAAATTAAATGTTAGCCAATGTGGTAGTATGCATCTGTAGTCCTAGCTACTCAGGAGGCTGATGCCAGAGGATTGCTTGAGCCTAGGAGTTTGAGGTTACAGTGAGCTACAATGATGCTATGGCACTAAAAAAAAGAAGAAAAAAAATTCACCCTGTTTCAAAAGGAGCTTCTTAGAGGAGATAGGTTTTTTTGTTGTTGTTTTTGTTTTTGTTTAGAGACAAAGTCTCATTTTGTCACCCTTGGTAGAGTGCCATGGCATCACAGCTCTTGGGCTTAGGTGATTCTCTTGCCTCAGCCTCCCGAGTAGCTGGGACTACAGGCGCCCGCCACAACGTGCCCAGCTTTTTTTTTGTTGCAATTTGGCCAGAGCTGGGTTTGAATCCACCACCCTGCGTATATGGGGCCAGCACCCTACTCACTGAGCCACAGGCACTGCTCAGAGGAGACAGTTTTTAAAGTGAGTCTTAGAAGATACAGTAGAAATTAACCAAGAGGGCTCGGCGCCTGTGGCTCAAGTGGCTAAGGCGCCAGCCACATACACCTAAGGTGGCGGGTTCAAATCCCCAGCCCGGGCCCGCCAAACAACAACGATGACTGCAACCAAAAAAATGGCCAGGCGTTGTGGCGGGCCCCTGTAGTCCCAGCTACTTGGGAGGCTGAGGCAGGAGACTCGCTTGAGCCCAGGAGTTGGAGGTTGCTGTGAGCGTGATGCCATGGCATTCTACCCAGGGGTATAGCTTGAGGCTCCATCTCAAAAAAAAAAAGAAAAGAAAAGAAAAGAAATTAACCAAGAGAAACTACTGCAGTTTCTTGAAATCGGGGAAGTATTTTGTTTGTGCATTCATCTGATATGTGTTTTGAGCATCTGCTGTATGGCAGGATTTGAAAGGACATCTTTGCCTTGGTGGAGCTTACATTGTGGTGGTGAGGCCACCTATACATAAGTAATCAAATAAATAATCACATAAATAAAAGAGCAAGAGAAATAACTGAAAGTGAAAATGGTACAGCAAAGAACTAAATAGGAAGAAATACTTTAGATTGATGTTCTTGGTAGACCTCTCTGAAGAAATAATATTTAAGCTGAGATCTGAATGACAAAAAGTAGCCAAATATTTTGGGGGGCTGGAAGGGAGCATTCCAGGAAAAGGAAGCAACTGAGGCAAAGGCCTGAGGGATGAGGGAAGTACTGCCTTAATGTTTCTGAGCAATAGAAAGTATCTTTTTTTTTTTTTTTTTGAGACCAAGTCTCAGTCTCTCACTCTGGATATAGTGCTGTGGCATCATAGCTCACAGCAACCTCAAGCTCCTGGGTTCAAGCAATCCTCTTGTCTCAGCCTCCCAAGTAGCTGGGACCACAGGTATGTGCCACCACTCCAGGCTAGTGTTTTGTTTTTTGTTTTCTATTTTTAGTAATGTTATTAGTATTTTTAGCCTCTTGCTCAGGCTAGTCTTAAACTCCAGAGCTCAGGCAATCCACCTCCCTCAGCCTCCCAGAGTACTAGGATTACGGGTGTGAGCCACCGCCCCCAGCGCACCCTGGCCTATTCTTATACCAGTCACTGAGTTTCAGCTGATCAAAGATGGCCAACTTTCCCAACTGTTTTCATACAAAGCAAACA
Source organism: Otolemur garnettii (assembly GCF_000181295.1). Taxonomy (NCBI): domain Eukaryota; kingdom Metazoa; phylum Chordata; class Mammalia; order Primates; family Galagidae; genus Otolemur; species Otolemur garnettii. Next base: position 3,788,703 of record NW_003852397.1, on the reverse strand, counting down.
AGGTGCTATAAACCAGTCCTGCTGTTCCTGTCCCTCACTCCTGTCTTCTCTACTTTACTTCCATTTTCTGTCTATAAATCCTGTATGACCATGCGACACTATTTTGAACTTACTTTGGTTACGTGGGGAAGCTGCCCAATTTGTGAATTGTATCTCTGTTAAAAGAAAAACCTCAGACAAATTCAGTTTAACATTAGTTATTACTCTAGGACTGCTCATTCAACAAATGTTCCTGAGTACTTATCATGTACTAGCAGCTTTGCTAGACAGATCTGGTACATGTGCATTGAAAGCTGCAATGGAGACAAAGATGTAGTAATCAGAGCTGCACTGGGGCTTTGCTAAGGAAGCAATATAATTTTTAAAGACATAAATACGGGGTTTGGACTTAAAATAGTAAAGCAGTAGGACATCACCATAGGATCTTATATAATGAGAAGATCTCTGATAAGGATTATTGTAGAAGCAGTGAGAAGGATAAATTGGAAGCCAAAGAAATTAAGAAACAGAGCGACCAGCTGGAAAGGCACTGAAATAAAACAGGTGTGAAGCAGCAGACGTGACTGCTGGCAGCAGAAACCAGTGTAAGGCAAGGGCCCTGGAGTGCAGCAGGTATCCTGCTTCTCAGCTCATTAAGTGATTTACAGTTTATGTCTCCTGTTTTATTACCAGTTATTTTGTGGAATTAGGTCAACATGCACTGTCTTTTAACCTCTTTACATATCACAGTCTTGTTTTAGTGCCAAGTACCCTCTAAATAGCATTTTGTCATAAGATATATTGCATTGCACAAAAACACACCTAAAAAACTAATAGACAACAATTAGAAACTGTATTTATACAGGTTCAATTCATCCTCTTTGCAGAATATAGCATTTCTAGTCCTTCATGAGTGTCCAAGCTAGAATGTCCCAGGTGAGCCATTCCTGACCCACAGTAATTCTGAGATAATAAATGTTGATTGTTGCTTTAAGCCACTAAATTCAGGATCATTTGTCCTGTGGTAATCACTAATATACACATCCATATCTTTTGCCCCCATGTCCGTATCTTTTGTACTTTTGCATTACAGTAACTGTAATGCCCTCCCACTATGAGCAGGGTCTACTTAACCTGTCCTTTAACTCTGGACTCACCCATTTGATGTGCTTTGGCCACCGAGGCTCTATTGGGCCTCTGCCGTCACCATGAGAAAAACCTGGCCTGGCTAGAGTTATGATGTGGGAAGAAGGAGAGACACTTGGAGCAGAGCCTCTCAAGCCAGCCCAGAGATGTGCAGTGAGAAGCACAGCAACCAGGCAAGCTGAATTCCAGCTAATTCACGTGGGAAATAATAAATGATTGTTTGAAGCCACTGAGTTTGGGGATGGCTTTACCAATAGTAAACTGGAGTCACATGAAGGAATCAGAGATCTCGGGGGACCTAGGGCCTAGGCAAAGCCTGATATTAGGAGCTTACTGGAAGGCTTCTAGGGCTAGGCACAGTGGCTCTTACCTGTAATTCCAGCACTCTGGGAGGCCAAGGGGGAAAATCCCTTGAGTTCAGAAGTTCAACACCAGCCTCAACAAGAGCAAGACTCCATCTCTACTAAAAATAGAAAAATAAGCTGGGTGTGGTGGGTGAGGACCTGTAGTCCCAGCTACTGGGGAGGCTGAGGCAGGAGGATTACTTAAGCCCAGGATTTTGAGGTTTCTGTGAGCTAGGCTGAGGCCATGGCACTCCAGCCTGGATGACAGAGTGAGACCCCTCCCGTCTGAGGACTCAAGTCCTACCTTTCAGAGATAGGAACTTTTTTTTTTTGAGACAGTCTTACTTTGTCACCCTCGGTAGAGTGCCATGACATCACAGCTCACAGCAACCTCAAACTCTTGGGCTCAAGTGATTCTCTAGTCTCAGCCTCCCAAGTAGCTGGGACTATAGGCATCTGCCACAATGCTCAGCTATTTTTTGGTTATAGTTGTCATTGTTGTTTGGCAGGCCCAGGCTGGATTCAAACCCGCCAGCTCTGCTGTATGTGACGGACGCCATAGCCGCTGAGCTACAGGTACTGAGCCAGAGATAGGAACTATTAATATTAAGTAAATGGAATATTCACCCTTCCCAGGCTGGGAAAAATATAAGTTTGGTACTTGGAGTTTCAGGAGCCATTTCGGGACTGTTTATAAAGGACCTACAGTATTTTTTTTTTTAAAGTTTTGTAGTTAGTTAATCCTCTTGTGAAATCTGCACAGTCCCCACAGATGAAATCATTGCAAAATCTTTACTCCTGTCAACACCCGTACTGGACTTTACCGTCTCAGTCTTCTTTCTTTTCTTAACATTTCTTCATTGTTTTCTTGGGGTCTTTTTCTTCTCATCCAGGCTATGGCCTCATCTTATAAGTCTGTGTTTAAGTTCACTCTTCTTTAAGTAATCCAAGGAATCATAACTGATGCTGAAGCCAGTTGTCTTATCACCACCAATGTACATTCTGAATCCAAATGCAAAGATAACATGCAGTAAATTCATGTGTATTTTGATGACTTCCTCCAAATTTCTGTCTTAGGTACTGTTTTTGTCCAAGGATGAAGGACATCAGTGGCCATTTATTTCCAGCGAATCAGTCAGTTGGTCATGAACTTCCTGGTCCAGATAGTTACCATATCATTCATAATGGCAGAGTAGCCAGAGAAGACTACTGTGTTTTAAATATCTACATTATGGTACATGTGTACAAACAGAAGCACAGCACGATAGTGATGGAAGTTTCAGAGCTTTGCACACTGTTCTAATCAAAATGGATAAGAGCAGAAAAGTTAGGCTAAGGGGAAGGAATCAGTGAATTTGAGTTCAAAGAAGCTAATTAACCCTACCAAAGTGGAAGAGAGTTCATATGGAAAGTTTCATTTTATAGATCAGAAATAGGTAAAGTTGGGCAGCGCCTGTGGCTCAGTGGGTAGGGCGCCAACCCAATATACCAAGGGTTGCGGGTTTGAACCCGGCCCCTGCCAAACTGCAACAAAAAAATAGCTGGGCATTGTGGCAGGTGCCTATAGTCCCAGCTACTCGGAAGGCTGAGGCAAGAGAATTGCCTAAGCATGGGAGTTGGAGGTTACCGTGAGCTGCGAAGTCACAGCGCTCTACCGAGGCCAGTAAAATGAGACTCTGTCTCTAAAAAAAAAAAGAAGAAGAAATAGGTAAAGTTTATTTTTTTCCTTGAAGTTAAAAATATCCTAAGTAGGCTAGGTGAGGTGGCTCACGCCTGTAATCCTAGCACTCTGGGAGGCCGAGGCGGGTAGACTGCTTGAGCTCACCAGTTCAAGACCAGCCTGAGCAAGAACAAGACCCTGTCTCTGCTAAAAATAAAAAACTGAGGCAAGAGGATCACTTGAGCCCAAGAGTTGAAGGTTGCTGTGAGCTATGATGAAACCATGGCACTCTACCCAGGGAACAATTTGAGATTCTGTCTCCCAAAAAAAAAAAAAAAATCCTAAGTATATATGCGTGTAAAAGCTGTGTAAAAAAAAAAAAAACAACAACATATTTTAAGAGGTTTAAAAGTGAAACAAGTGCTGTATAAAAGCATTAAGATACTCTGAGGTGTGTTTCATTGGTCCATTTACTCACAACCTGTCCCTCACATTGTCCCCAAGGCATGTATTAATGAGCTAGTAAAACATGCCGTGTCGTGTTTTATTGTTTGCTAGGCAGCTGTTCAAGCTGACATCACTCACAAACCCAAGACCTTGAAGATGCCGTGGTGGTGATCGTAAATACCTATAATTTTACTAGCATCCTTTTTTCATAAAGTAGACACAGTCATAAATCATTTGTTGCAAATAAAAATGTTGAATTTGTTCAGATTTAAAGACTATTGAGAGTAGTTTAAAATGGTTGTTTTAATTATAAATGTATCAAGCACACAAAAGTTTATATGATAGATATGTATAGTATAAAGGATAAAAATAAAATAAAATGCCTAGGTACCTACAACTACATACCTATTTTAAGAAATAGTACTGGTTGGGTGCCTATAATCCTAGCCCTCTTGGATTGCTGAAGAGGCAGGTGGATTGCTTGAGGGGCTCAAGACCAGTCTAAGCAAGAGCAAGACCCTGTCTCCACTAAAAAAATTAGCCGTGTCTATAGTCCTACCTACTTGGGAGGCTGAGGCAGGAGGATCACTTGAGCCCAAGAGTTTGGGGTTACAATGAGCTGTGATGACACCACTGTACTCTGAGTGACAGGATGAAACTCATCTGAAAAAAATAAACAACAACAACAACAAAGTATTTGTGACTGAGAAAGGTTAGTGTATGTATAATGGCTATTTGGATTAAGTAGACCCTCAGGTTTAGAGTGGGTCTGACTGGAGACTGTTTTTGTTTGTGTATTTATTTATTTAAATTTCAGATTATTATGAGGGTACAAATGATTAGGTCATAATGTTTGCGTTTGTTAGTAGGTAAGGTCCCTGTTGTAGTTGTTTGTGTCCCTCACTCATATTTATTAAATGTTTAAATTGAATTTGTACACCATTTGGAGGTCATTCTCCGACAACTGTTACAGCAAAACATCTTAAAAGGCAGTTTATTTGCCTGAGAGATGAAACGTCGCTATTAGGCATGTAAATTGTTTAGTAGAATACCTTTCCAATCAAAGGACAAGAATAAACTGTTCAGAAAAGGAAACCCAAGCCTTCCATTACCATCTATATGCCAGTGAGTCCCCAATTTTTATCTCCGTCCTGAATCACTCCCGAGCTCTAGAGCTAAGTATTTAGCTGCTAACTCAATATTTCCACTTGGAGATCTCACAGCCGTCTCAGTCTCAGCACAGCTAAGACCAGATGTATGATTTTTCCTTCTATCCCATTGTGCCCTAGCTTCACAGAGAGCATCACCATTCAGCCAAAATTTCAAGTGAAAACTTACAAGTCATCCTTAATACTTCTGCTCCTCGCCAGGGTCACCTCGGAGCTGCCTTCCTTTATCCCCTCTAGCACTGCCTCAGCTCGAAGCATAACTGGGAGGGAGCGGAGAAAGCAGCTGCTCTCCTGAGGACTCTCCTTAAAGTACACTGTGGGCTGGGTTCACTGGCTCACACCTGTACTCTTGGTGTTCTGGGAGGCCAAGGCAGGTGGATCCCTTCAGCTTGGGAGCTGGAGACCAGCCTGAGCAAGAGCTAGACCCCGTCTCTAAAAACAGCTGGGCATCGTGGCAGGTGCCTTTAGTCTCAGCTACTTGGAAAGGGTGCGGCAAGAGGATCTCTTGAGCCCAAGAGTTTGGGGTTGCTGTGAGCTATGACGCCATAGCACTCTACCCAGGGTGACAGAATAAGACTTTGTGTTAAACAAACAAACATACACTGTGGTGGTTAAAAAATAAAGTCTGGAGTTTCTTTAACATCCCTTCCCCCGACCTCCCATACGGTGGGAGTGCTCTGTGTCCCCTTCCCTCAAACCTTGGTGGGCTGTGAGCACCTCACCCAATAGAGGGTGAACTGGTAGAAGAGACGTAATGTGGCTTGTCAGACGAGGTCACAGAAGGCTCTCTTGCAGCGCTCACTCTCCTCAAACACTTCCTCTGTCTGTGCTCTCCGGGAGCCCAGATACCATGCTCTGAGGAGCCATGTGAAGACACCAGGAGTAAGGCTCCAGTCGTCTGTCCCAGACGGCCTGATTGGCGGGTGAATGAATGGAATGCATCCCTTATAAACTCCACTGTCCCATCCCATTGGGCAGTGAAATCATCCCCAGTCTTTGGAATCATCTTCAGTTTTTCTGGTTTCTCAACTGAAGACATCATGGGCAGAGATAAGCTCTCTTCACTGTGCCCCTTCTGGATTTCTGACTCACAGAACCTGTGGGCATAATAAAATGTTTGTCGTCATGCCATTAAGTTTTGGTTTGGTTTGTTATGTGGAGATAGATGACCAGAATATGGATCTTCCCAACAAATGTCGAGGTAATGTGTTCATGTGCTAGTTGCTTAGACCAGTCTGAAGAGATGTGGGAAGGGGCACTGTAAGTGTGCTCTCCAAAACATCACTGGTTGAATCCTAAGCTATGTCGAGAAAGTAGTTAGATCAGTCAGCTTGGATATTAACAACAGAAATTTGTTTCTAACAGTCCTGGAGGATAGAAGTCCAAAATGAAGGTTCCGGCCAGTCAGTTCTTAGTCAAGAGTCTCTTCCTGGCTTGCAGATCGCTGCCTGTCATTGTGCTCACATGGCAGAGAAAGAGACTGCGAGTGAGCTCTTTGGTGCCTCAAAATAATTAAGGACAGTAGGTGAGCACACTAGTCCTATTGGATCAGAGTCCCACCCTTATGACTTCATCTAAACTTAATTACTTCCTTGCCTCAAATACACCCACATTGGGGATTAGGGCTTCAACAAATAAATTTTGGGAGAACATACGCAGTCATCCATGACAGCAGTCAAGAGCAATATTTGCTAACGCCCTCACTTCCCCATCGTCGGGGCACAGGCTGCAGCCTGGCTTTATCCCACACCCTGGTGTTAGAACCTGGCTGTCCTCTTGCGTGATCCGAGGAGACGCTATCATCTCTTGAGCTGCTCCAAGTACCCTCCTCCTTTACCTTCTTGTGTACAATCCTCCCATCCCTTAGTCCAGCAGTCCAACCTGTGGGTCACAACCCCTTTTTAACAATGAAAATACACTGTGGCATTAGGAAGGTTGAGAACCACTGCCTTAAGTCTGTTCTCTACACTGCCAGGATTCTGAAAATGCTAATCTGATGATGCTGTGTCTCCATTTCTCTGCCCAGTGACATCCCATTACTCTTAGAAAAAAGCTGTCCCTCCATCCTCTCCTTGTATGATTCTCCCCGCCCCCCCCCCCACTGTCTGCCTATCAGCCCTAACACCCTTCTCTCATTCCTTGGACATGCCATTCTCTTTCATAGGTGTAATCTTTGCAGGCTGGAACACATTTCTCCATCTTTCTTAATACTTACCCTTTCTTTATTTTTCCTGTGTCAGCTCAAGTATCACGTCCTCAGGGAAGCCATCCCCCAAGACCCCAGTCTCAGCCAGGTTCTGTTATTCTGTGCTGTCATAGAAGTATTTTTGTTTTCCCCGTCAAAGTATCTCAATTTGTAATTATGTATTTATTTGTATGTATTTATATTTATGTATCTGATTATTTGGCTTCCTCTAAACTCTAAGAACTATGAGAACACGGATTCTGGTTTTGGTCATTGCCATGAACACCCAGAACAATGCCTTATACATAGAAGATACTGAGTAAATCTTTTACCAATGAATAAATGGAGGAAATACAAATGACTAATCAATGAAATGTCATCCCAAGTTTAAATGAAATGTCACTTTTTACTTGTTAACCTCATGAATAAAATAATAATTCTGTTCAATGGCAAGACAGGTCCAAACTAGCCTGGCTAGGGTGCAGATCAGAAGAACCTTTCCAGGAATCAATTTGGCAGAATATTTTAAGAGACTTTAAAATATTCAGATTTGTGGATCCTAGTTATCAAGCCATTGTGAGATTTGTAACATGCAGTTATCTTTTCTGTTCTAAAGGTTGTTTGCTTTAATTTGTTTTTTTAAGACAGTCTCACTTTGTCACCCTTGGTAAAGTGCTGTGGTATCAACAGCTCACAGCAACCTCAAACTCATTTGCTCAAGCAATTCTCTTGCCTCAGCCTCCCAAATAGCTGCGACTATATCCACCAGCCACAACACCTGGCTCTTTTTAGAGACGAGGTCTTGCTCTGGCTCAGGCTGGTATCAAACTTGTGAGCTCAGGCAGTCCACCTGCCTCAGCCTCCCAAAGTGCTAGGATTACAGGCGTGAGCCACCTTGCCTGGCCTGTTTGCTTTCATTGTTGTGTCCTTAGATATACAGAAGCTTTTCAGTTTAATTAAGGATTTTTCTGTTTGTTTGTTTTAAGATGCTAAGTTTGGGGGTAATTTGTTTTATAGCAATAGATAACAAATAGACTATTCATATTGGCATATCTGGGCTTCCTATAGTGTAATGATTTTTATCTAAAGGAGTGAATTCATTGGAATGCTTTCAGCAGGCCCCCCCCCAAAAAAAACAACCCAATTAAATAGACATAAAGGTAAGGAAATATATTTTACTGTAACTGAACATGCAGAGGTCAGCAAGCATGGGGACAGTCATCAGGGGGTGATATGGAGGTTCTCTCCGTCTCTCTGCCCTGCCCCCTTAGTGCTGTATATGTCATCAGACAGGTAGCAGTTTGGTGAGAGTAGCCCTCAGTCTGTCTCAGCAAGACAGTGACATACAGTGACGTCCAGAGGAAACAACTCCCACTTCTACCTGGTCTCTTTCCTAGGTGCCCCCTGGTAGACTTCCCATATTTCATGGGCTAGAACTGGAATCATACCCCATTCCTAAATTCATCAATGGCAAGAGCAGTGAATACCTGAAAATAATCACAGTTTTGTTAGTGAGGGGGAAGTGAAGAGAAATGGGGCTTAGGTGACCAACAATATGAAGCTATCTTGTTTAACTTTTTTTTTTTTTTTAAGATGGGGTCTCACTATATCACCCACTCCGGGCTTGAACCATCCTCCTTCCATGGCTTCTTGAGTAGCTGGGACTATAGGCTTGAGCCACCATGCCTGGCTCATTTTTTAAAATTATTTTTTAGTTGTTCCCCTTGCTGAGCAGCTTGTATTGTTCTTGCTTCTCGATCCCTGCTACTTACCCCTTTGCCTCATCCCTGCTCGCCTAGAATATAGCACCCAACCCACCTAAATTACAAAGTAATCATGTGTTTTCCTGCTAAAGCCAGGAAATGATGACGTGCTAAGCTCTGGGCCTCTTACCTACCTGGCTAGTCTTGTCTTTCTGTTTTGTTTTGTTCTGTTTTTGAGACAGAGTCTCACTATGTCACCCTCGGTAAAGTGCTGTGGTATCACAGCTCACAGCAACCTCAAACTCTTTAAGCGATTCTCTTGCCTCAGCCTCCCAAGTAGCTGGGCCTAGAAGGCACACGCTATAATGCCTGGCTACTTTTTTGTTGCGGTTGTTTAGCTGGACCGGGCCAGGTTTGAACCTGCCACCCTCAGTGTATGTGGCTGGTGCCGTAACCACTGTGCTACGGGCATTGAGCCAAGTCTTGTCTTTCTTCACGTACTTCTGCCACTGTATGTTTCAACAATATAGAACCTGTGTGGATACCCCAAAGCCATCCCCTACCTTATCCTGGCTAATTCCAGTTCATTGCTCAAACCATACTTAACCCCGTCTTGATAGAGCTCTTCACTCCCTTCTGTAAGCATAGCTCTCTTTTCCCATACTCAACCACTTTATAACTATTGACTGTTTCTCCCCTGCCGAACTTCTGCTAAAGGTCAAGGAGTAATAATTCCTAACACCCACAGTGCCTGGCGTATAGTAAGCACAAAAAAAGTCAGTTGAACTACATCTACTACACATTTATAGTATGCCGAGCACCTGCCTACTGTGCATTTTAAAGCAGGCCAGTTTTTCTCTTTGGGGCTATCCAGTTTGTTCATCTCAAAGAATTATTTAGTTATTTCCTTCTGCCCCTACTGTGCAATCCATCCTAAAACTATCTGCTGCTCTCTAGCTGTCCAAAGTTTCCCCCATCCCAGGCGCACCACCAGCTTGGTGCTACGAAGAATTCGTGCTGTTTTATTTTGCTATTCTGACTCCTCTTCAGTATGGTTATTCGCATACATCTTAGCAAGAACTGACGAGTGGGGCAAGAAAGGACTGGCCAATCATAAACCCAAAAACTCCTAATTTTTTTTTTTTTTTTTTTTGAGACAGTGCCTCAAGCTGTCCCCCTGGGCAGAGTGCCGTGGCATTACAGCTCACAGCAACCTCCAACTCCTGGGCTCAAGCGAGTCTCCTGCCTCCGCCTCCCAAGCAGCTGGGACCACAGGCGCCCACCACAACGCCCGGCTATTTTTTGGTTGCAGCCGTCATTGTTGTTTGGCGGGTCCGGGCTGGGGATTCGAACCCGCCACCTTAGGTGTACGTGGCTGGCGCCTTAGCCAGTTGAGCTATAGGCGCCGAGCCCTAATTTTTTTTTAAGAGACTAGTCTCATTCTGTTGCCCAGGCTGGAGTGCAGTGGCCCAATCCTAGCTCACTACAGCCTCAATCTCCTAAGTTCAAGGATTCCTTCCACCTCAGCTTCCCAAGTAGCTGGGACTATAGGCACACACCTATAATTATGATTATATTTATTATTATTCTTTTTTTTTTTTTTGAGATAGAGCCTCAAGCTCTCGCCCTGGGTAGAGTGCCACGGCATCTCAGCTCACAGCAACCTCCGATTCCTGGCTTAAGTGATTCTCTTGCCTCAGCCTCCCAAGTAGCTGGGATTACAGGTGCCCACCACAACACCCAGCTATTTTTTGGTTGTAGTTGTCATTATTTGGGGGCAGGCCTGGGCTGGATTCGAACCTGCCAGCCCTGGTGTATGTAGCTGGCGCCTTAGCTGCTTGAGCTACAGGTACCGAGCCTATTATTGTTATTTTAGTATTTATTTTGTAGATACGAGGGGGTCTTGGCTGTGTTGCCCAGGCTAAATTCTTAGATTTTTAAAACTCCTGGCAATACTTCTCTCTAACTTTTGAGCCAAGTTTAAACAGCTCTATGTATTCTACAGAAGCATTTTTTTCTTTGAGACAGACTTTCACTATGTTGCCCTCAGTAGAGTGCCATGCCATGGCATCACACCTCACAGCAACCTCAAATTCTTGGGCTTAAGTGATTCTCTTGCCTCAGTCTCCCAAGTAGCTGGGACTACAGGTACCTGCCATACTATTTTTTGTTGTTGTTGCAGTTGTCAATGTTGTTTAGCTTGTCCAGACCAGGTTCAAACCCACCAGCCTCAGTGTATGTGGCTGGTACCATAACCACTGTGCTATGGGCATCGTGCCAACAGAATTATTTTTTAAAACAGCCTTTAGTAAGTAATACACATTTATCAAATCTTATCAGTTTCTTTTATGTGATTTAAATCTTATCAGTTTCTTTTATGTGATTTACATGCATATAATATTTCCAGGTTTGTTTGTTTGTTTTTTGTTTTTTGGTTTTTTTTTTTGCAGTTTGGCTGGGTCCAAGTTCAAACTTGCTACCCTTGGTATATGGGGCCAGCGCCCTACTCATTGCGACACAGGCACCACCATTTTTTTTAATTTCTTCTCATTTTATATTTTTTAGCCACGAAGTCCTTGAAATCACAGTACCAACTTACTATCTCCCATGTGTCAGTATTATAAATGAAAGCAAATTATTTCATCCTAGTAGATGATGTTGTTAAAATATACACTTTTCTCCCCTTCCTTAGGATTCCTGAAAAAAAATACTTATGATATCTACTGTTTCTATTCTTGTTAAATACACATGCTAGACTTTTGGATCTCTTCAATGGGTATCATTAAAAGGCTTAATTAATAAGTTTAAAGCTTAAACGCTTTTTGGAATACATAGATGAAATATGTCATTCACTCTGAAATACAACCTACTTTTAAACCATAAAAGATGTTAAGTATTGCATGTGATTCTACTGTGTGTTAAGCAAAATGGAATTCTATTGCTGCACACCTGAGACTCGTCTCATGTACTTACCACTGATCTTGGTCAAAATACTTTCTTGAAACTTTACCTATTAAATGGGAATAAAGATATTTTTGAGGGCTAATATAAAAAATATGAAAGTTCCATCGCATGCTTGGCTCCCAGGAAATATTAGATTTCATTCTTCTCCTGGCTTCTTTCTGATTCTCAAATGTAGAGACTTACTGAAGATCTCTCATACGTGACCTTTTTTTTTTTT
>NW_003852397.1:3773767-3776594 GCF_000181295.1 Otolemur garnettii | reverse complement strand
GCCATTTTTTGGTTGCAGCCATCATTGTTGTTTGGCGGCCCGGGCTGGGGATTCGAACCTGCCACCTTAGATGTATGTGGCTGGCGCCTTAGCCGATTGAGCCACAGGCGCCAAGCCGGTAAACTGTTTTAGTTGTCTTAGTTAACTTCTCAAAATAGTTGTAAAGGGCAATTCAAAGCAAACATTTAGAAGTGGGGCATTTTAGAGATCTGGTCTGTTATCCAACACAAATTTAGGTTGCATTTATAGAGACAGTGGTCCAGAACATGAATCAGAAATAGGAAGTATGAAAACAGTAAACATTTGCATTTTAAAAAATGCTTTCATAAAAGTACGAGTAGACCTGCATGGTTTCTCATGCCTGTAATTCTAGCATTTTGGGGGGCTGAGCCCAAGCCAAGGCAAAAGGATTGCTTGAGACCAGGAGTTCACGACCAGCCTGGGCAATAGCAAGACACTGTCTCTACAAACAAATATAAACATTAGCCAGTCATCATGATGCTTACTGTCGTCCCAGCTACCAGGGAGGGTGAGGCAGGGTTGAGCCCATGAGTTTGAGCCCATACCTCTGTACTCTATGGTGATGCCACTGCATTCTAACCCAGGCAACAGAGCAAGGTCCTATCTCAAACAACAACAACAACAACAAAAAACAAGTCCTCACCTTCATAATTTCCAAAATACTCTTCTTCTGATAATACAAAAGGTAGCAATTTGACTTGATAGGTTCTAGTTAGGGTTTAGGCTTCTTCTATCCAATTAATTTGCCTTTGTTCTGTGGCCATGGACCAGACCTTTAATCCTGATCAGCCACTGTTACAAATCACTTTGGTCCCATGTGAATAGATGTGTACAAATGTATCATCATCCTTAGAAAAGCATCTCAAAGACATGTCTCCCAGACAATAAAGTAGCAGAACAGTACATTACATATGAGCAAACCCTCCAGTGCCACTATCAAGAGTGAACACCACCTTGCAAGTTTCAGGGCTTTTCCCTGTGTTTTTTGAACCAGACTTACTTGAGCAAAAAGGTCATGGGACAGTGAGACCTACATTTTTTTAAATAATATATTTCTGTCTGACAGTCATTCAGTAAGATACTGTCATATGTTATCTCTCTGATTAAAAAAAAAAAAAAGGAGATCCCATCAAAAATAAATGTTAGCTGGGGCGGCGCCTGTAGCTCAAAGGAGTAGAGTGCTGGCCCCATATACTGGAGGTGGTGGGTTCAAACCCGACCCCGGCCAAAAACTGCAGGAAAAAAATAAATAGATAAAAAATAAATGTTAGCTGGATGTGGCAGCCCACACCTGTAGACCTAACTGCTTTATGAGACTAAGGCAAGAGGATTACTTCAGAGCCTAGGAGTTCCTGGCTGTGGTGAGCTATGAGCACACCACTGCACCCTAGCTTGGGTGACAGTGTAAGACTCTGTCTCTTAAAAAAAAAAAGTAAATGTTCACTAAATGTGTTTTCCTTTTATGTATAATAAATTATCAATAAAAACTTCCCATATATAAGCTTTTTCTGTAAGTGTATCTAAATCTCATTTATTCTGACTGTATTCATTCATTTCATACCAAGTCTATGTATCCAACATATGAAATACTGGTTTGGATGTGGTTATCATACTAGTTTCTTGGTATTTAATAATTTACATTAATTTTTCCTTTATAATCGAGCATAGTCTCCTAGTATACAAAGGTCAGACAATTAAGTTCTCAAACTCATTCTAGAAAAAATGCTTTGAAGGGTGAACTAGACACTGGGGTAGGTCCATAGCTTCCCAAGGAGAGCTAGGATGAGTTCTCGACCTTAATTGTCCACGTACATGGCAAGCTGATGGAAATGAATGTAGGGATTTTGTTTCATTAGTAACCAAGTTTACAATAGGTAATAACTTAATGTTCAGGGAATAAAATTTCTGATTAATTTAGGAACAGAATTATTAACTTAGGGTCCAATTAACTTATGGCAGTAGATTTCAGGGGACTATAAATTAATTGTTTCTTGGTTATCTGAAGTTTCCCGTTTTTTTCATTGATTGTATATTACTTGGATAATTTAAAAATTATTAATGGAAATGATGAATAATAAAAGATCTCAATCACAATAAGAAATGCATAATGAACAAAACTGAATCTTTGTTAATTGGAGATCCCACAATTATTATTCTGAAATAGATCTATACATTCTGTATGTAGATATCTATATTTGTATATTTGTATCTCTATATGTTGATATATATACATTCTGTCCCTAGGCTGTGTACTCCTTGAGAACAGCCTATTTGTCAATCTTTATGTCTATTATTGCTTTGCACAGAGCCTGACCCATAATAAAACTTCAGTAAGTGCTTGTTGTATGGGGATCATATATAAACCACAAAAAATTGAGAAGCATATGAATTCTTTAAATGTTAAGCATTTGAAAATAAGAAATGTACAATATCATATTTATTAGCTTTTTTCTTTTCTTAAATATTTTACCTATCATAAAATTTACCCATTTCAAGTCTATAATATAATTTTAATAATTTTATTAAGTGATACAGCCATCACCATAAATGAGTTTTAGAATATTTCCACACAGACCCCCCTAGGGTCCCTCTTACCCATTTGTGGTTCCTAGCCCCTGGCAGTCATAATCTACATTTCATGCAAAGGGAACCATATAAAATGCCTGTGTCTTGCGTCTGGCCTCTTTCACCCAGCATAATGGTTTTGGAGGTTCATCCTCGGCATAGCACCGGTCAGTAGTTTCCGTCAGTTGCCATACCATTGTGTGCATATATCTACCAATAGCTTTTATAATTAAAGAAAAAA
>NW_003852397.1:3772350-3773377 GCF_000181295.1 Otolemur garnettii | reverse complement strand
TTAAAAACATGACTAAGACCAGATCAATGAGATAGATACATAAGCAAACATAAAATTCATAGAGAATTAAGTCCCACGTTGTGATCTAAATAAGGGGATGTTAGTCTCACGAGGGAGATGTTTGTGGGAGTATTTCAAAGGAAATGCTACTCAGACTGGATATGTTCAATTTATTGGACAAGCAATGGAGGAAACGATATTCTCTTTGAAGAGAATATTTTTAAATTTACACAAGTGTGAAAGTACATATTTTATTCGAGGCAGCAAAATTTCCCAGGTAGCTGAAATGCAGGCCTCAAGGGGGACGTTTTGAGTAGGAGATGGGACTAGAAGTAGTGCTTGCTTCTGAAAAAGGCCTTGAATGCTATGCTGTAGAGTTTTATCTTGATTCTATGGGCAGTAGACATTAAAGAAAAGTTATTTCAGTTCTTAATTATGACCAAGTTAGGAAGGATAAAAGAAAGTAGAAAACGAGGGGGAGAGATGCCAAAAGAAAGATAAATGATCCAACAAATAGTCATTACTGCAGCGCGTGAGGCGGTCCCTGGGATCTGCGTCTTGCTTCAACAGTGTTTGAACCGAACAGACCCGGGGACTCCCTTTCTTCCAGCCTTCGGCAGTTTTCCAGTCTCATTTTTTTCCACTTGCGATCTCTGGGACCATCTTCACGGCCACCTCCTGCTTTTGGAGCCAGCTAACACCGATTGTGTGTGTGTGTGTGTGTTTTTGTTCGGTTCCTTATCAACGGATCAACCACGAGCTCCCCGATTCGCCAAGATTATTCCGCCGATGTGGAGGCAGCCGTCCACCACCCGGTCAGTCTGCACCTGCGGGCCTCCTACACCTCTGTCTGGGCTGCTGTTTCCACCAGGACAGTGTGGCTCTGACAGGCTTGGGCCACTCCTTCCGCGAGTTGGCGGAGGAGAAGCACGAGGGCTCTGAGCGTCTCTAGAAGATGCAAAACCAGCGCGGCAGCCGCGGGGACGTGCAGAAGCCATATCAGGATGAATGGGGTCAGCCCTGGACC
>NW_003852397.1:3765128-3772195 GCF_000181295.1 Otolemur garnettii | reverse complement strand
CTGGCCCCCAGGCTGGGCTGGGCGAGTATCTCTTGGAAAGACTCACTCTCAAGCACGACCAGGAGCCTGCGGAGCCCAGCGACCTCTGAGGAGCCCTTTTCAACTATCAAGGGCTTCTGCCAGAGCCTCTTCCTCCAGCCACAAGGCAGCTTTTTAAACACCCTGGAGTCCTCTCCCAAGCCTTGGACCAAATGGAAATAAAGCTTTGTGCACCTAAAAAAAAAAAAAAAAAAAAAAGTAGTCATTACATACCTAACATACTGTATTAGGTGCTGATTCTGGAGCTTACGTTCTATTAATAGTAAAGGAGACAAAAAATAAACTATTAAACAAATAGGAAGGGGTCCTATAATACCAGGGGAAAAAGGGTTTAAAGCAGGGTTAGGGATAGGAAATGATGGGTGGGAAGGTAGACTTTTTTTTTGTTTTTTTTTGAGACAGGCTCAGTCACCTGGGGTAGAGTGCCATGTCATCATAGCTCACAGCAACTCAAACTCTTGGACTCAAGTGACCCTCTTGCCTCAGCCTCCCCTGCTGATTTTTCTATTTTTAATAGACACAGGGTCTCACTCTTCCTCAGGCTAGTCTGGAGCTTCTGAACTCAACCAATCCACCCGTCTCAGCCTCCCAAAGTGCTAGGATTACAGGTGTGAGCCACTGTTACTGGCCAGAGGTAGACTGTTAAAGATGAGTTGAATTTTGAGCAGAGACCTAAAAGCAATGAAGAAGCATCTAGCCATGCAAACATCCAGGGAGAGAGTGTGACAGAATGGCAAGTACAGAGACCTTTAGGAGGAGATGCCTGCAGTGTCCAGTGTGGCTCTGGCCTGTGTTTTTAAAGGATGGCCCTGGCAGCTGGGTCAGCCATAGACTGTAACTTTTGTCAAAGTCAAATAAAATATCTAATAAAGTGAGGCGAATCTCTAAATTTTACGTTTTATTTAGGAAGAAAGAATTGAAATTTGGGGCATACATGCAGACTGCATTTTGGGATAGACTTTGGGATGTTCAAAGAACAAAGAGAAGGTTGTGGGTTTTATAAAAAAAAGAGAAATGTTGGGTGGTGCCTGTGGCTCAAAGGAGTAGGGCACCGGCCCCATATGCCAGAGGTGGCAGGTTCAAACCCAGCCCCGGCCAAAAAAAAAAAAGAGAGAAATGTTATGTATTACTCTTTGAGAAAGTTCATTGGCAGTAGGAAGGTTGTGGGAGCTGGCAGGTTGTGATCGGTGAGTGATGGCATGGGTAAAAGTAGTTGCAAGCAGGTAGTTTTAGCAGCCAGACTTATAGAGAATTGTGCACTTGGAGCAGTTTTGTGTGTCCTGAGTGACTTACCCCTGGCTTCTCAATGCTGGATATGACAAGGATGACCTAATTTGAATGATTGCTTTCCCACTTTGTATATATTTCACATGTATGTAAGTTTATTGATAAGATTAATTCCTGAATGTGGGATTATTGGGTCATGGGGCAAATACATTTATAATTTTGATAACATTGTGAAATTACAGCCAGTTTCCACTTCCACCAGTCATATGTAAGAGGCCTGTTTCTTCACAGCCTTACCAACATGAAGAGGGAAGTTTTGGGGAGGTGGGAATTTTTTTTATTGGGCAGAAGCCACTAAATTGAGACGTTGGCAGGGTTGCATTCCTTCTGGAAGCTCGTGGGGAAAATTCATTTTCTTGCCTTTTCTAGTTTCTACCTTCATTCCTTGGCTCGTGGCCCCGTCCTCCATCTTCAAATCCAGCAGCATAGCATCTTTCAGGCTGTCTCTCCTTCTGGCATTGTGTTACCTTCTATGACTCTGACCCTGCCTCCCTCTCAGAAGGATCCTTGTGCTTACTTTGGGCCCACCTAGTTAGTCCGGTATAATCCTGAATTTAAACATATCCTCAAATTTCCTGTTGCCATGTAAGGTAACATTCATAGGTTCAGGGATGTGGACATCTTTGTGGGGAGAGGGGTTGTTAGCCAACCACAGGGAGGTTTGTCTATTATAGAAAATGCAAATTCTTTCCCTTGTTGTCCTTTGTCTTCTAACATTGCCTCTGGTTTTGTGGTTGTTTGTTTTGATGTTTTTTGACATTTGGAGCTTATTCTGGTAAATTATGTGAAATGCAGATTAGACTTTATTTTTTCCAGATAGGTATTTAGTTATATCAGCACTGTTTACTGAAAAGTCTGACTTTTCCCTAAAATATAATAAAGACCTATATATAGTCTGGTTACTGTGTGGACTTGCTATTTTGTTCCATAGTCTGTCTACAGAAAAAGTACATAGTTTTTTTTTAATTACTGAGGCTTTTTATAGTATGTTATCATATCTAGTAGGGCTAAACAAAATTTGCTGTCAGTATCCATCCATCCCCCAACACACAAATACTCATTGTTATTCTTTTTCAAGGTTTTCTGGCTGTTGTTATTTGTTGACTATTCCTACATAGACTTTATTTTGCCTGGTTTCCGGGGGGGGAAAGGTGGTGTTAGTTTTATGGAGTACTGTATGAGATTGGATCCTTTTTTTTTTTTGGAGACAGAGCCTCAAGCTATCCCCTGGGTAGAGTGCCGTGGCATCACAGCTCACAGCAACCTCCAACTCCTGGGCTCAAGCAAGTCTCCTGCCTCCCAAGTAGCTGGGACTACAGGCGCCCGCCACAACACCTGGCCATTTTTTGGTTGCAGCCATCATTGTTGTTTGGCGGGCCCGGGCTGGAGATTCGAACCCGCCACCTTAGGTGTATGTGGCTGGCGCCTTAGCCGCTTGAGCCACAGGCACCGAGCCAAGATTGGATCTTATTACCTTTTAACATATAGGTCTTTATGTTCATTTAAGTTATTTTTGTTCCTTCAGTAGTATTTTTAACATTTCCTTCATATCAATTTTATATGTTTCTGTTTCCCCATAAAGTATTTGCTAATTTTTTCTGATATACACAGAAGAACACACATGCAATCCTATAATATTAAACAAATACACATCAGTTCATATTTATTTAAGGGTTTTTTTGTTTTTTGAGACAGAGCCTCAAGCTGTCACCCTGGGTAGAGTGCTATGGCATCAAAGCACACAGCAACCTCCAACTCCTGGGCTCAAGCGATTCTCCTGCCTCCGCCTCCCTAGTAGCTGGGACTACAGTCACCCACCACAATGCCTGGCTATTTTTTAGTTGCAGCCATCATTGTTTGGCAGGCCCAGGCTGGATTTGATCCCTCTAGCTCAGGTGTATATGGCTAGCACCTTAGCTGTTTGAGCCACAGGCACTGAGCCAGGATTATTTTTTTTTCTCATCAAGACTAAGAGTTAAGAGGATAGGTTAAAAAGAATAGTAGTTGAATTTTGTCAAATGCCTCTTTAGTGTGTATGAAAAATAATACAGTTTTTCTTAGGTTTATTAATATATTAATAATTAACTTTTCACATTTTATTTTATTTTATTTTGAGACAGAGTTTTTCACTTTGTCGCCCTCAGTAAAGTGCTGTGACATCACAGCTCACAGCAACCTCCAGCTCTTGGGCTCAAGCAATTCTCTTGCCTCAGCCTCCTAAGGAGCTGGGACTACAGGCGCCCACCTCAACGCCCGGCTATTTTTTTGTTGCATTTGGCCAAGGTCAGCTTTGAACCTGCCACCCTCGGTATATGGGGCCAGTGCCCTACTCACTGAGTCACAGGTGCCGCCCACTTTTCACATTTTAAAATACATTCTCAGCTTTCTAAAATTAAACACTATCATTTCTACCTAATGTCTTGGCAAGTCTTGGTCTGTGCACGTTTTCTCTCCTGTGTAGCTATTGTACATTACCCAATGACATGCTCCATATTTGCAACCATTGCCATAAATGGAACTTTCTTTTTGTTCAAGAGCTGGATAAAATTAAGATGATAATTTGATTTGACCATTGGGCTAAAGATTCCCCTTAACACGACAAAAGAGACGCGGCTAAGTCTGAGCTTCAGTGGTCCCTATTTAAGTTTTCTAATTTTTGTTTTGTCGCTGTTATTGTTTGTCTTCAAATAATGGGGAAAAGAAAAAAATGATGGGATGAGGGACAAGAAGAAAAGTGTTTGAGTTAATTAATCCTTCTGGATGGGTTCTAGTTAGTTTGAGACTTTAAGAAATGCCATAAAATGAATATTGTTTTGTGTGTCCTTGGAAAGCCCACAGTCTAGCACCCAGCTGTCCAATGTTGAGCGTTTGAAGTACAGCTAATGATGTGTTGTAAATGTAAAATACACACTCATCTTATTAAAAATAATGTTAAACATCTCCTTAATAATTATTTTTTCTTATGCAATCTCAATTTTCATTTCACTGGGCTTGGGGTAGAGAAGGAGTGATAAGAAGGTAGAATTGCAACATCTGTGTCTCTCATGTACAGTCAGAGTCCAGGTTCAAAATTTCTTGAAGTTTGGGATCTACGTCACCACCGCTGCTGGGGGCTAGGACTGCCATGGAAAAGGCAGGAAACCGGGCTCAGCACCTGTGCTCAGTGGTTAGGATGCTGACCACATACATCATGGCTGGCAGGTTCAAACCCAGCCGGTGACTGCTAAACAACAATGACAACTGCAACAAAAAAATAGCTGGATGTTCTGGCAGGCGCCTGTAGTCCCAGCTACTTGGGAGGCTGAGGCAAGAGAATCACTTAAGCCCAAGAGTTTGAGGTTGCTGTGAGCTGTGACATCACAGCACTCTACCAAAGGCAACACGGTGAGACGCTCTGCCAAAAAAAAAAGGCAGGAAACAGGCATGGAGCTGACTGTGGAGGGCTTACAGCCATCTACTGACCATGGAGGGCTCACGGCCATCTAGGTACCTGAGGATTCTGCATGAACATCACAAGTTGGGGAAGCCACAGCTGCTCCTGGAGGGTCCAAGGATGCCACCAGCCTGGAGCTGATACTAGGGGTACAAGGTTGGCTGTTTCTGAACAGGGAGGATCTGAGAAGTGATTGTGTTCCCAATGATATCCCAAGATCCTGTGTAAGTCCTCTCCTTAAGGACTTGGCAAGGGTTCACTCCTTCATTTCTGGTTGGCCTCATGAATGGTCCAGTACAAATCTTGTACATTTGTCATCATCTGTAGACTCCTTTGCCAGTGTTTCTTTATGCCCCTCTGCTTGGGACACTGGGCAATTGCTTTTGCCAGCTTTTGCTTCTTCTTCCTCCTCCTAAAGAATATTACATGTTCAAGGAATTCTCATTCTTCCAGAAAAGTCTGGATGTCATGGTCACTCCAAGATGTAACTAACTAACCTCAGAGGCTTTTTGGTCCCTGAGTTGCTTTTTCCTCCTTTACGTTTTGAGGACTTCAGATACTTTTACTTTGAAGTATCGCCATCTCCATTTTTATTCCTGGTTTTTCTCCCTTGGTATTCTTCTCTGCGGTTATAGAACCTAATCTGGGGTTGGCACTAACTCTGAGCTTCTGCAATCCCAGTGAGTAAGGCCCGAAAGTGAAGTATGTTTATTTCTCTTTCCTTCTGCAGACTCTCATTAATAATTTTTATATTGATTATATGTTGAAATGATAATATTTGGATAACTGGGATAGATAAAATGTCAGTAAGATTAATTTCACCTGTTTCAGGTGGCTACTAGAAAATTTTATATTGCCTATATGGCTTGCATTACACTTTTATTAGACAGCACTGATCTAGAGGTACTCGGTATATGTATACTTATTTATAGATACTACAGTGATTTTCATAACTTAAAACAATAAAATTAAATAATCTACAGTTATATCCTTGTACAGGGTGGCCATAAAGTTCATGTGTAATTTTAAATGGCACACTATTTTTTTATTAAGTTATTAAATTATAACTGTGTACAAATATGGGGTACAATGTGCTGATTTGATATACAATGTGGAAAGCTTAAATCAGACTGATTAACATAACCATCATCTCACCTATTTCTTGTGGTAAGACATTTCTACTATACTCTCAGTGGTTTTGAAATGTACCATTGCTTTGTGCACAAGAGGTGCGGTCCCACCAAATACCCTCCCTCTTCACATTCTCCTCCTTCCCCACCCCTCTCCTTTCCTTCTCCTTTCTGCACTATAGTTGTGTTTTATCGTTCATATTATGTAGGTGATGATATATTGGTTTCATAATAGTATTGAGAATATTGGATACTTTTCTTTCCATTCTTGAGCTACTTTCTTTTTAGTAAAAAGCTATAAAAAGCTGTAAAATCTCCATCCTTTTCGTGACTGCATAGTATTCTATGGTGTACACAATTTGGTAATCCATTCATGGTTTGATGGGGTTTTGGGCTGCAATAAACATTCTGGTGCAAATGTCTTTGTTGTAAAATGATTTTTGATCATGTGGGTAGATACCTAGTAGAGGAATTGCAGGATTGAGTAGTAGGTCAACTTTTAGTTCCTTGAGAATTCTCCAAACTTCTTTTTTAAAAGGCTGTATTAGTTTGTAGTCCCACCAGCAGTGTAGAAGTGTTCCTTTCTCTCCACATCCACACCACTCTACAGTTTTGGGATTTTGTGATATAGGCTAATATTACTGGAGTTAGATGATATCTCAAAGTGGTTTTAATTTGCATTACTCTGATGATTAAAGATGTTGAGCATTTTTTCATGTGTTTGTTGGCCATTCACCTGTCATCTTCAGAGAAGTTTCCGTTCAAGAATCTTGCCCATAAGGAAATGGGGTTGTTCGTTCTTATTGATTGATTTGGTTTCTCTGTAGATTCTAGTTATCAGACCTTTGTCTGAAACATAATCTGCAAAAATCTTCTCCCATTCTAAAGGCTGTCTGTTTTTCTTTACTTACAGATGGCACACTATTTTAAATTGCACACAAACTTTACGGCCACCCTATATAAACTTCTTTCTTATAAGAATAAACTTTGATGAAGACCCTAATAATCATTCTCCATTGTAATGGGTTACCTTCTCTCTGGCTTTTCTGTTTAACTGTTTATAAGAAAATGCAGTTCCTGCACAGCACCTATGGCTCAAAGGAGTAGGGCGCCAGGAGGTGGTGGGTTCAAACCCAGCCCCAGCCAAAAACTGCAACAAAAAAAAAAAAAAAAAAAAA
>NW_003852397.1:3762462-3765108 GCF_000181295.1 Otolemur garnettii | reverse complement strand
AAAAAAAAAAAAAAAAAAAGAAAGAAAAGAAAGAAAGAAAATGCAGTTCCTTCCTTATGCCCTTGACATTTTTGCATAAGTTAAATGCAATAGGCTTCTTGTGTTTTGGAATATGATCACTTAAGAACTGATCTGAATAAAGAAGAGAGTTAGTTAAGATGTTTTAAGTTTTTGCTTTTTGGCTTCTCCTATAGAATATATTTTAATAGAAATTCTCTGGCTTAGAATAAATTTTGTTTTAACATTTCCTTCATTTCTTCTGTGTCTTTGTGGTCAGAAAAATAATTTCTTCCACATTTTCCCCATTACCCTAAATGAGCAGACTCCTTGCCCACATTATTCCTAGGTAGAACTGAGGGTCAGCATCTTTTAGTTCTATCTTATTGCAATAGTCTGAGTATTTTGAATAGTTCATTTCTTACTCTTTATTCTTCAAAGACAGAAACAATTAATATTACCCCTAAATTCTTTCTTATTTTGGCTTTTGTTACATTTCTAGGAAAATTTTATCACAGATGATATTGGAATATCGACTTGGAAGGAGCAGACTTTTCTCTCCCATGGTGCCTTACTGGCAAAGAGCTGCCAAGCTGCAATGGAATTAGCCAAGCATGATGCTGAGGTTCAGGATATGGCATTTCAGTATGGGAAGCACATGGCCATGAGTCATAAGGTATTTGCAGACCCTTTATCTGTTTCCAGTACTTAAATAGCTAAAATGATACAGAAGAAACCTTTTGCCATTTAATAAGCTGCTTTTACGTCTTAAAAAAATGTTTATTGTGTGCTTAAAATCTGTCAGTCATAGATGGTGATTATTATATAATGTGAACAGTATGATTGGTGGTGCTGTGTAATTCTGATAGAAATCGATAGCTCACTTAAGGCATATTTGTGATATTTATCTTTTCTTACCACCTGAAACGGTTCTTAAGAGAACTCCTACAAATTACTGAATGATATGCAATATTACCATTAATAAAATGGAAGAACATTTGTTTTATTTTGTTATAGTTCCCTTATCAATGTTTGTGTTAAAAAAATTATGGAACGTCGGCTGGGTGCAGTAGCTCACGTCTGTAATCCTAGCACTCTGGAAGGCTGAGGCAGGTGGATTACTTGAGCTCATGAGTTCAAGACCAGCCTGAGCAAAACATGAGACCCTGTCCCTACTAAAAATAGAAAAACTAAGGCAAGAGAATTGCTTGAGCCCAAGAGTTTGAGGTTGCTATGAGCTGTGACACCACAGCATTCTACTCAGGGTGACAGCTTGAGACTCTGTCTCAAAAAAAAGAAAGAAAAATTATGGAAAGTAATAAAATTTAGAAATATACTGAATAAAATTGAAGGCTGTAATTCTAATAACCAATTCTTTTGAATAGGCATGTGAAATGTAAAATGTCCCAAAACTAGCTGCCATGTTGTTCTTTCTACATATGTGTAATTTTAAAATGTAATTATATATGTATGTATACATGCACACACATACATATATATTGTTTGTTTGTTAAAGACAGAGTCTTACTCTGTCCCCCTGGGTAGAGTGCCATGGAATGATAGCTAACAACCTCCAACTCCTGGGTTCAAGCAATCCTCTTGCTTCAGCCTCCCAAGTAGCTAAGACTACAGGCACCTGCCACAATGCCTGGTTAGTTTTTCTATTTTTAGTAGAGATAGGGTCTCTCAGTTGCTTAGGCTTGTCTCGAACTCCTGAGGTCAAGGAATCAATGTGCCTCAGCCTCCCAGAGTGCTAGGATTATAAGTCTGAGCTACCACACCTGGCCAGAATTTAATATATACTTTAAATGTTACTTAAGTAGCTCATAAGAAAGGGGAAATATATACATATATTGTTTATATCTCCAGATGAGTTTTTTGCATATGTTATTTTATCTTAGTTTATTAAGCAATTATATTTAGCAGATCTTTTAAATTATAAAGTAAAATAAAAGATTGCTATCAAATAAAAAAAGGAACATATTAAGAAAAATGATTCTAAAGAATTTTAAAGGTTTTTTATTATCCAAAATGTTCTTTTATTAAAGTACATCTAAAAACTACATTCACCCTGGGCATGGTGGCCCCCTGCCTGTAATCCTAGCCTTTTGGAAGGTGTAGGCAGGTGGATCACTTGAGCTCAGGAGTTTGAGACCAGCCTGAGCGAGAGGATGACCTCATCTCTACTAAAAATAGGAAAACTAGCTGGGCATTGTAGCAAGCATCTATAGTCCCAGTTACCCTGGAGGCTGAGGCAAGAGGATCACGTAAGCCCAAGAGTTTGAGGTTGCTGTGAGCTTTGATGATGCCATAGCACTCTACCCAGGGCAACAGAGTAAGCCTCTGCCTCCTAAAATCTTAATTAATTAATTTAAAAACTACTTTTTTTATTAAATCATATTTGTGCACATTAATACTATCATGGGATACAGTGTGTTGTTTCCATATACAACTTGAAATACTTTTATCCAATTGGCCAACATAGCCATCATATCATTGTCATAATTGTTGTGTTAAGACATTTATATTCGACATTTAGAAAGATTCACATGTACCCTTAAAAACTACATTCTTGGCTTGGTGCCTGTGGCTCAAGTGGCTAAGGCGCCAGCCACATACACCTAAGGTGGCGGGTTCGAATCCCCAGCC